>NW_024609870.1:1470063-1849399 GCF_016920785.2 Ixodes scapularis
TCTCTGACCCTCACTAAACCCGCCATCTTGGAAAATGAGTGGCGCCACCTATAGTTAGTTGGAGTCGCGAATTGCTATTTTGAAATTTTGTTTCGCTGCCCTGATAGTGGCGTGGAGTCCTTGAGGCTCAAAGAGTAGGGGAACTTTATTCAAGCCGCCTGCATTCTCCGAGGCGAGGCCAGCGTCCTTCGAGGTTAGGATTTCGCGGCTTATGTGACGTCAGGAGCGGAGTCATCCGCACCTGCGAGCCCGAAGAAAGGCTTAGGTTGCTAATAACACTGTCGAGTTTGGCGAGAGCTCTTCGGAAAGCCGGAGCCGGACTTCTATTTCTCACGCTCACGCAGTCCACGGACAGTGTTGTCATCTTCGTTTTGCTTTGGAATGTTCCGGCCCCTCGCCGTAGTGGGTTGTCGAACAGAAAGAGAAGCACATAGGACTTTTAATGCCTTCACAAAACAAAACAAAAAAAAAAAAAAAAAGAAAAAAGAAAAAATAAAGCTGACAATGAAAAAGGGAAAGGGGGAAAGAGGAAAACCATGCAATTTCGAAGGTGCTTCGACCCTTGAACACGACCTGGCTACGCCAATGTCTGGTTTATCAGCGCGGCCAGCCAGCGCATCCCGACGAGCTGCCACCTTGAGCATGCGTGTCTTCGCGGCAACCGCGTCGTATTTACACGTACCGTATGTCCGATTCCCAGTCGGTACCTTTTCGTTCCCGTGGTTTGGACCCGCTTCAAAACAACGATTCGGGGTAGTGGTTAGCAGATCGAAAACAAACAAATGTTGGGGGATAACGAATGCAGACCAGCATTTATTTTCTCCAAAATCTCACACAAATGTGACAAAACACAAATCACACTATCGGGTTTGTCGAAACTAGCTGCTTGGCGGATTTTCCGGAGTGGTGTCAAGCGACTCTGGTGATTCCGCCGGAATACTTCAATAAAATCGATATTCCACAGTGACCTCTTTCTGACAGATGGCCAATCTGTTCGCCGAGTCAAGAAACTGACACCGAAGAAAGCGGACGAAGCCTAATTACACAACGTACGCGTTTGAAATTGTAGCGCATTTCACAGAACCTTTGCAAACAATGCAAAACTTCAGTCCCACTTTCATCGCGGACCGCTGCTATCGTTTACCTAGCCGAGACACTCCAGATGAAAATTTCTGGCCGGCTTGGTTAAAATGTTTCATTGGGTCCACCGTTCCCGTACATTCGATGGCGCTTGTTTCGACCGGGAACGGCTGCCATTACGTACGACTAGCACATGATAAAATATAGCACACACACATGACGTCATCCTTAATTCTAATTAACTCTACCTTTGGCGCGTCATGGAGATTCCCGCTTGTGCCGGCACCCCACTACCACCACCACCGGCTGTTAGGCCTATTGGCCCGAGCTCGCTAGACAGATAGGCCTAATGGCGGTAGCACATCCTCGGAGCAGTTCACGTCCACAATCGCCCAGTAAGCGCACGAACGTTAAATATGCACACCAGCACGGGAAAACGTGGACAGAAGACGACACGCGGCAAGAACGGCAGGTTCAGTTCGCAGAAATGAGCGCCTCAAGCACCACACTGGGCCCAGCTGCCCCGAATTCCGTTCCCGTACATTCGATGGCGCTTGTTTCGATCGGGAACGGCTGCCTTAACGTACGACTAGCACATGATAAAATATAGCACACACATGAGGTCATCGTTAATTCTAATTAACTCTACCTTTGACGCGTCATGGAGCTTTCCGCTTTCGCCGGCACACCACCACCACCACCGGCTGTTAGGCCTATGGGCCCGGGCTCGTTGGACAGATAGGCCTAACGGCGGTAGCACATCCTCGGAGCAGTCCACGTCCACGCGCACAATCGCCCAGTCGAGCGCACGAACGTTAGAAATGCACACCAGCACGGAAAAACGTGCACAGCAGACGACACGCGGCAAGAACGGCAGATTCAGATCGCAGAAGTGAGCGCCTCGAGCACCACACTGGCCCCAGCTGCCCCGAATTCCCGAATGGGGCACTCGCGCGTGGGCTTCTGGGTAGTCACCGCCGTCGGGCAGCGCTCTCCGGGCTCGTTGACGACGCGAATAGAGCATTCTTGGCGGCGACGTGCAATGTTCGCGCTCGTCGCTACGAGTGCACAAAAATCGAGAAAGCTGCCACGCGCCACCGACCTGTGCGCACCCAAACTCGTGCGGACCAAGAAAACGCAACCTACGTATCCATCCGTGGATCGCGCCGTGTTTATTTACTTTTTTTTCTGCTGTGGCTTGGAATCGGGAAGAAATCTGGCCCCGCCAGGTACCGACGCAGGTATTTCCAGAGAGGGGAGGTTAGCGTATCAGATGTCTTTTGAAACCCCCCCTCCCCCCCCCCCCCCCCCCCCACCCTTTCCCTTTGTTTTCCCGCCCTAAATTTTTACACATGCACAAATCAAGAGGAAGTCAGAACATCTGGACAGACCGCCCCGCCCCCCCCCCCCCCCCCCCCCCCCTCCCTCTTAATCCTCCACTGGGCCCCGCCAACGGCTCGCTTATCCTTTCGAGATCGCGTGAAAGCTTTCTCGAGAGGCCGTTGGCTGTGTTTTTCGTGAAAACCCAGGGAGATGCAGACGCACATTTTTCGGTCCTGTTCAGACGGCGCATTCATTTCACGAAACTCGTTTCGCGAGTCAAGATGCGCCAGAAAAGTGCACGGTGTGAAAGGGCCTTTAAACAACACAGAATGGTTGCACTATACTTGAGTCTGCCCGAAAAGAGCTGGATTGTCTTCTGCTTCCCCATAGTACCCTCAACTTTTGAGTATTCGCCAAATTGAGCGAAAAGTTCGTATTTTGTGATGGGTTTTTCACTGGTGTAATATTTGTTGTTCGAGAGCGTCGGTATTTTGGACAAAAACCAGCCCCAAAACGTCTTGGACCCATTATAACGACTTCTTCCACGACGGGAAACCCGTTGGTGCCAAAGCCGGGACTGAGCGGGACGGGGGAAACGCCGGCTGCGTCAATGGCGGCCGATCTCCCGCAGACGGGTGGACGGATGGGAGTATTTTCACCTCCCATTTCGTCTTGCGGAGGGTTGTCATACAAGAACTCCAGTTTAAAATGGGAGTAAAATCAGGTGTTGTCGCTTTTATACCTCGTCTCTTAGCGACCAGAGTAAAGTGGTGGTTTCTAGTTTTTGTACTCCCATGTGCGGGAGTGAATGCTTTAGGCTTGGGAGTTCAATCGGTATCTTATTCTTTAAAACCCCCATCCGGGCTACTTTTCGTTTACAGTGTATGCCACATAACAGAATCATCAACTAAAAAAGTCTTGATTACCGCCAAAGTCTTTGGAACGCCGATACAGTTCCTGCTCGACACCGGGTCATCCGTCTCAATAATGGACAAAGCCACGTTCATGCAATGGTTTGCGCGAGATGCACTCGTCATACCACCACCGGTGACGCTACTGAATTATTCGCGCCAGCCCATTAATATCATGGGAGCCTTCAAGGCAATGGTGGTATTCAAGCAGCGTCGCTCGCAAGTACTATTCTACATTGCAGACCAAGGCACATCATTGTTAGGCATGGACGCCGTCGTGGCACTCGACATCAAAATGAGCGGAGCAACGCGGACTTGTTTCTATACTGCGACCAGTGACACCGGTGAGGCTTCTACAAGTGCGGCAGAACAACCGTCAACGTCGTCGCAATTACCTACATTGTCAGCCAAGTCGACGGTAGCAAATTCAGCCGCGACCTCTCAGCTGCACGACTCGTCAGCTGCACTGGAGGAACAGTGGACTGAACGTCTTCTGCCACCAGCAAAGGCAAGTCGGACTCTACCAACTGCCTTAGCGAAGCCTGTGTCTTCCATTCCTAGACTTCCATCATCTCTGACACACTTCGATCATCTTTTCACTCCAGGACTAGGCCGAGTCAAGGGAGTCACCTGTAAGATAAAGGTCCGTTCCTCTGTCACTCCTGTTAAACATCGTATGAGACGTATTCCTCAAGCTGCTCGACAACAAGTTTCTGACGAGATTAAACGTCTTGAGGAAGCTGGAGTAATCGAACGCATTAATGCCTCAGAATGGGTGTCACCGATAGTAGTCGTCCAGAAGAAGGACGGCAGTATCCGCATGTGTGTTGACCTTCGTGAAGCGAACAAAGCGGTCGTAATCGACAGCTACCCGCTTCCACACATTGAAGAGTTGCTCAACGCCCTACATGGAGCGCAGCGTTTTTCCAAATTAGATCTCGCTGCCGCATACCATCAAGTCCCATTACACCCGGATAGTCGGGATTTGACAGCGTTTATTACGCATGAAGGACTGTTTCGCTTTAAGCGAGTGTGTTTTGGATTAGCCTCAGCGCCAGCCACATTTCAGCAGATGATGGCGAAGATATTACAGGGCTGCAAAGGAGTGCTTTTCTACCTCGATGATGTGGTTGTCTATACGGTAAGAACCAGCAGGAGCACCTGGAACGCCTGAAAGAAGTGCTCGTGCGCATATCTGAGGCTGGTATGAAACTCAACAACAAATGCGTGTTTGACGTAGGAGAAATTTCGTTCTTGGGGCACAAAGTTAGTGCTGCGGGGATTTCACCCCTTCAAAACAAAGTCGACGCTATTCGTGCGGCACCCATTCCCACGGACCTAAAGCAGTTGCGGTCATTCCTAGGAATGGTTGAATATTATTCACGCTTTATACCGCGCCTGGCTTCTGAAGTGGAACCGCTTCGAACGTACTTGAGGAAGGACACCCCGTTCATCTGGGACCAGGCAGCAGATCGAAGTTTCAATCGGGTGAAAACGCTGCTGTCCTCTGCAAGAACGTTAAAGATGTTTGACCCAGAGCTGCCTATCATCGTAGCTACGGATGCTTCAGCTTATGGAATTGGAGCAGTGTTGCAGCAGCTTCACGGACAAGACATTCACCCAATTGCTTTCGCATCACGAACGCTGACTGCCGCAGAAAGGAAGTACTCTTCGGGTGAACGAGAGGCCCTTGCGTGTCTGTGGGCCTGTGAAAAATGGCACACATATCTCTGGGGTCGCCAATTCACTCTGCGCACAGACCATCAAGCTCTCGTCGCTCTTTTGGCCACAAGAGGGACCGGACATCGCCCACTCCGGATCACTCGGTGGTCGACCCGGTTGCTGAACTATAACTTTCAAGTACAGTACCAGCGTGGCGCAGAGAATCAAGTAGCTGACGCTCTCTCCAGACTTCCGGTACCGGAAGATGAGGGAGGGACAGCATTTGACGAGCAGATTGTGTCTTTCACCGCTCTGAACGACGAATGCATATCAAAAGCTCAACTCCAACAGGAAACGGCGGATGACCCCCAGCTGACTGTAGTGATGTCTTATGTCATGTCGGAATGGCCACCATCTAGGGCGTTGTCTTCCGACGAAGCCATCTTCCACGCCACTAAAGAGACACTCTCTGTACACGACGGTCTCCTGCTGCGCGGGGAACAGTTCGTCGTTCCTACCAGTATGAGAAATGCTCTCATCGGCCGAGCACACGAGGGCCACCCTGGCATCGTCAGGACGCAGACTCGCCTTCGCGAACTATATTGGTGGCCCCGCATGAATGCGGAGGTGAAAATGGCAGTCCAAGCCTGCGGTGTTTGTAGCTCGGCCGACAAGAGTGCAAAGACATCGCCAACACCTTTGCAACCCGTGCCCTTGCCAGAGCGACCATGGTCAAAGCTCGGCATCGACATCGTTGGCCCATTTGAAGCTTCGCCACCAGCGTATCGGTACTGCATCACGCTCGTGGATTATTTTTCAAAGTGGCCTGAAGTCCATTTTTGCTCCAACGTCACGACAAGCACGGTGACCGGTTTCCTGAAGCTCGTCTTTTCTCGGGAAGGATACCCCGACACCATTGTGTCTGACAATGGACCTCAATTTTCTTCTGCAGAATTCGAGAGCTTCCTGGCTAAGCGAGGTATTAACCATCACCTGGTCTCTGTGTATTATCCACAAGCGAACGGGCAAGTAGAACGATTTAATCGTACCTTCAAGTCGTTCTTACAGTGTGCTGCACTAGAGAAGCGTCCAATCCACTCTGCCGTTCTGGATTACTTGTGCGTGTATCGTTGTACGCCGCACGCAACGACAGAACTGTCTCCTGCGGTTCTGCTACATGGACGCAAGCCACGCAACCGGCTTCACATCATTGGCCTTTCTCCATCGCAGTTCTTGAAGAACCCATTTGAGGAGCTGCAGCGTCTGCGGTGCCGAGTGCAGCGGGGACAAGAGCACAGCAAGCGCTACACAGACAGACGGCGAGCTGCCAAAGTTCCGACATTCCAGGTCGGCGGATGGGTGCGCGTCAGGAAGCCAGGAAAGGTAAAGAAGGGAGACCAAGCTTTTGGTCCGGCAATGAAAATTGTGGAGCGTGTCGGTCAATGGACCTTCAAGCTTCAGGACGGTCGGATCTGGAACGCCTCCAAGCTTACAGCGGCAACGGCTCCACCTGGCCCAGATAACGTTGAGAAGTCGTCGCAAGCAACGACACAGTCTTTTGAGCGCCTTCGTACACAGGGAATTCTCAGAAAGACCTCTAAAAGCCAGCGTCCTCATCATGAGTGGCGGCCAAACAGATTAAAGCAGGCTACTCAGTGGCAGCAGCAGCAGCTAAGGCCACATACGCCTCCGCCTTTTCCACCTCCACGGGGACAAGATGAGGATGGAGACGAAGCGTGCCCAGGTAGTCCAACCGGTCTTTTTGACTCTCGACAGGGTGCCGTGACGGTGCCACCAAGTACACACCAAAGAGTGAGGTTGCCACCGGAAATTCCCGTTCCCTCAGTGGATGCTACAGTTCCCCCAGTGGAGGAGCTTCGGCGATCGACCCGAACTCGCCGACCACCGGTTCGGTTTAGAGATCTGAGTCTCTGACCCGCGGTGACAGACGTGACAGTTGACTATATTTGTCTTGGGGCGAAGAGAAGTTTACATATTTCTTTAACGCTTATTATCCGAAGTGCAATTTATTGCTGGAATTCTGTAAATAACTTGCCGTAGTTTTGTAAATAAGTTGCTGGAATTCTGTAAATAACTTGCCGTAGTTTCGTAAATAACTTGCTGGAATTCTGTAAAAAGAAACTTTCTGACAGTGTTATTTGAGATATTGTGTACAAGAGTATGAGTGTTGAGTGCGAATGCTTTAAAAATAGCCTAGGCTAAGAGTCTGATAATGAATGCTTAACTTGAATTTCTTTTGAATTATGATTTGTGCATCTTTGCTTTGTATGTATAATATCTATGACTGGCTTTGTTATGTGCATTTTGTATAGTCGTTTTTTTCTCCAAAAGGGGAGGGGGGAAAATGTTGTGTTCTGCTATTTCTCTTTCACTTCTTCTTCTATGTATTGCCCTACCTATCTCACTTTAAGAATCCTATCCTCTTTCTTCTCTTCTTTTCGATGACAAAGGCAGTTCATCACGAGGCACCGGACGAGATGGTCGTTCTTTCATAGCGGTACGCTTGCTGCTGAATTCTACACTCTTGTACTCATATATTAAAAAAAAAAAAAAAATCACCTTTGCAACACGGATTTCTCAGGGGCAGATCAGTGTAGACAAACTTAGCTACTTTCCTCGGTCATAGTGGTCCTGTAGTATGCAACCGTGGTCAGGTGGACACCGTCTACTTTGACATGACCAAGGCTTTCGATAGGGTTAACTACCAGATACCCTTGTTGAAATTAAAAGAATACGGACTATGCACCCTGCATTGCGCATGGTTTGAAAGTTACCTTTCAAATCGCCAAAATTATATGTTAGATTTTTTAATTGTGTGTCGGAGACGTTTGCATCTTTATCTGGAGTACCACAATGCTCTAACCCAGAGCCGGATTAAGGCATTTCGGGGCCCTGGGCTAAGGACGCTTCAGGGGCCCTAATGATGATGATGATTGCGACGATGATGATGATAATGATGTCTGGTTAAAGCAATGAACCTGGGAAATAGAAAGTAGCCTCAAAATACAGAAAATTTACCATTCCCGTCTGGTTTCAACTAGGGAGCACTCCGGCAAGACCACCGCGGATTCGGCATGCAGCTTTGTTCCCTTCCCCAGCAGCGTCAAAGGCCGCACTTTCAAAGTGTAAGCGCTGCTCAAAAACACGTGTTTGCGCGCACGAGACACGAGCCCGAGTAGGGTGAGGGAGGAGGTGTTTATGACATTTCCCTTCCTGACAAAAAAAAAAAGAGGAGCAAAAAACCCTAGATCATGGGGCCCGCCTCTCGCATGTTTCCTTCGTTTGCTCGAAGCCGCTTTCAAAAGAAAGCGGACAAGCACCCTAAGGGGCCGGTCACGCACCCAAAGGGCCGGCTTTGTACAGGGATAGGACTGTGCTACGTGAAGTGCGCGTTCGGCCTCGCTGACATCGCTATTATCTCTGTATATCCCTCTTCTCAAATGCTGCGGCAAAGCAACATCGCTTTCCGAAATATTTTTAGGTTTCGTTTTTTTTCTTCTTTTTTCTACGAGCTCCGCATGGGGGCCCCCAGAGAGTCGGGGCCCTGGGCTGCAGCCCCCTTAGCCCGAACCTTAATCCGGCCCTGCTCTAACCTTGTACCACTCCTGTTTTTGATATTTGTTAACAATCTACCATCTTCCATCAAAAACTTGAAAGGGCTAATGTTCGCCGATGACTTTAAACTTTTCCGTGTCGTCGACAATGTGAATGACTGTATTAGATACAAAATGACATTCGCTCCGTTGAGCATTGGGGCTTAAAAAATAGGCTTCAACTGAATCAAAAAAAAAAAAAAAAAAGACTGTAGCAATGTCCCTTACCAGGAAGAAGGGCAGCATAGTCTTCGACTACCTTATATTTGAAGAGCAAGTGCTGCGGGTTGTCTATGTACAGGATCATGGTGTCTTTGTGGACTCGAGATTGGATTTTTGCCTTCACGGCTTTCGCATTGTTGATCAAGGACTTCGCCAACTGGGTGTCATTTCGCGGCTGTCAAAAAAATTTTGTCGCTCTGAGTGTCTTTTACGTCTGTATTGTGCATTGGTTAGATCACGCCTCGAGTTCGCGTCTGTGGTTTGGAACTCTCTAACGATGTTACACAGTAATCTTATTGAAAACGTTCAGCGTAAGTTTATACGAATTTTTTACGATCGATATATTGGCCACCGCCGTTTCTACAATTACCATTCCCTGCTCACTGACCTCGGTCTAGTGCCTCTCCACGATAGACGAATTGCAAGAGACATGCCCAGCTGCTGATGTCGCTGAGGTTCCGGGTACCGTCAGGGAGGACATCAAAATGCAGAGTTACGTCTTATCCTAATGTGCGGGCCACTTGCCCAATGACATGTCTGCAACAAACTCGCGATGCCTTTTTTCTTGAAACAGACATTTTCGCCTGATTGTGTTTTTATCCCATACTTTCATGTATCTGTGTACAGGACAGTTGACTGCTGCTCAGGCCACTTGGCTGTTTGCAGGCACGCCAATAAATTCCATCTATCATCATCTATCTATCTACAACTATAGGTGATTGGTGCGCGACCGAAACAATCCGCCTGGTCCTGGTATCGAACCAGGGACCCCTCATTTCCAATGGAGCGCTCTGCCAACTGAGCTAACCTGGAGTTAGACATCAGTAGAGCAAACGGGTTTTATCAGCTGCCAGTTTAAGCCAACAAAGGTGAACGGCCTGCGTTTTAAGGCTAAGATGGTAATGCAATTAATGCTAAGGTACAAGCGAGTTAGACAAGAATGACGAAAATGATATTTTCGTCGTTCTTGTCCAGCTCGCTTGCGCCTTTGCATTGATTGCATTATCAACGAAACAATTACGATTTCGCTGGCACGGGGAAAGAGCGAAAACACCGCAAAGCCTAGGTCAAGTGAACGCAGGTCGACTTATGCCAAACATCGTGCCAGCGAAATGCGTGCATTTGTTTGCAATTTTGAGAACGCCTACTGAGACTACAGGTTTTCCCGCTCATTTTAATCCAAATGGTGGTAAATTTAATTTAAGTGCCATCCAATTTACTTCAAGTGCCATTGAATTTAATTTTAGCGCTACCGGATTTAATCTTAGGGTCGGTCAATGTCATCCACGACTTACACATGCACGCTTTTGTCTTCAATGGTGATGTTTTGCTAACACTTTTGATAAATTCGAGTAATTGTTTATTCAATTAGATTTGTTGGGGACCATTGATATATTGGTCACTATTTTGATCACTTTGAGTTACTAGTCGGACGATTGGCATGCGGATTACTCTTATTGTAACCTAGAGTTATTAATGACGCACTCGACTTTAGCTGAATTCACGTTTGAAGTACAATTGCAATTTGTGATTACACTTTTTATTACTTCTCGCTATTATTTGCCCCGCTGACTAAAACCGCTTCCACTTTGAATTCGACCAATTCATAACACACTTTTCATAATAAAAGTTCTAACGAATATTTTTATTACTCTCGATTACTTCGAGGAATTATTGACAAAAATATAACTTCCTAGAAGCTCATTTAATATTCTGATTACTTTTTGGTTACATAGTTATTGACACAAACAATTCTACAGAAGCAAACATTTCGTTACTCAGTCGATCACTTTGAACTAATATCGACAAAGGCGACTTCCTGTTCCGCTAAGAGTTTAATTACTCCTTTGATTAATCCGCGTTACTTTTCGCCCAACTGACTTTAAATTAACTAAATTAACTTAGTGGTTACTTTTTATGTTTCGCCGAATTAGTCACATAACTCAGTTAATATCAACATTATTGACATATTGACATCTTTGAGTAATTGTGACCTATTTGACTTTATATTAATCTAACCAACAGAATCCTTACTCTCATTATTACTTTGAGCTTTTACACCGCCGAGGGATTTATTCTCAGCTCAGTTCCCATTTTGATCACTCTTTTTATTACTTCGATTTACTCTTGACCCAATGGAGTTTGATTCGGCCTAATAGACACCATGATTACTCTTGACATTACTTTGAGCAAATTATAGACTAACCGATTTATTATGAGCACGGTCACATTATACAGGGTGATTCAAGGAGACGCCAGGCTCTTTAAACCGACCGCAAAATTCGGTTACTTAACCTATCGCGCTACGACTTTGTGCAGCGTTGCCCACAGATGGTGCATTTTTTTTTTTTTAATTTGCAAAGAGCGAATTTATTTGAGGAAAAAGTAAAGAAAGAAAAAGGCATAGCTGCTATGGAAACGCAGCGACGCCACCGGTCTTTAAACAACATGGCGCCGAGAGCCGGATTGTTTAGCAGACGATCTTTTTGACTCAAAAGCGGCGCGCGTTCCGCAGGCAGCGGCAGTCGCAGAAACAAAAAACAGGCGCGGTAACAACAAGGAACTGCAGTTCCTTGTCAGCTAAATACGCCGGCTCTCAGCGTCGTACGCTCGTTCGTTGGCGGCAGTTGGCGTCGCGACCGCTTGCGCCATCTCTTGTCTCCCGTGCGAAACGGTGCCGTGTTGTTTGAAGACCGGTGGCGTCGCTGCGTTTCCATATGAGCTAAGGCTTTTTCTTTCTTTACTTTTTCCTCGGGTAAGTTCGCTCTTTGCAAATTTTACAAAAAAAAAAAAAGAAAAAAAAAGAAAATGCATTACATGTGGGCAACGCTCAACGAGGTTGGAAACGCTGCACAAAGTCGTAGCGCGACAGGAAGAAACCGAATTTTGCGGTCGATTTAAAAAGACTGGCGTCTCATTGAATCACCCTTTAGTTGCTATTTTGATTACTTCGAGTTACTATTGACCCAATGGACTTTAATTCGCCCTAATTGACATCTTGATTACTTGACTTGGTTACTTTGACTTGAATAAACTATAATTCGGCCTAATGGACCTTTTCCACATACCGACGGCACCAGGCGGTTGCTGCACGAACTAAAAATCGAGGAAGTGACCTACCTGTGCTACCAATCTATAATGGGAGCTACACTACCAATTTCTTCGCGCTCTGAGCAGCGGCGACTTGAAAGAGGGGCATCCGTGGCGTCCACCCAAACGCCGTGTTTTCCTTTCCGTCGACGTTGTTTTTTTTTTGTGTAACACAATTACATATATATGCTGCAGTTACGTGTTCTACTCGCTGATATACAGCCTCCTTCCGAATTTCCTCGATTTTTCGTTCCGACTTCCGCCGCTTGGCATCGGGCGCTCGCGCGTGAGCAGTACGCTTCTCGGAAAAGGTCCATTCCCATTCCAATAACTATTTTGCTTATTTTGAGATAATAGTAACTTATAATACATAATTTGGTTAGATATTAGCTCAAAATAATCGAAGTTATTACAGTGTCAGATAAGCCAGTAATGAGAATGTGACTTGAGCTCATAATAGAAGAATTGGTGCTATAATAACACCCAGTAATCAAAAGACTCACCAAAATGGTGAGTCTCTTGACTTCCTTACTAAGAGCTAATATTCAACCGCTTGATTTGTTATAAGCTTAATTGATGTTGTCATCAGTAGTTCGGCCACTTTGAGGTTCTATTTACTCAAGAGACTTTATGTCAGCTAATGGACAATAGCTGCGTTCGATTTACTTGCACCTCCTGCACCGGTGCAGAAAAGTGCAGGGCGATGTGCCCCTTCCCCTGGCAAATAGCGAGCGCTGGGCGCGAAGCTCGCCGAGCGGATTGTTGTTTCCCTCGCAAGATGAGAGCATATACGGTTCTGGATGAGAGCAATTTTTCCGTGTGCCGCTTGTATACTTCGTCTCACCTTAGTATGGACTATTGTTAGCCGCGCGTGCTAAAAGCGCGAGCTAGTCGCTTTGAATGAAGCCGCGGCGGCTGCATGAGCGCTCGTGCAGCAAGTGCTTCAGTCAGCGCAGTCAAGGCTGGCCGCTCGCGCTAGCACAGCCTTCGCGGTTAGTCCATGCTAGGGTGAGACGAAGTATAGACAGTATAGATCTGGAGCCAGTGGGGCACTCGCCGAGCGGCTCCAACCGCTCCGTGGAAAAGTGGCGGAGCGCGTTGGAGCGGTCCGGAGTAGTTCTCCGCGCAGCCTTTTTCGGAGGAGTGCGATCAGTCGTCGTCACTCGTCACTCGCAACGTTTCAGTTTCGTTATCGACATTCCCGCGGGGGAGTGAAGGAGTTTCGCGGTTTTGCTGGTTGGGCTTTCTTGGTGTGCTTGTTTTCGTTCCCCTCGTCATGACCGACTCGCCCGAGCATGCGGGGATGACATCGTTGCAGTTAATTTCAGGAGATCCAATAAAACGCAGTGATAGCGACGAAGATACCAGCTTAACTCCAGCTCGAATGACGACGTGGCAACCGTTTTCGGCGAAGTGTTTGCCGGGTCGTTTGGCTGGCCAGCGATAAGGCCCAAGAAACCGCGTTACGTCGAAGGCGTTGTGCGCGCTTACTCGGATGAAGAGCTGGTTTGTTCGTTTTCTGGTCTCTTTAATGTTACTTGAATAATTAGAAGACAACACGCCAAATACTCCGCGGATGGAAGTCGCCTTCGGAGATGACGATCGCTTTACGGCATACGTGTTTGTTATTGCTTAATAGCATCCTACCGCTCGTACAAGTACTTCTAGTTGTCTTCATCGGGCTTATATAACTGTAAGGGAAAATAAATTGCATCTTAACGTCGGGGTCACCGTTAGTCAAGTATAGTAAACAATCAATTTTTTGTCAAAGCAAAAAGTTCCGATCAGAACTTCATGCTTTCAGCAAGATAGCAATGGGAACCGCAACTGTTCAAAAGCGAGAACAAACGCTCTGAAAGCGGTGGCGCTGGTACGCTCAACTGGATGGATCACGTGACCGATCGCTCACGGAGGCCGACCGCGCTCGGCATTTGCCAGGTGAAGGGTCTACCGGAAGTCTTTTATTAGCTCAATTCACAATATGATTACTCTATTATTATTATTATTATTACTGTCTCTACGCGGCCTAAATAACATTATAACCAGTCTTTTGATTACTTTAAAACAAATTGTTTATTATGAGCTCAATGAAAATTATGATTACTCTTATTAATACTTTGAGTTAGTATGACCCAATGCACTTTAATTCGGCCTAATTGACATTTTGGGGACTCTCTTGATTACTTAGAGTTAGTACACCATCTTCGAGTTAGTTATGAACGTCCAGTGGATGTTCTCGAGGATGCAAACAACTGCACGCACCGCGGCATTCGGCGTACGTCCATCTGCCTTCACTTGACATAGCCATTGCGGCGTTTTCGCTCACTCCCCGTGCCAGCAAAATCGTAAATGGCGGTCTGGAGACGATAGCAGACGACTAACGCATGCGAAACCGAAACTCCTCATGGCTTCCGAGATCCCGAATCGCGTGAACGGTTCTCCGGCTGTTCCATTCGTGCGGAGAGGGCGCAATCGGGAAAAGGGGAGGAGGCGGCGACCCTCCGCGGGGAGGCGCTCTCAACCCAGTCATCGACAGCATGGCGCGAGGGAGAAGAGTCCGAGAAAAAGTATTGTTACGTCGAGTTACTGCAACTTCTGCTTACAGATTTTTGTGTATTGTGGTAGAACGATGAACAACTGCTCTGGGGAAGTATAGATAGACAAGTTATGATGCTTACTTAATTTGAGATATTCATCTGGACATGTGGCGGCTAACGCTACAAGCGCGCCTTTTGATTATAGTCACCAGGCTCGATCTAAAATGGACCGTAAAAACCGACGCCTACACGTAGCAATCTAAACTTTTTGTCAAAGTTGTATTTTTTTCTTGTAAAAATAGAAAGCGTAGCTCCTTTTCTGTAAAAAAATAGGGCAAAGAAACTTGACAGGGTCAACGGCAGACGGCAGAGTCTGCTGCCTTCCTGTCCGACAGTGCCCCTGGTGTTCTGCGCCACGGCGCAGAACACCGATTTTTGATTGAACTTTTAATAGGGAGATCGGACTCCCTCGAATGTAATTCTGGGATTTTTAGGATGCTTAGAGCACGTAGAATAAGTTACGTCAATAAATAGATGATCTCAGAATCCACTACAATTCTTCGTTTGGATTTCGAATGGATGGTTATATTTTTCGTTCTAAATGGCCAATTACAGCGAGCGCTCAAAGAGCAACCATTGGAAAGCGCATTGTATATTGGGAGATCCGGTGCCTCCAGTGCGTTTACAACACAGGAAGGTTGGTGTGGCTGCGAGTTTCTCCACCTGGTAGCGTCAATGCGTTACGTGGCTCTTTCAGACGCCCGACGACTAGTCAGAAGTGACTTTCCTGCACTTCCCTCTCTCACTGTAAGAGAAATGCGGCTTGACCAAGTTGGACAGAGCTAACGTGCACGCAGCTTGCCACAGCACTTCCGCAAAGCAGTTCTGCTTTTATGGGAAGTTTGACATAAAAACATTCGGGAACATGCACCAGATACAATCTTGTAGATTTTTGTTTTGTGTTTTCGTTTTAAATAATGTTTTGGTGTCTTGTCAAACAAAAAAGTGGTGTCACCAGGATGTGGTTGAAATCTAGACAATAGGCACTAGAATTTCGTTGCAGCACCCCTTTAAATGCCACTTCTTCAACGAGGTATAGGGGCTTAGAGCGATAAACTGCTTTCCCCTTCACCAGGCAAAAATGACATCCACCCACTGATCCTTATGACGACTGCTGGATTGCGCTTTCCCACTTGGTCGCTGCAGCACGAGTCAAGCCCCCGGGCAGCCATCTTGATTGTGGCCAAATTGCATTTTTGCTAGCGTTGCAGAGGCTGGTGGCAGCGTGCTGAAGATATGTTTTCTACTCGTTCGTCCCCATTCGCCGAACAAGTTTTTCAAGGCCCTGTGTAAGCAAACTGACTTGCCGCTGAGAACATGTGGAAAATTTTACGAAAGCGCAGTGCCGCAGGAAAAAGGTACAACTTATCGAAAGCAAGTTTCGCCGGTCTCGCGGCGTGATCATAGCTTTCTTGGCACACTGACTTGCCGAGTCTCTGTGCCTTCGCACGCTTTGATACCGATCGAGATACGACGCCGTGTGGATGTGTTTTGCGAGTGCAATGTGCATGAAGCAGTAGGTGCCTCTGAAGTAGGCATGCCGCAAACTTTTTTCGAACCGCTTGTTTCGATGATCGAATCAAGCGGTTCGAAAGATTCGAAAGATTTCGAATTTTCTATAACGTAAAATTCGACGGAAGTCGAACCTTTAAACTTGTTAAGCTAAGAAGTTCGACGCTTTTCGAACCGTCAAACTTAATACGCTAAAAAATTTGATCCTTTTCGAACTTAACACGCTGCAAAATTCGATGCTCGTCGAACTTCCGAACTTGACTGACCAAAAAATTAGATGATTTTCGAACTTTCGAACTTCTTGTACTAAAAAGTTTTAAGCTTTTCGACCTTTCAAATTTTCTATGCTAAGGAATTCGAAAATTTTCGAACTTATTTATCAAGAGAATTAGAAAAGTTTTGAACTTTCGAATCCTGAAAAGTCAGAAGTTCGACGAACTTCGAAAGACCGGTGGATGGTTTCATTTGAATTCAAGTAGTGAGGTACATTCATAATTTTTTGTTCTCGAACTTTTACATGCGCTGCTGCGTTCCTTATGAAAGACAATTCTGTATATTTCAATGCCTGGCATGCTTAGCTTTAAATAAATAAATTCCCAAAGGGGCGAGGAAAGACCACGGGTTTTTGACGATTATCGTTTGTGCCAGATTTGATGCGCTGTAGCCGAAGCTATTTATGGTACAGATGTTAAACTTTTTAAGTGATATATGTATAGCCTAGGTAAGTGTCATCTTAAGATGTGATTATTGTTATTCTAGGTGAGTTTCGAAGAAATGTCCAAACATGTATCTACATGCATTTATGCCCTAAACTTGGTATTTATTTTCGTCCAAGTTGTTTGACGTATCGCATTTAAATTAACACCACACAGTACATATCATTGCCATCTACAGAATACAAAATAATGTATTTATTGTTTTTTCCATATTAAGGGATAAATAAACTCATGGGAGAAGATTTCTAATATTGTTAAAGTTTAGAACGTTATTAAAAGAAAACATTTTTTTTTTGCTTCACGTTCCTGGGACGTGTTTCTTTTAGCCTGTACACATTTTGGTAGAAGAAACTTGTTTCGAAGTTCTGAACCTCTGAATATGCAAGAATACAACACTTCCGGCGAATTTTTGATATTTTGTTTCTCCAGCTTTTTATCCCCGTATTTATTAATTTTTTTATTGCCACAGGTATTTAGGTTGAAAAGACATAGCTTTGAGCTTCCGAACCACTAGGCATGTGACGAGTAGTGCCTTCTGACGAGTTTCAAACAATGACCATTTATGCGGTCTTTTATGCAGTGAAGAGCGACAGTAGCTATACATATGCATAAATAATTTCAGATTGAAATAAGCTCGACCACACCCTCTTTCCCCGTATTGTTTTCTTTAAAAGTCCGAAATATCTGGAAGGGGGGGGGGGAGGGGGGCTGAAGCCCCCCCCCTTCACTCTTCCGGCCCCGGCCCCGGCCCCCCCCCCCTGTTTTTCCTCTTCCGACGCCACTTGTATGGTAGAACGCTCCTCGACCTCGAGTTGTGTCGGCTTCTGTGCTTTTTGCGAGGCGATTCCTCCGTCCCAGAAAATAAACCTCCAGGACAATTGCAAACTTAACTTACTATATGCCAGAGTCACTCGGGCGGCGTTCGATCGGATTACTACCAGCGTGCAAGGGATGGGGAAATAGTTTGCCAGGTCGCTTCAAGGTTTTTCTGAGCCTCAACCTCCTGCTCGCCCCTGGCCGTTTCGAACGGGATGAGTATCGTAAAACAGTGTGTTTGTGTGATCACTACTGCGTGATCAGGTTAAAAACCCTCTTCCCCCCCCCCCCCCCCCCCCCCCCGGGCTGGCGGTCACAATTACTGATCTATGTTCACACGTCACTCTGCACTGGCAGATATTCCAGCACCATCCGGGACACTTGTCGTCTCATTTAATTGCCTGACCAACTTCACAGAGTCTAGATATCACACCCTAACTTTTCTAAACTTGAATTCGTGAAAACCAGTGAGTCGTGAAAACATTATTTGAAAATGAAACTGTGGAGGAACTTAAAAACCGGACTTTGAAAACTTGGACTTAAAAGAAATTCAAAATCTTCTAAGATTTTTTTTCGAATTTTGCGTTAAAAGATAATCGAAACCTTCGATTCCAGCACATCCGGGACACTCGTCGTATCATTTAATTGCCTGACCAAACTTCACAGAGTCTAGATATCACACCCTAACTTTTCTACACTTGATTCGTAAAAACCAGTGAGTCGTGAAAACATTATTTGAGTTAAAAGAGAATCGAAACCTTCGAATTGTTCGGACATCATGTCTATAAAAATTCGAAGCGTTTGAATTTTATTTCCAAAGAATTTCGAAATCTTTGAATTTTTCGAATTTCAGATCCCAAGAAATTCAGATTTTTCGAATATCTCGAATTTCAAGTTAGGAAAGTTAGAAATCTTAGAATTTATCGAACCTCAAGTAAAAAGACTCGAAATATTCGAACCCGAAATTTTAAAAACTGTGAGAGCTTCGAACTTTTCGAATTCGAAATTCCACTGTGATCGAAAGTTGCGAATTCGAACCTCGATCGATACGAAAATATCGAAATTTTTCAAAATCGAACCTCAGTTCGCTTCGCAAATATCGCAACCTTTCGAAATCGAACCTAGGGTGGTTCGCGACATCCCTACTCTGAAGCAGTGTTTTACTTTACTACGACTGTATTTTTAGCTTGCAGCACTCGCAGTCCAGAAACGAGCTCGATCCAATGTCCAGTAGCGACAGAAAAGGGGGAAGGGGGGGGGGGGGGGGGGGCGAGGTGCATCTGTTTTTCTTTTTTTGCCATTAGACAGTTTACAGAATACCACACAACAGCTAGCTCCTTATCACTGATCAGGTCTGGCTCATTATCAACACTTGCGTGATATCAAGTTTGAGCGCAGCTCGCCCAATGGTGGTTGGTCAACAGACTGCACATGACCATATGGGCCGCGCTTCAAAGATTTTCAATCTCGCCATCTTGTACGTTTGCCTTCGAAAACCATCCTTGCTCCACAGCGTTGCTCTATTTGTGCTGCCATGTGATGCAGAAGAGTAGATTTGGAACATAGCCATGGTTAATAGTGCATAAGAGCAACCCTACAGATTGTTTTCCCCCCTTTATGACAGCACTTCGCAGGAACAGCTGGGCGATCCAGATCGTGGCTCACACTTAGTCGCGACAATGCATCGCAAGATGAGAGTATGCACACCCCTTCAATGAACTCTGGTGCTCCCTTAAACGGATGTTCAAACAGCACCCCGTTTGACCAATATATACCCATCCGCACGAGAAAGGTGTCTTAAATAGCGCACCGACGGTGCATGATACAAACTTTGTGCCATGCTTTACAGTGCAACTCTGACTTTTTGGTTTTTTTTCGCACAGTCCTTTTTATGGAGGAGCAAATCTGGCTCAGCTTGTTTTCGGCGGAAAACACGACCCTCACTCTGCATCTTGCCACAATCCCCTTTAACACGTGTGAATGTCGTTATTTTAGGCGAAAAACAAGCCGATCCAGATTTGTCCTACCATAGAAAGGAGTGTTAGGAAAAAACTGAAAAGTCAGAGTTGCACTCTAAAGCATGGCAAACAGTTTGTATCATGTACCGTTGGTGCAGTATATAAGATACCTTTCTCATGTGGGTGGGTATACATTGGTCAAAGGGGGCGCTGTGTGAACATCCCATTAAGAGAGCACCAGAGTTTGTTGAAAAGGTGTACATACTCTCATCTTTCGATGCATTGCCGTGACTGCAAGTGTGAGCCAAGATTAAGCGACACCGAAGTTCTGTTCAAGCACAGGGACCAAGTGTCTAGAGAGATAGTAGAGTCATACCAAATAAAAAAAACAGGAGCCCCGTGTCAGCTAACAGTCTTTGGCACTGCTGAACAGTCGGGGTGGCGTTTTTGGATTTGGGCTAGCATCATATCACTTTTTATCGCATTTAACACTTGCCATCACGCTGCTATGAATTGTCTCAGAATACGTAGACGAGGGCGTACTATCAAAGATGAATATCATTTTTATGTTTTCATATTAAAATATTTTAGTTGATAGTCAGCGCTTGTCTTCTGTTTCTTCTTCGTCCTTGTCTGTTTTTTGCACTGTTTCCTATGGTGAATTCCCACCGACACGCCCAACTATCCATTCTTCTAAGAGGTGTTCAGTTTCCAATTCCCTGTCAACTGCAATCTGCAGAGAACTTTGATCGGCATTATTTACTCTTTGGCAGGTGGCTGCTGCGAAACACAGCTGCTAGTTTTGACCTGCTGCACAGTGCACACGATTACTGAAAAGATTTAACTTTATCCCTCACAGTTTTGGGAGCACAAAAACATTCTCAAAGGTTGCAAAAGCGGCACACCGGCTATGGCTTATTTGCGTAAGGGGCAGGCACTCGTTAAATAATGCCCCACTTTGGTGGGGCTGCAGAAACACACTTGCTGTCTGAGCACCTAGGAAGGGTGTGCAGCCAAACGTTTGCTTCAGCTTGCACGCAAAAGTGGGCAAAAGTGGAGCAGAGTTGCCAGCGTACCAACTCATTAGAAACATATCTCAAAGGTACCAAGAGCAGTGGTTCGGTTAGGACGGGTTCCCGACTCCTTGGTTTCCAATGCTGCAAAAACCGTCTCGGACGCACAATTGTGTCTACTTCCAGGAGCAACATCGCCAAACATCCATCCTCAACTGCAGGGGTCGGCAGTCTTTTGCCCGTCCAAATCGTAGTAGAGCGGAGACGGGCCGAGAAATAGAGATGGATCATCGAAATAAAAAAAAGAAAAACCTCACTGAAATTGACATGCAAAGATGGTCTTTTGACACACACAAATATTGCTGGAGCCCTATCTCAGTGAGATTCTGGGCATCAAAAATCGCTTGAAAAAATTAAAACTTGTAACTGAGAGTTAAAACATTCTGGAGGTTTTACAAGAGCCACATTTGACTTGAAGGCCTCCATTTTTCCAAAGTATGTTCGCAGAGAAAACGAAACCAAGTCGTCCGGTTCAAATGCATTTTTCAGCGTCTGTTTGGGGATCAGACGATCAGCAAACTCTATCTGGTAAACCTCTTGAACCTGTTCACATTTAATGCATCCGATTATAGTTTGCAACAAAACAAACAACCATCCTACCTATTTTCCTTGAGCGTTTCTGGTGACGCACCGGTTGCCGAACCCTCGCTCTACTGCATCTCTTTAAAAGGGAAGTGCAACCATTTCAACGTCGAAAGATCTTTCAGCTTGCACTTCTTATGTCGATTATCTCGGCACTATTGAGAGAAAACACGCCCTCGAAACACTGAGGTTCCCCCGCGTAATCGGAAAGGACATTATTTCCCGATATATGTGTGGTGGTCACAAGCTTTCCCATTTATCTTGTCTCGATTGCTGTTAAGCCGAAGGCACACACGTGACGTCACTCAAAGGATGGTTGAGGGGTATCTAAAACTTTGGCTTGTTTCATATTTTCAAATAAAAACTAGAAAAAATGGCTCTCCATTTCCTAGATGACCTGCACAATTATTGCTGCCCATTGGTCGATCTGTTCGAGAACTTTAGAAACACGGCGGCATACAATTCAAAGGAGGAAGACCTCAAAATTATCAAAAGGGAGGGACACAAGGCGGTTCCACATAGACGCAGCTCTACCGAAAATGCCAAGCGCATCCGAGAACAGAGTGCCCAACCAGGCAAGGAGGTACCAAAGGCCAACGTGGCTGGCAGAAGCACATTCTGTCGACTGCAAGCTTAAAGGGTGAGCAAAGATTTGGCAAAGGGGAGAAACAGTCCGAGAAGACCGCCCAAGTGTGCCCGGGAGGAATGCGAGAAGCCAACGTCTCCTTTCCATTTATTGCACTCGCTAAATTGTTTCTTTCTTGTAGCTGGAGCGGTAAGCTAGAAATCTCAGGCCAAACACTGGGGAGAGAATGAAAGCGGCGGGAAAGGGGAACATGGTCAAAGGGGAAGGCACCTACTGTTTGGTATTCACACTTTACAACATTCTTTTTTTTTTTTCTTTCGTACCTCCACACAAAATGTTCCTCCCAGTAGAAAAACGCAAGAAAACGACAGACACCTAAAACACGCACAAATTGTCCACTTCTTCAGAGCTGTCTTCCCCTTGTGTCCGTTTGTCCACTGAGGCTCTTTATCCGTTCCGGTTAAAATGTCTAGCTTCCTTGTGGGAACTTGCCTTGGTCTGAAAGAGAGAAGAGCAACAAGCAACAGTTGCAGTGCTGGTCTAGCCAGTTTGGAGCAATATAGGGAGCAGAACACATCTTGTTATGGATCAGAAAAAAAACACTTTTTGGAGAAGCTAGCTGCAGTTCCCTATTAGGGATGCCTGCATGCATTCATGCCATTAGTGGCATCATGCCTATTAAAAACCCAAAGTTAGCAGTTAAACTCTATTAGAGTTGGTGACAGGTTAAAAGTAAAGTTTCCATTCTAGTACAGAAAACACTGGCAGCAGGGGACCTCCTCTCCACCATTCGCTCAGCTCAAGGGGAAAGAGGAGCTTCCACTTCACTCTTAACCTGTCACAGACTATAGTCAAATCGCCCTTCGACTGCTGCGAAGGTGTGCCATAAACTTAGCCAAATTCGAGTTTTTTTTTTTTATTAATGCTAGCAGGGTTGAAGTAAGCATGCTAACTATAATCATTGAGAAGTCGATGTAGAGTGCCAATTTAACTCTAGATTAGGCATCTCCAAACGTTTTGGCTAAGGGGTCAGATTGGGGACCTGTCACAGTATCCAGGGCTGGAAAACACGGGATAAGATTACATAAATGAGAAAATACTAAAGAAATAGGCCTAAAAAGCATTTCAATACAAAAAAAGAGAAATAGAGCAAAACTAAAAAAATGTAAGGTGGTTGAATACATATATACTTTATGTTTAAATACCATGTGTTGCTAATTATGACATTACAAAATAATTGTGACCGAGAGAACTTACCAAGCGTAAATCAAAGTGCATACCTTAAAGGAGCTGCGCAACAGTTTCAGTGCTTTGCTTAAATAATTTGGGAGTTACCGTCTCAACCTTTCTGAAGTAAAGAACAAAAAACAGCTTTTGCCTGCATCTCCTAGTTTTTATTTTAAAAATGGACAAAGATTGAGGTTTTCGGCACCTTTCAACTTTCACCATCTTCCGAGTCACGTGTGCTGTGACGTCAATGGGGGTTGCACAGGGTTCCGGCGATGCTCTCTGCCTAGAGCCATCAGTGAGCAGCGAGAACTCATCCGCTCGCGACCGCGTGACCACGTGCTGGCAAACGCAGCGCAAACAATACGGTGAAGGAGGAAAGTCTCATCCGGGTCCGGCCATACCCATCCGGCCCTGTCCCCCTCCCCCTCCGGCTTCTGGCGGCTGTTTGCGGTAGCAGATAGAGCTGACGGTTTTGTGGACCTAGGATAGATGGCCGCCACTAAAACTCCGTATAATAAAGGTTTTGTCGATAATACCAGGTTTTTGACACATTTATATTTATGTTGGAACGACAAGATTTATAGAAAAGCTACCTTTTATCGAGCACATATTCGCACAACTGGCTATTTTTCTACAAGACCCCCATTGACGTCATGCCGCGTGATTCTCATGGCCGCCGCTTTGCGGCTGCAGGTCGAGGAATATTCTAATTTTTGCCTCGCAATTACGCGGCGGAATCGCAACATTTCGAAGGAAGGAAATGTGTTTTCTGTCCTTTGTGACAAGGTGAACAATGTCAAAAGTAAAAGATGCCGATTCTTTCAAAGCTTTTAATATGGGGCAGAATACTGATGATAATGCTAGATCTGATGATAAGAATATGCAAGTTATGACACAGACCATATTTGGCAAAAGAACCCGTGTTTTGATGCAGATTTTCGCATCGCTTTTTCTATATCGTGGCTCGCGCCTGTGAAGCGCAACAAAGTGATGCCTTTTTTTTTTTTTTCCCACTCAATTTCAGTTTTGCATTTGTAGCAGTGGGTCGCAGGCTGGGCATGACTAGAAAGACCGCAAACATCTGTGGGTCGGACGTAGCGCCTCTGCGGTCCGAGGTTTGGAGACCCCTGCTCTGAATAGAGGAAAGTTGACACAATAAAAAGTCTCCTCATGTGAAACAAACAAATATTGAATAAAAATATTCTGGGTTTCGCTTAATGTTTTACATTTTAACGAATAGTATGATCAAGGATTTACATCATTTGACATGAAAAAAGGCAACAATTTGTAACCAAGCAGTCAAGACTGAGCATGCTAATGAAATAGAAACCATGTGCGAGCACATTCCTATAAAGCAGTGCCATGCTTCCAAACATAAGCACACAGGAAAAAAAAATTGTGCTCACTAATCTTTAGTAGTCTGCTTCGAAAAGCAACTAAAACTGTTAAAACTGCGCTGCGTTAGGAATGCCGATATAATGGCTGCGAAACCCGCGAAAATGCTGTGGAACCGGAAACCTGGATTGGATTGTGATGGCCAAACGACAATGGATTCCCATAGTTGCCAGACGAATATGAAAACTCTTCCAAATATCAATGCGTTTGCAGATTTGTTTGCTTTTGCACAGTTTGGCACAATTTTTTCCTTTGGGCGTAGCAAGGCGTAGGCAAGCGGGAGTTTATCAAAATGGCACAATTGGACCACCCCCGCGGTTGCAAACCATGGGGTAATAATCAGAAGCAGAAATTGGCACAATAAAATTGTACTCTTAGCAGGTAACCTTGATGATTTGCAGAAAATGATTTGGAATCTATGGCAAGGAAGGTTCAGTGGAACAAAATGGGTAAGTTTTCAACACCGAAGGAGACCCTTTAAAAAAGCAGAACACGGAGATAATGAATGGCAGACACCAGAATCTGGGAGCGTGGATTAATGAAGAAAAGAAACACAAAAGAAAAATTAGTAATGGTGAAAAGGGACTCTGCCATTATAAAACACAAGGCATGAGGCACTGAGAGCAGGAGAATGCTGAATCCTGTCGAACTTGGAGACCTGAAGCCTTTGTTGAATGCGTTCCAATACGAGAGCCAAACGCCGGATGCCAGCGTTTTACAATCTAATGCGTTCGGCGAGCGCAGTGTAGGCAAACACTGAACACGTTGGAATTCAAGCGCCAAACGCCAGCGTTCGTTGGACGAGTGCAGTGGAGACAAAGGCTGCTATCACACCAACCAGAGCTCGGCGTTCTCTCCTCTCCCTCAGCCATAGATCCCAAGTGGTGAGGGGGCAACAGGTACGTGGTTAACCTTTGGCAATTCAGTCTTGCGCATGAGTTCAGCATTTGAGACCGGGGTGCATTGGCCGGATAGGTGCACAAAATTTATACATTCCTGTATGTGAGGAGTCTGAACACGAAATGGACGAAACGGACACGAAAGCTCAGAATTCAATTCCTGTAGCCGGGCAATCGGGGTGAGTTACAGGGGAAGTTAAAGAGAGGGACGTGGGAGGAACAAATGCGGGGGAAGTCCGCATCTGTAAAGAAGGAAGGCTTTGCTATTTGAGGCTATAATTGGAGTCTTGGGAAGAAATTAAAGGAAGCGCATGACCCTTGGGAAACCCGACACACGTCCCCCTTTGGAAAACGCTAACGCTGACCCCTCCCCTTTCCTGTTTTGGCTTCCTCTTTTTGGTCTCGTTGCACGGTCAGTGTTAGCATTTCCCAAAGGGGGACGTGCATGGCATTTCCCAAGGGTCATTCCCTGAGGATCCACCAATGGATCTGCCTTTAATGTTTTGCTGCCTACTTGCACCAGTGCTAGTACTTGATTCACACTCCATTTTGTAGCACAAACCAAGGCATATGCACGCCCGCAAGTTGAGACTTGCCCACGGTGTAAGATAATACTCTTCAGGTGAGGACAGCGCGCTCCTCAGGACGTGGAGATAAAGTTTGCTTTTCACTCTCTCTATCACTATGGTTTCAGGCGGCGCCGGCAGATGACTCGTCGACCCGTGGGCACAGCAAAGACGGCTCGTGCCGCCTCATGCTCCACATGCTCCAGTGAGGTTGTTACTCGTGCAGAAAGACCACAGGGTACTGGGGTGTCATGGCAACGACAATTTTTTTCGCTCTCACACAGTTTCGCCATTTGGCCGCCGGCGACACTGTCAGCCGCAGGCTTGGTGGCCGAGGAATAATGCAGCCTTTCGGATGCCCGTCGAACAAACACTATCTGATCCCTCGTGCCGCGCGTTCAGCCCCGCCGTGTTCTCACCTAAGGAGTGTATCTTAACACCATGGACTTGCCCCAGCATCCGCGCGCGCATTGGCTTCCACCCCGTGATGTCTTCTCCCTCTTGCCGTGCGTGCATTGGCTTCCGCTTCGCGACATCGCCTTCCTTTCTTTTTTTGTCCCTCACTACTCTCCTTTCTACACTTTCCACTGTTTAGTCCACAGACGGACAGCTTTCCCCTGTTCTATTGCTATGGTGCCTGGAGCGCGTCTGACTGGTGTGTTTAGCGTCCTATCCCGCCCCTACACCAAAAGCAGTCCCGAAGAGGCAATAAATGACGTCGACGTCACAGAAGCTAGAGTGTCCTGCTGTCGCCATCCTGGCGGTTGGTCGCACAAACTGCCGTCTGGATGCCGAAGCTTTCGTGAAGTGCAACACTGAAGAGTACAATGCGGCTGGGACACCGCTAAGATGGCGACAGCCTTGTACGACGTCGTCAGGTGGAAGTCAAGCTTTGTTAAACAACACACCAGTTGGGGAAGCGTTCCAGGCACCATACATTAAAAAAGATAAAGGACGCCAGTCTCTGTGGCAATTAGCCGTCCTGCCCCAGACGCGATTGGTGGCCTGCTGCCAGCTGGCCGATCCGAAGAGTCGCTCCTCACTCGAGTCTGCACTTCTGACCAAGATTCGTGTTTCTTCCAAGTACTGAAAATTATTGTTGCGATGCAATGCCAATTGCTTCCAAGGGTTCTCCGAGGCACGGGCCTTGTGCTTTGGCAGAAACATCAAGGGGCGATAAAGGACCCTCTGGTGGTGACTTCCTTGCCGGTTGGTCCGAAAAGACGGGGCTCTCTCTCCTTTCGATGTCAGGTGCAAGTGCTGGCCACTGGGTCAGTTTTTTGAGAAACGTGAGGGTGCTTGCAACCACAAGGGCTGGAGATGACAGTGAGGAGGAAAACCGGGCTGTTCCGAACATACTAGCGTGATTCTTTCTGGTTCCCTTTAAGTGCTATTCACACGGGGCAGAACTCCCTCCTTTTGTTCCCCGGGAAGAGCATCATGTGGTAAGAATGTCACACCTTTGCCTGGAGCCACAGTGATGTACACATCCCAGGGGGATGGTGGAGGTTCTGTTCGGGCTGTACAAACAGTCCCTGCCTTGGCGTGGGATCTCTTCGCAATTGGCAGTGTTTTGTTTGCACGTACGGCAACTTGAGAGATTTTGCTCAGCAAGACAGCGGCTGTGGCATCCCAATCGTCTAACTTGTTGTAGGTTGCGCTGGTACTCATGTTGCAAGAGGCACCTGAGGGAGTCTCCGATATTCATCAAGGCCGTCCTCAAGCCGCTCCTCCTACAACTGGCTTTGGACACATTCCACATTCTTTGTGTTGCATGTACCACTCATCTCTACTATAGCTGCTTTTCTAGCCTAGTGCAAATCAAGTCCATGTATTGGTCGAAGCTGTCTTGTGTCTTTGAGTGGGTTTTAAGAATCTCATTTTTAATTAAATCCTGAGAATAAGGCATTTGAGTGGGGGACATATTCATACTTGATCAACTAGATTCTCAATATTTTTACAAGTGGCATCCTCGGGTCTGGATGCACTGTCACTCCGCAACAAGCAGGCTCTCTTGAGTCGACAAGAAAAAATCCAGCACCCTGGATGCTGTTTGAACCAGCACTCGGAAGAGTTGAAAAGCCTGTCAAACGCTCACTTCCAAGACAAACTGCTTACTTCCGGTGACTTCATACCTGCTTGCTCAATGGTGGAGCTCCCTAGAGGAGATCAGTGGCATGTGCGCATTGAGCCCGTTAGTGATGACGTCACAACATGGTGCTGTGCTCCAAACAAACAGTTGCTAGTGCCATTGTCATGGACAAATGCTTGACGCGAGGTTAAAATTTGACTGATAAAAAAGTGAACATTTTTTTCGTAAGCATTATGTCTTCTCAATAGCTAATCATGAAGACTCTTTCTATCATCTTAGTGCCATATAGCTATGATAAAAGCCTGTAATAAAGTTTTACAACCAATGTTGCCTTGTTAGCAGATGCCTGATGGCTTTGCAAGCCCAGTTTTGTCCAGTGGTCCTTTCTGATGGAGCACATGACTGCGTTGAATGAAGTTGGTGACGTGCGACAAAACTTGTATTCTCGAGGT
Organism: Ixodes scapularis; assembly: GCF_016920785.2. Taxonomy (NCBI): domain Eukaryota; kingdom Metazoa; phylum Arthropoda; class Arachnida; order Ixodida; family Ixodidae; genus Ixodes; species Ixodes scapularis. The sequence continues at coordinate 1,498,440 of NW_024609870.1, forward strand.
CAACTTTCTGTGGGATTTCGAAAAAGTGTCCCTTTGATCGATGCTCGAGGTGCGCGAGCATGCCAATACCAGCCCTTAGAGGCTTCCGCTATATTTAGGAAAGGTAAACAATAATAAGTTACGACGACGTCAAGTTTATTAACGTCCAAGTACAGGCCAGTACAAGTTTTTAAGTATGATGGCACAGAAGCTGCTTCAGTGCATGTTTGTGTGATCAAACAAACTGTTTGTAGCAGATATACCTGATGTTTTTACTTGGATCTTTTGCTAAAAACGAAATAATCGGCAAGATTTTTTTTCACCGTAGTGGTTGCATGCAGATACGAAACACACTCTGATATTGCAAGCCTGCAAACAAAATCTAGGCTCTCGATTCGCTTTTCACGTTAGTCAAAATAGTTGCTTGCTTACAATGCACGCCGATTGCAAAACCAAAAAGAGGGCCTGACGCTGCTTGGGTGTCCTGTAAAACAGATGCTTCTCTCGCCATATTTTTAGCAGATTTCCACACGTGGGATGATTTTGTATCAAACAGTATCCAGTATTGTACGCAAATACAATTTGTCTTTTATAAACCTGGTGAGTATTCTTAGACCAATCAAATAAGTTCCAATTAAATACAGGATCAAAATCATATCACTATGCAAATGATTCAAACTGTTGCAGACTTCAGTCATTCCGCATGTGTTCGTCGTCTGGTGCAGGCATCTCGGGACGTCTTAAGGACCGTTAGTTGCCGTCGCAAATTTTTCAGAAAGGGCCAATCCTCAGCAAAGGTAAGTGTGAGATCCAGGCTTTCTATATCAATTATTTTTAGACATTTACACCTCAAGTTCGATTTTTGACCGATCATTCTTTCTGAGCGAAATCTAATCCCATGTATTGTGGGCACCCTAGTGGCTTCCCAGCCCAGTTGCTCCGACTACGGGGCACAGGTGGCGAATTTTCCCGCGCCACCTTCATAAGGCGCTTCAGAGGCGGAGCACGGGCAGTCACTGCCTGAACTCCAGCGCCGCTGGTAACAATGTTAATGTATTGATTGTCTCGTCCATGTCCAATTAAATGTAGTTCTTGTGGTAGAAATCGTTGGACGTATGCGAGGCTCCGTATTGTTTCTGCGGGTCGGGTATGCAGCAAGGCAAACTGATTACAGTATTTGGAGCCATGACGTCACACTTTCAGCAGGAAGCAGTTTGTTGTTTTATGCATCTAACAGTGCTGCTGCCATAATCGTGCACCGCCATTTCATGTTCTCCTTTATTTTTCAACTCTTGTCAGTGCGCACCGTGCTCCGTTGTCAAGAGCGCGACCACTACCAGCCGAATGCAGAGCCGTATATGGGGAGAGTTTGGTCAGTCTATGATCTCGCCACCGTAACGCTCTCCTCCCAAGTGAGCCAATCAGCACGCCGCGTAGAGCGAGAGGCATGAGCGCATGCGCGTGAACTCCCGGCTGCTCCCACCTGAGTGGGGAGGGCCATCTTCGATCATTCTCCCGACGGAATGCGTGGGATCGGCATCTAAATCTCGACTATTGCCTTTTATATCGTTGGCTCTTGCAAGAAAATGACATTCTGTTATTCCTCGGTGGGTTAAAAAGCTAATAAATGAAGATTTTTCGGCGTATGGCCACAAACTTTTATTCAGGCAAAAAAGAAGTCGGCCCGTAGCAGACGACAGGTAGCCTCAGCAGTGCTCTTCTCCGACCAGTCTCCGACAGCGTTGCTAAAAAATGGCGGTCGTCACCTCTCTGCTCCCTTCCTTCTCTCTCGCTCCTTCGGCGCTCTCCTCCCTTTCATTTACTTTTCTCCTCTCCAGCGCCTCCGTCGCCACACCCACTGGCCAAACTCTCCCAATATACGGCTCTGGCCGAATGCAGCTCCCGAAGTTCCCGGGATGGCCAAAGAGTGGCAAATGGTGCTGGCTTCTCTTTCGTCCATTCAAACAGCGGAAATGAAGTCGTTTCTCTATTCACCAGGTGCCAGACCTCTATGCATATATTCGCCGCTGCATTCTTTTGCGCTGATATTGAAATAGACTTTGGTCACCCTAAGATGGTTTCTCTAGTGTGCAAGCCAATCACAAAGCCTCATTTCCAACTGGATTGCGTAAAAAGGCACCAGTGTTTGATTTGCGAGCCATTTTGCTCCCTTGCCCTTCCGGCTTCCAGATAGCTCCCCGATGAAGCGGTTTGCCGGCTAAGTAAGGGGAGCCTAAACTTAAACTTAGAATACCCTTGACCCCATGTTTGCGCTCATCATAGGCATTCATCCGAAGTTTGCATTTCAAAAACTTCATTTCACCACACCAAGAACAAACCTTTTTAAATTTTCACTGCTTCAGTTATCCATTTCAGATTGGAACTCACTTTCAGAAAATATTGTCAATATTCAGGAATCATCCGATTTCAGAGCTGCACTAGCCACTATTTTTAATACTTAGCAATGACATCTCTGCGTTTTCCATTTCTTAAATATTTTTTGAGTATGCCCCCCTTATGTAAAGCCCTGGGAGCATTAAGCATATATTAAATCAAATTGTATGAAATCCCAGAAGAACCACAGAAGACTAAGACTGGATTCACCGATTCCCCGAAGCACAGATTCCTAATCCAACCTGCAAATTCTCGTAAAAAGAAAGTCGCTGACTTGTGGGTTTGATGTGATCGGGACTTGGTAGAGAGTTATTTCGATATCTTTGATAACGGTGCCCGATGACGATACGATGCATTCCCAAAGGCGTTGGCGGAGTGTTGGGAATTGTTAGCGGGGTCGCTGGAACAATCTACTAAAACCCAAATACTCCGAGGAGCCAGACAATTAAAGTTAAAATGGAGATGTGCTTGCCTTTCTATGGGGCTTTGTACAGGGCCAGGAATGACAGACCTCTCAGCTGGGAGCAAGGAGCCAAAGCTTGCACTGCACAACCTCCTAGGTTCGATCCCCACCTGCTGCCCATTTCCATCGGGATGAGTTTCCTATTGGTATGCGTTCGTGTAATCACCACTGTGTGGTGCAAGTTAAACGCCCCAGGTTAGCGGTTGTGCTGCACTCGCTAAATTCCTCACCTGCAGCTAAGAGACAAGTGGCTGTCTAAACAAACATCAAGCAACACAATTTTTTTGCTGTTTTCGTGGCTGTCCATGTGGAAAGCGGCCAACCTTGCCCGACTCCGAAAGCAACCGGACGGTGACGCCTGCTCGCGCCCAACATCGAAGGGAAACGATTTGCGGCAGCGCTTCCTCCAGGTTTATAGATACCCAATACCCTACTCGAGATGGCTCGGGTGAATGAGTCGAGCGACAAAGGATCGGGAGGCTGGCCGAAACGCGAGCAGAATGCAAAAATAAGTCTTTGTCTCGGACGGAGACGCAACGGGAGAAAGGCAGAGCCAACGACGAGGCAAGTGTCGGTCGTCGAACAAGTCGTTGGCTTTCACCCCAACGGGACGGGGCAAAATAAAAACAACTCCGCGGAGGGGTGTGCCGCCGATCGCGTGTCGGAGGAGGGAGGGAGGGAGGAACGCCCGACAAAGTTTACACAAAGAGCTCGGTTTGGAGCCGCTGGTTCAATCGCTCAATGGCGAGAAGAAATGCAGGGGCGGGAAAGGAGACGGGGGAGGGGTATTGCGAGAACTTTCTCCGCCACTCACCTCGGAAGAATTCCGCCGACCAGGGTCCTGCGAAAAGGGCAGATGCAAAGGCGGCTAGAGTAGCGCGCAGCAACGGTAGCTGTACTTTTCCTTGGGCGGCAGAACGTTCATTTCGCGGACGATCTCGGCGAACATCTCGTTCACGTTGCACCTGCTTTTGGCCGAGGCCTCCATGCAGGGGCAGCCCCAGAGCTGGGCCAGGGCCTCCATCTCTGCGACCGTCACCTCGCGCTGGTGGTCCAGGTCGCACTTGTTGCCCACCAGGAGCACGGGCACCCGGTCGGCGTTCTTGACGCGCAGGATCTGCTCCTTCATGTTCTTGATGTCCTGGAAGGTGTGGTGGCTCGTGATGGAGTAGACCACCACGAAGCCCTGGCCGTTCTTGATGTACAGGTCCCGCATGGAGGCGAACTGCTCCGTGCCGGCCGTGTCGAGGATCTCGAGCACGCAAGGGGCCTGGTCCACCTCGATCTCCTTGCGGTAGAAGTCCTCGATGGTCGGGTCGTACTTCTCGGTGAAGACGCCCTGCACGAACTGCACCGTCAGGGCGCTCTTCCCGACCCCGCCGCTGCCCAGCACCACAACCTTGAACTCGCGCATCACGACGCCAGTCGCGGCATGACGCGCGCTGGCCGGAGTCCCGCCGGTCCCAAGACGAAGCGGCGGTGCCTTCGGGTCCCGCCCGCTAGGCCTATTTTCCCCGATCGGTCGTCGGGACTCGTCCGCGCTGCTGCTTCCTACCGCGCACGCAACGGCACGGGCTCGTCGCCGGAGCACAGCATGGCCCGTGTCACCTGCGCGCTGACAACTTGCTCGCCGGCGGGCGCACAAAGTAAGCGGCGGCACACTGACTCATAGTCATGCAAGTGGTCCCGTCGTCCCAAGAACGAGCCCTTCTTGCTGGCTCCTCGTTCCCGTCTCTCCACTGCTCTCCAATGGGGTACGTTCGCTTTTTCCCGTCGCCGCCAACCGCGACCAAGTGACGTCACCTCCGCTATCGGAGTGACTCTACCGACTCTACGTGCGCAGTGAGCGAGCGCGACGCTCAACGTTAGCGACGCTCAACACTTGGTCAAGTACTGCTGGTGAAAACATGGTAAAATGGTAAAGGTGCCGGCAAAGTACTGTTAATATTGCCCTCGCAGTACTAGCAGTACTTTGCAACAAGCTTCGCAACGCGTGCGCGCGCGCACGCGTTTTTTGGAGGGGACGGCGAAAAACGATAGCAGACGATGGCTCCTTTAAATGAATGGACATTAATAGCTATTCCCTTTGCAATGGGCGGTAGCTTGCGCCAGCTAGCCTAAGTCTATAAAGACAAATATCACCCTTCCCTCTCTCACCAGCCAGGCAGTGTTCGGTACTTGGTATTTATATGCGCTCGTGCGCGCAGGAGCCACCCGGATGACCTGGGATTATTTTCGACATTTCTTTCTTTTTTTTTTTTTTCCCCGGCAAGAAAGTCGCCAATTCTCCTCTGGTCAAATCTTGTCGGCGTTACCCCAGTACCGGACCTACCGGGAAACAGGTTGAGACTTTGGGCCAGAGCCTCGCGGGAGGAGGTCCGAAGGTCCGAAGTTTCTTTGCTGCTGCTCTGCTGTTGCCAAGGCAGCTATTTCAATCAGAAGGGATCGTCTCAAACAGCTGAGTTCGAGACGTTCCCTTCTTTGTCTGTTCCTTGGACTAAAAAAATTTTTTTTCCTTTTCTACATTACAGTTTTACGTGTTAAACGACGTGATTAGCTACCACCAGCTCGCCTGGGCACTTATGAAGTCTTCAGCTATTTCAACATGCGGCCGGTGTCCGTTCTTTTCTTCGGTAGTTTGCTCTTGTGCCGTTTTTCAAAGCACGGGACCCATAAGTTTATTTTCTTTCTTTTGTTCTCGCGTTTTCGAAAGTTATATGGACCGCAACGGATGCTTCGAGCGACAACGCTGCACTGCGAACGTGCGTCGATCTCACGAGGGTCACGTGATGTCGTCTGCAGTCCATCGCGGAATACAAGATTTGAGAGGCCTCTTTTTCTTTCCAACTTTACTTTTTCCCTCTCAACTGGAAAGGGTGTTTAAAGAAAACACGAAATGTCGGCGGTTTCGTGCATAGGAACAATTGCGACCCGTGAAGCATTTTGACACAGTTGTGCAGCTCGTTCCTCCGTCTGCCATTGTTTTGAAAGCATGAAGTAGGTCGACTTTACCCACACCGGCCAGCGCGAGCGTGATGCGGTAACGGTAGTGGCAGCCTACCGACTTTATTCCGTGTCCATTCGGCCTCACTTTTCTCTTTCCTCGGTAACCTTTGCTGATGCCAAAAATAGAACGCGGACGCTGCGCTCGTACCCCCACCCCCCCTCCTCTGATTGTTTTTTTTTTTATTTGGCTCTTTAAAGTAAACAAAATTGAAACCGAAATCGAGACCAGCGTTTTCTAACGTACGGGCGGCGGCCTGCGGGGAAAATCCCGTTGTTTGCGTTCACTCGATGACGTAGTCGGGGAATTTTTTCCGCCAATTGCAACATGGATATCCGCACCATTCATACCAGGAAAGAAAATATATAATTGCAATAATGGCATTCACAGATGTCCTTGCGCCGCGTCGATTCACCACAACTGAGACAAAAACGAAACAACTTTTTTCGCATGCTTAACAAAAAAAAAAAAAAAATAATAATAAAATAAAACGACGCGTACAGAGTGCCGATTCTCAACTGATTGGAAGAAAACACAAATCGACAAGTATGACGGATCATCAAAAACCTCAAGCCCTCCCCCCCCCCCCCCCCCCCCCGCACGTGTCAAACCTGCTCAAGAATGCCAACTTTTTGTTAAATAATACAATAGAATTGGAACTGACGTGCCTACCTTCTTACTTCGAAATATAAAAAGCTTCTGAAATTTCTCTAATCATCTGTCGACTGTGTTGTCCTAAAATACTCGTTTTATCCAGAACGGGTTTGCAACCGCATCTATCACAGTGTTCGGGGTATCTTTGGACGACACAGTCAACAGATGACTGGAGAAATTTTAGAGGCTTTTTATATTTCAAACCAAAAATATAGGTGTGTCAGTTCGCCTTCCATCTCATTACTTGACAAAGCGTTGGCCTTCTTGAGCAGGCTTGATACAAGGTTTTTGATGAAACGTGATGCTTGTTGATTTGCGTTTTCTTCCAGTAAATCAGTGGAGAGTCAGTGCTCTGTTTGTACACTTAGTCTTCTTGTCCTCCTCTTTTTTAGTGCTGTTTTACTTTTTCGTTAAATATGTACCACCAACTCGTCCAACTTTCTACCATTTTACAATTTTTTGTGATTTGAAAAATACATAATAAAGCTGATCACATGAATGCATACCACCCCATGGTTACAAATACAATTAAAGGGCTGCATTACAAATCGCGTATTCGAGAAGCCCGCAGTTCACGTCAGTTTGAGCCCGCAAAAATAAATTTGTTCACAATATAGAGCGTTTTCACATGATGTCAATCTGCCATTTGTTGCTAGAGTAAGTCAGTGAGGAAATGTTTTACCATTATGTATCACAAGAAAAAGTGTGGCAAAACTTACACAAGCTTTTGTGCACTCCTGAATTGAGGATGTCCTGCAAGTCTACGCAATACTCACTTTCAGCACGTGCCAGACAACTCGTAACACAATGGTGGATGGCTTGAAGCCGAGCCAGTCGGTTCATGCTTGCTAAAAATGCCAGCTGAACATTTGAAGGACACATACACAGATACAAACAAAAAAGCAGACACACCTCTGGACTAGCAACTATTTTAATGAAATCTTCTTTCTCTTTAGTCTACATATTAGGTTAAACAGATTCTACCTCTTTTTCTATATATCTGAACCTTCATATTTTCTTCTATATATCTCAACCTTCCTCTACTTCGTCTTTCATGTGCCTTGCCAACAGGCATCCTGGCAAAGAGTTGCACCAGGGTTGCTCTAGAAATTCTCGAGGACCTTGCTAGTGACGCAAGGGAGAAAACTGCGCGAGTGCACCGTAAATTGCGCTTTACCACAAGGAACTGGTACACCTGCGAAGAGCCGCACACTTGGCAGGCACATGAAAGAAGAGGAAGACGAAGGTTCAGATATATAGAAAAAGAACACAAAGGTTCAGATATATTAAAAAATAGAAAGAATCTGTTTAACATAATATGTAGACTAAAGAGAAAGATTTCATTAAAATAATTGCTAGTTCAGCGGTGTCTGCTTTTTTGTTTGTCTCAGTGTGTGCGTCCTTCAGACATTCAGCTGGCATAAATAACAATGGTGGACGAAATTATGTCAGTGAAAACACCATGTTTCAAACCTGATGCATACTAATCAACTCGGGTCACTATCATTTCATCGACACTCATTATGCGAATTGTACGCTGCAGGGACATTTCGTCGCCCATGTATCACTGGGGCATGTGTTAACCTACCCGGCCCAGCCATTCACGCTGCTTTGCGGTGACAGTCTGCCGCGGCTCGTCACAAAAATGTTAAACCAAGTGGCCCACCCGTTCATGCCGCTTCGTGGCGACATTCTGAGGCGGTTCATCACAAAAAGAACTAATCTGAGCTATCGATGAAACATTACGTGTCAATGAAGCGTAACGTAACTGAAAAAGCACCTAAAAAATATCTGGACACAAGAAAGAACGACCAAGTGCTTGTTCTGTGTCCACATATTTTTGTCTTTTCTAGTGTCTTCGTATATTTTAGATAAAAAGTCATGACCAGATTGCCACCAAATCAACCCTAAAAAAAACAAATTAGCAAGATGTTTTTGCATTAGCCTGATGTGCAAAGGTATATTTTAGATAAGCATTCTTTACATTTAAAAGTACTACCCAACTTGTTGCCACCGCTCATCATGTTCAAGAAGGAAATTCCCAATGTGAAAGAAGGCAAGTATTGGGGACTTATGTGTGTTGTGTGAAAAAAAGTTAAAGAAACTTCTTTTAAGGCAGACAAGTTCTGAAATGGAAAAGACCACAAAGACAGATCCTCCATCCTTCAAAAAGTACTGCTGCTCATACCGATGAATTTCAGTTTGTTCAAACGATTTACATCAGGGGATGGCATTTTCTCTCATTCCCACATTCTCGAAGGGCAGGCACGCCATGCACAAACATACTTATTTTCAATCCATAAAAAGAACAGCAGCATGCCACCATTGCTCAGCCTCACAGCATACACAGACAAGGGTCTCAACAGTGTGTCAGGGAGGTACAATAAAAAAGAAACACGTCTTTTGTCTACACACCAACACGCGGCTACGTCATGCAGTACAGCGCAGTAAACGGCAGTCTGTAGACACATGTGGGAGCAGTCAATGTTTCACCTTTAATCTTCGACGTGGAGCGAGTCGCATTTGAAATTTTAACACGGCATTAGCGACTTCCTACACTATCAACTTTTACAGCCCATTGTAAATTGTAACAAAAAAAAAAAAGCTCGGTGTACACCTAAGCACTTCTTATGAGTTGTGAATGCGAAAGCATGCGTGCCATTCTTCCGCTCCCGTGTTTCGTTCGCGGCATATTTACCTCGGCCATGTGCGCACTCTCCCAGCTCTTTTTTCAGCTCTGACATCGGACGCTCCATGTTACAGGCGCGCTTGCGGCACGGACATGCAGCGCCATGAGGCGGCGGTCGTTGAAACTGACGCACGCAGTGGCCAATGGGAGCCTCGTTGACGCGCGCCAGCCAATGGGACCGAAGGTGAAATCTATCAGCTTTACTCCGCTCCTTTGAATCGGGGAAACTAGGTGTCATTGTTTAGGCTTTTTGCATGGTTTCATTGCTGGGAGCTGGCTTCACTTAGAGAAAGGAGTTAAGGTGCCGTTTGGCGCGCTTCAAACTGATAACGTCGGCTCACTCCATGGGACAGTTAATGCTTTTGCAATAAAAAAAGAAGCCATTGTAGCACAACTTGGTTTTATAGTATCATTCACACCCAAGCCCTGGTGGTCGAGCACATGGACTCGGACAACCGCACAGGGCAATAAATAAGCAGCAGTTCCATACAGTCCCGGAGCAAAAACGCTGCTGCACAAGGGAGGTGTGTAGAAGCCGCAAAACACCAACAAAGGAAATTAAAAAGGATCTACGACCGACGAGCCTTCACACGTCCTCCTCTTCTGCAGAGTTTGTCGTTGCACCTGCCACGTCGGCAGTCCTCCGGGAAAGTGCTTCCCCAATTAGTGTATTTGTCCTAGTAGACGCCTCGTCCCACACGGCAGCCACACCACACTGTCGCAGCTTTGGGGCCTGCCGGCAGAACCCCCGGCGTACGACGGCCGTCTGCAGTCGGCTTGCTGCCTTGGGTCAGCTTGCTGTGGGCCAGCTGGTCCGTCGTCTGCTGGAAAGCAGGCAGATCGGACGCGGCTCCCTTGCTTGGCAGACCGGGCAGGACACTGCATCCTCTGCAGAGAGCACGTCACACTGCCGAAACCTGGATGGATAGATATTAATGGTTGAACCTTTCATAACAGGCGATAGCTTGCGCCACCTAGCCTAAGAACTAAAACAGAAAATTGAGACTGCGAAGAGCACGCGCCAGGGTTGGCATTCCCGAGAGGGGGGGGGGGGGGCTGTGTGGCACGTTCCATGCTCAAGTCAGTCGTGACAGCTCCCCGTCGAAAACGGGGACGTGCATTGAGCATGGGTGCAGTTAAAGAAGCTCGTGTTTAGATCGGCAAGTATGGTACCTCTGGGAAAACATAATCACATTTAAGCTGCCCTAAATTTCAATGCTTCTGCTGCAAAGTAATGCAGAGAGCAAGTTTGTCTGCTTCTTGCACAGGGCTTGCCATGGTGTCAGAACGCCGAGCTCTTCTTGGCTGATTGAAAAGCATAGTGGGTAGACTTCAAGGCACCAAGCATTGGGGTCTACCCACTATCCTTTCAATCAAGGCTCGGTGTCATTCTGATGTCACTGCAACTCCTCTGCACCAAACAAATGCCGAGCATTTGTTTTGTGCTGCTGCGCGGGTGCTGGAGCGAGCTCCTAAAGCATTAACCTGGCACCATGAAACTGGTTGTAATCAGTTGGAAACAAATCCTACAGTCCAAAGAGTGAACACCTTCCTGCCGCTGGCATCACCTTTTTTGTTGTTGCCGGTAGAGATTTTAAGTTTGAAAAACACAATGAGGATCAAAATTGTAAACACAATTCTTTGCAAAAAAAAAAAAATATATATATATATATATATTTTGGATATTATTTCAGCGGCGTGTGTTGGCCTGTTTAGGAAATTTTTAGACAAATTAGGGACCATGAAGAAAGTGCCAGAGTACCCCTTTAAAGCTCTCTGGCTTTTTTAACATGAAATATAGGCCCACTTCACTACACACATTCATAGTGAACTACCAATACAATAATTTTCCACCTGCTGTATGTTACGAAAATTTCTCCCTTCAGAGATGTCACTTTTTGATGATGATGATGATTGGTGTTTTGTGGCGCAAGAGAAACTTAGGCCATACTGTGCCAAACAAAGGTTTTTTCAGGAAGCGTAGAGATGTAATCTAAGAGAACTGCAAGTTACAGCTAGTGCAATAGGCCAGTTTTATGGGGGAAATTTATAACTCGATTGAAGGGTACCAAGAGTTGATCGCCAAGCACAAAATGAACGAGATCTCAAAAACATTCTAAAAAACATGATCTACGCTGTTGGTTTAAAGAGTTGCAATGCCATAGTCATAGCTTGCCCACAGTTGCCGCAAAGTATAACATCCTCACCACGGAGCAGGTGCAAGTGAGCCAATTGGGTATGACCAATTCTTAGGCGGCAAAGGAGAACTTCAACCTGACGGTCTTTATGAAAAGAACTCTCCCATACTCCCAGTTGGGGCTTGATATTGTGAAGCTTGTTCTCTTTTTCCATATCCTAATCCAACTGCCATGACTCCATAATCGATTTCTGTATGATCGGTTTCAGGTCCCGGTGTGGCAGGCCAAGAGGCACTTGTGGGTACTCTTTCGCAGAGGCAGCTAGCAAGTCTGCTTTTTCATTGCCGGAAATACCCGTGTGACTCGGAACCCAGCAAAACTTTATCAGGTGTCCTCGTTGAAGTGATCGGTTTAGCCGTACCCGAAGACATTGCACGAGAAGGTTCTTGCTGTCTGCTAAGGACCAAACGGCTAGAAGAATGCTTTGGGAGTCGACAAACAGAATTGCTTTCATGATATTGTTCTCCAATAAGTACTCAACAGCCATTAAAATGCCGTACAATTCAGCAGTAAAAATATTTCAGAGTGTTGAGTTGTCAAACTTTCCTGAAGGATATGAAATAAACTGCACAGCCCACAAAAGTTAATGTTTTTGACCCATCAGTGTAAAAATGCGAGTAACCCTTGTATTTCTGTTCCAAATTGGCAAATTCCTGCTGAAGAACAAGTGGAGAAATAGCTCCCTTTCTGTAGTTGGACTGTGACCAGTCACAAGAGATTGGCAGAAGGTCCCAAGGTGCAACTCTCTCATTGCTCCTCAGCAAAGCAGCTTCACCAAAGGGTAAATGGAGCGATGTTGCCATGCTTTGTTGTTGTTGTTGTTTGCGGTTTTAATGGCGCAAGAGCATCAATGGCCATACTGCGCCAAACAAGGTGAGTCAGTAAAAAAGGGTGAGTAGAATTAAACTATGGGGAGCAGAATAGTTCTAAAGTTTGTTTAAAAATCCGGTATTTTCAAGGAAATCGAAAAGACGTTTGAATGAGATTAGTGGCCGCTCACCAAGCAGCAAGGCAGGGTGGAATAGAATGTGATACTTGAAAAAATCAGGAAAAAAGAATTTATGCTGCTGCCGAAGACCAGGACAAAGAAATAAAATATGAAGAACAGTCAGAGGTTCACCGCAGCGCTCACAGGCTGGAGGTTCTTCACTAGTAAGCAGGTAGCTATGGGTGAGGTAGGTGTGGCCGATTCTCAGGCGGCATATGAGGACCTCGTGGAATCTATTTTTATTGTAAGATGTTTCCCAAGTACCAAGGTCTGGCTTGATGGTGTGAAGCTTATTGTTAACCTCTATATCCCACTCAGACTGCCACGATTGCAAGACTGCAAGTCTTATAGGCATTTTTAAGTCTTGGTGGGGGATGCTGACATGTGACACGGGAAGATTTTGCGAAGAGACGGCCAGTTTATCTGCAGCCTCGTTGCCTGCAATGCCCACATGGCTAGGAATCCAGCAAAACCTAATGTCGTGACCATCCTGTAGGCCCTGCTGTACCTTAACACGCACAGTCCGGGTCAGCCGATTCTTTGTTAATAAAACAGAACATACAGCCCGAACAACACTCTGAGAATCTACAAAGATGATGGCTTTCTTTATTTTAGTCTGAACTATATGGTCAAGCGCCATCATGACCCCATACAGCTCGGCAGTAAAAATACTGGCAAGAGTATTTAGACGAGCGACTTTGGAAAAACGAGAAGAGTATACAGCCGCACCAACATACATTGACGACTTTGCACCATCAGTGTAATAATGATTATAATCTTTGTATTTTTCCTCCAATGCAAAGAATTCCTGTTGTAAAATTAAAGGTGAGACTCTTTGCTTCCTGAATTTTGTGAAGCACCAGTCACAAAAAATGGGTTTGACATTCCATGGGGCAGTATGGTATGAACTATTCAAGAGGTTAAAATCAAGAGTCAGATTGAGGGAGGAGCGAAGACTCTCGACACGAAAGCTCAAGGGCCGCACAACAGTTGGCTTATGGTTAAAGAGGCGAGAAAACCTAGAATTTTGAATACAACTATAAGTGGGGGAGCTGGGGTCCGACAAAATTTTGTAAACATAGTTGAGGCTAAGTAGCTGTCGCCTTTTTTCAAGTGACATTTCATGACAGTCAACATACAAGCTAAGCACAGGGGAGGTGCGAAAAGCACCAGATGCCAAACGCAGCCCAAGGTGATGTACTGGATCGAGCATTTTTAAAGCAGACGGTCTCGCAGAGGCATAGACAATTGAGCCATAGTCAAGGCGGGATCGAATGAGCGAGGAATATAGACGAAGGAGACATTTCCTATCCGAGCCCCACGACTTGTGCGAAAGAACTTTGAGTATGTTCGATGCCTGCAGAGTTTTTTGCTTGAGTTGTTTGAGGTGCGAAACAAAGGTAAGTTTACGGTCGAAAGTAACTCCTAGAAACTTGTGCTCCGTTTTGACAGCAATGTTGTTTCTATTTAACAGAAGTGTAGGATCTAAACAGAGGCCACGCCTTAAAGAAAAAGGAACACAAACAGTTTTATCCGGAGAGAACCTAAAACCATTCTCATCAGCCCATGTAGTCATTTTATTTATGGCCAGTTGTAGCTGCCGCTCACAGCTAGACATATTACATGACGCTACAGATATCTGAATGTCATCGACATATAACGAGTAAGATACTGAAGGAGGAATGACTTTGCTAAGAGAGTTAATTTTTATTGCAAAGAGTGTGGCACTAAGGACTCCACCCTGAGGAACACCATTCTCTTGAACAAACCAGTCTGATAAAGTTGTTCCCAACCGAACTCGAAAAGTGCGTTTACACAAAAAGCTCTTTATACACTGAAGCATTCTACCACGTATTCCGTACATAAAAAGGTCGTGCAAGATGCCATACTTCCAAGTGGTGTCATAGGCCTTGTCTAAATCAAAGAAAACAGATACACAATGCTGCCTGTTGACAAATGCCTCGCGCACAAAGGTCTCCAGCCGCACCAAGTGGTCTGTTGTAGAGCGCTCAGGACGACAGCCACACTGATTAATATCCAAGATTTTATGTTGCTCAAGAAAATAAATAAGACGTCTGTTAATTAATCTTTCAAAGGTTTTCCCCAGACAACTTGACAATGCTATTGGTCTGTAACTTGCAGGAAAGGAGGGGTCCTTGCCAAGTTTCAACAGCGGTATAACTTCAGCCCGCTTCCATTCAACAGGGAAGTAGGCATCACACCACAGGCCATTGAAGTATGTGAGAAGGGCACTAAGTGACTCTCTAGATAAGTGCCGGATCATGTCATAGTGAATTCTATCGGGACCGGGGGCAGAATTCTTGCGGGAGTTGAGAGCCACTTCGAGCTCAACTATTGTAAATGGCTGATTGTAAGGTGCAGACGCTCCCCCTGTGAAGCAGAGCCTCGTCTTTTCCATGTTTGCCTTACGCTTCAGGAATGCTGGGGAGTAATGTGCGGAGCTTGAAACAGCAGCGAAGTGAGTGCCCAACACGTTAGCCTGGTCTAGCAATGAGGCTCCAGAAGACGGAAAAAGGGGGATTGTAAAACAGCGGTATTTCCCCTCGACCTTGTGAAGTCGGTCCCACACTTCCTTTGCTGGAACATAGCTGCTGATGGAGGACAAGTAACCTCGCCAAGATTTTCCTTTAGCCTGCTTCCGAGTCCAGCGGGCACAAGCTCTGAGTCTCTTGAATTCCATTAAGTTCACAGATGTCGGGTATCTACGAAAGGCACCCCAAGCCTTATCTTGGTTATTCTTTGTGGTGGAACATTCCTCATTCCACCATGGCTTACATTTCTTGGGGATGTTCGAAGAAGTTTGAGGGATGGAGCAAAGAGCAGCACCAATTATATGCTCTGTGATGTAGGCTGTGGCATCGTCATGAGTTAATGAAGAGAACATTGAGGGAACAAGTTTGGATTTTTGGCTAAAAAGAGCCCAGTCTGCTTTTTCTAGCTTCCAACGTGGAGTCCGTTTCATAAGACTGGGAATCGATTTCACGCTTTCCAGAGCAACCGGAAAGTGGTCGCTTCCAAGAGGATTAATTAAAACGCTCCATGTGAAACAAGACACCAAGGATGGAGATGAAATGAAAGATCAATGGATGTAAATGAGTTGTGAGCTGCGCTAAAAAAGGTAGGCTCTTTGCTGTTCAAAAGACAGAGACTAGATGACAGTAAAAACCGTTCAATGACCCCACCACGCGAGTCCTGGCGTGTGCCACCCCACAAGGGATGGTGGGCATTAAAATCTCCTAAAAGTAAAAAGGGGTGAGAGAGCTGAGTAATTAAATCATGAAGATCATGAATATGCAGTGGAACATTTGGTGGAATATAGATGGAAACAATGGTGATGAAGCGGTCCAAGAGGAGACGCACAGCTACAGCCTCTAAAGGTGTAGAAAGAGGAATCTGAGAACAAGCAACTCCACTTTGGATGATTACTGCTACTCCACCAGATGAGTTTGATGTGGAACGATCTTTTCTAAAAACTTGGTGACGACGTAAAATAGACACATGATGATCATTAAGGTGCGTCTCTTGTAAAGAGAGAGCTATAGGACGGAGGCTGTCCATAAAAAAGTTAACATCGTCAATATTCCTTAAAAGGCCGCGGCAATTCCACTGCATAAAAGTAAATTTAGCCATTATTCTAAAACTAAGTTAAAAATTAGTAAATCAGTAAAAGTAGTAAGGTACAAGTAAAAGTAAAAATGTCAACTCTGCCGCGCAGGGCAATAAAGAATGTACAACATCACGTTGGTGGGATCACCGGTTTTTTGCTCTTGTGCTTACTCTTAGTAGTCTGCCACTCCATGTCGTCTTGGTCAGACGCAGGAGTGGAGACTTCACACTCATCCATGGCCTCAGTTTCCTGAGGCAAGCCTTTTTCTGCAGGTTTCTTCGGGTTCGGGGAACGGGGCGCCATGCGCCGCCCGCGACCAGACCCAGCCAAAGGGGCAGAGGAGGTGCTGGGCGAAGCGTCGCCCAAGTCCACCCGTTCCTGTCCCTTAGGCGCTGTAGGTGCGGCACGAGAGCCATGCCGCTCCCTCGATGATGCTCTCTCCAGGGAGTGTGGGCGAGAGTGTCGACCCTTCTCCCTGGAAGGAGACCGCAGAGGAGGGACGGTTGCGGCAGCCACCGACCCATCCTGGGTTTGGGAAACAGCCCGAGAAGATACAGGCTGTTGCCCTGTTGGAGTGCGAGGGTTCGCACTCTGGCTGGGAGGGTCCGAAGACCGTCCAGCCGAGATTGCATGCCCCGGAAGCTGAATCTTCAGCTGGGGCGTGGGGGACTGCCGTGGCTCCCCATAGTCCAGAAAGGACGTCTGGGTTGCCACTGCAACCTTCAGTGGTGCAGGTCCCCGCTGCACCACCTGCGCATAGCCACCTTTGCACAAGAACGCAAAGCGACGGCGCGCTTCCGGGTAAGAGAGGTTTTCTTTGACCTTCAAGTTAAGCACTTCTTTCTCTTCTTTCCATGTCTTGCATGAGCGAGAATACGCTGGGTGGGGATCACTACAGTTGACACAATGGGCTTCGTTGGAGCAGGAGTCAGCAGAATGGTCATTTTTTCCCACACTTGGCACAAGTGGCCTTACCACGGCAGCTCCGAGAGCCGTGGCCAAACCTCTGGCATTTAAAACATCTTCGAGGATTAGGCACATAGGGCCTAACCCTGCAGTGGAGGTAGCCAGCCCTAACAGCCTCGGGAAGTGTGGTAGATTCAAAGGTTAACACTATGTGTTCAGTTTTTCGCTCTTGACCGTCCCGACGCATGGAGATGCGCCTCGCAGCTACAACTCCTTCTTCAGAGAGCCCTTCAAGTATCTCAGTGTCAGAGGCCTCAATCAGGTCATCTTCGGAGATAACGCCCTGAATAGTATTAAGTGTACGATGGGGTGAAACAGTCACTTTATGATCAGACACAGAATCCAAAGCAAGGAGTGCTGTACTCTGCTGTCTGGATTCAATTTCTACGAGAAGGTCACCTGAGGGCATCTTTTTGGCTTTGAAGTTCTTTCCGACCACACTTTCTAGCACTTTCGCAACAAGAAAGGGGGACATCTTGGAGAGTGGTGTATCGTCTTCAGAGTGAATAATCAAAAATTTGGGGAATGTAGGGGGAGATGAGGTCGTGTCTTTCAGAGGGACTTTGGTGCGGACCCTTTTCAGGGCCCGATCAGAGGGAGGTTTAGCTTTGGAACCCATGAGAGATGGGAGGAGATTCAGTGCCCGGGTGCACCGCCCACCACGGAGCCCAACAAGGGGGTAGGTAATGTGCCATAGCAAGAAAGGCTTGGCTGACACAATTACTCTACCAGTGCTGCCCGGGCACTATAACCGAGTGTGGATGCAGGGACAGGACCTGTTTCCACTCAAGGTTAGCCCTTGCCGCCTAAGAAGGTGAAAAAGGAAGGAAGAGAATGTAGAAGAAAAGAGAAAGAGGTGGAAGGAAAAGTGAAAGACGGAAGAAGAGGGTAGAAGAGGCGACTGACTGAATCATCCTGGTCGGGCCAAGCCAGGACACCCGTCTACGAGAAGCAGGGGTCGAAGCGGTGTATTGCCTCGCCCGGGGGGCCCCGAAGGGTCCGAACATACCCCGGGCTCAGCTCAACCACCAGGGTCCCCTTTTCCCCGGACACGGGTACGCCACGCACAGCCAGACGTGGGTGGGCGAACCCACATGGCTCGGGGTTCGTAGTGACGCCACTCACCAAGCACCTACCAAAGTAGGTGCCCCCTGCGTGCGGGTATGGTGGCCCACGTAGCTGGGGTCCGTGGTGACACAACTCACCAAGCACCTAGCACCTAAGGTGCAGGCGCCCCCTGCGGGGCTCGGGGTCCGTGGAGACGCCACTCTCCAAACACCTGCTTTCACAGGTGCCCCCTGCGGGGTGCCATGCTTTGAACTCTGAGACTCAAGGGCCGAACAATGCTCGGCTTGTTTTCAAAGAGTCGGAAGGATGTAGAAGGTTGGAGATCATCAAGAGGGATGTTGAGGTTAGCTGTCTATCTTACAAGCATAACAAAGACTCAAATATTGCCTTTGTCTTTCCAGGGACATTTGATGTGTATCAGCATACACGCTAGGCGCAGGTGATGCTCGAAATGCCCCCGTGGCAAGTCGGAGCCCCAGATGATGGACAGGGTCCAACATTTTTAAGGCAGGCGGATGCGCCGACCCATAAACAATCATGCCATAGTCCAGGCGGGACCGCACCAGGGAGTTACGGTAGTATAGAGTTGTAAGAGGCACCATATGTCAGACCCCGAAGACATATGCGACAACACTTTGAGGATGTTTGATGAACGTAGGCATTCCTGTTTCAACTTTTTCAAAGTGGGGTATAAAAGTGAGCTTTTTATCAAATGTTATTCCTAGGAACTTGTGTGTGTCCTTTACAGATATAGCAACATCATTCAAGTGCAACCTTAGATCTGGAGACAGGCCACGGTGGAGTGAAAGGGGAACACAGACAGTCTTTTTGGGAGGCAATCTGAAGCCATTTTGATCAGCCCACTTGCTCATGGTACTGATTGTGAGCTGCAATTGTCGTTCACAGCTGGACGAGTTACAAAGAAACAACATCTGCACATCATCCACATATAGTGAATAGGATACAGATGGAGGTATAACCTTAGCCAGACTATTAATCTTCCCAGCAAATCACTTGGAAGGTCCAACCCAACAAGCAGCTTTAAATACAGCGAAGCATGCGACCTACGACACCATATGAGTACAAGCTTCGAAAGATCCAATTTCTCCAAGTCGTATCATAAGCCTTTCCTAGATCAAAGAAGAAAGAAACACAGTGCTGGCAAAGGACAAATGTTTCCCAAATACAATTTTCCAGGTGGATAAGGTGGTCAACCATGGAGCGGCCCGCTCAGAAGCCACCATGCTTTCTATCAAGCACACCCTCTGCATCTAAAACGTGTACAAGACTGCGATTAGTGGGTCTCTCATAGGTTCTTCCCAGGCGGCTTGTCAATGCAACTGGACGCTAGCTCGTTTGTAAAGAGCGGTCCTTTGCTGAGTTATCTGTTTTCCAACAGTCAGGAAAACAAGCAGCATCCCACAATAAACTAAAAAAGGTAAGCAAACTGTATAGAGATTCAGGCGACAGTCTCCTTAGCATCTCGTGTTGAATCCTATCCGGCCCAGCTGCAGATTCTTTTTGACACAGAGAGCCAATTCAAGCTCACACCGTGGAAACGCCTTGTTTTATGAAAAGCCCTGAGCACCAGACAAAGAAATAGCTTGTTTTTCTGCTGCCGATCTAGAGTTCTGAAAAGATTCACTATAGTAAGCTGAGTTAGAGACTTCCTGGAAGTGTTCACCAAGAACATTTGCTTGTTCCTTCAGGGATGTTGCTGATGGAAAAATGGGTATCCTGAAAGGCCGATAGTCTCCCCAGATCTTCTTAAAGCGATCCCACACTTCCTTTGAAGAAACAGAACTCAAAGAGGTGACATACTTTTTCCAAGAACTGCAATTAACTTGCATTCGCGTCCACCGAGCTTTGGCTCTTCTTTTTTCGAATTCAAGCAAATTTCATGAAGTGGGATATCGTCTGAAGATGCAGAACGCCTTGCTTTGCAATTTGCGTGTTGCCTTACAGTCAATGTCCCACCACAGCTTGCACCTCTTGGGGAGTCGTCCAGAGGTCTGGAAATACTGTGTGATGCTGCATTTATAATCGCTTTAAAGGGATATTTCAACGAAATTTGAAATATTCCCGTCGTGCTAAAAAATAGGCTGAATATGATCCACAATATCCGTAAATGACCATCGCACATTTGTATTTTGAGCCTGGTGGCTGTATTTTTCGTTATAAGCGGCCCACTCTGGCAAGCGCTCGGAGAAGGCCCGGCGGAGACCATGTGACATCCAACGCAATCGTGACATAGGTCGTCTCAAGACGAGGAAAGCTACGGTGAGGCTGACGTTGAGGGGATGGCCTAGTCGTTCCAGCCACCGAAGCGGCTGCTTTTGTACGAATTTTGAGTGACGGGTTAATCTTCTATAATCTTGTAGGGGGACAAAAGCGACTTCTGCGACAGACAAAAGGCATTCTCTGGAAGAGGGGAGTCCCTCCTGCCCCTCTTCTCTCGTCGTGGCCGGAGGCGAGACAACCTCCGTCACCAGCTGTCAAGGCTCCTAGACGGGCATTACAAGTGAGGCATTAGCGACATCCTCCAGGTGCTCTTTGCTAATCATCTAATTTGTTTTAAAATTCCTTTTCGTGACTTTTTAACAAGATATTGGTATGTTCGATGTGATGCTGCTCCTTTGAACACATATATAGACCAAAAAATTGAGCGCCGAAATTTCGTTGCAGTATCCCTTTAAGGGGCGATGCAACAATATTAACTTGAAAAGAATTTGCAGTTTTAATTTTTTACATTGTTTATCTAACCAAAAGGAACGGAAAAATTGCCTCATTCCTTTGAAATATCGCGATTCCATTGCGTAATAGCAAAGAAAAGAACGAAAATATTTTGCAATTCACAGCAGCGCGATGGTGACCACGGGAACTAAGGCGTGACGCGCAATGGGTTAATGTAATAGGTTGGCAAAATGTGCCGTCATGTGATCAATTTAAAGTCATATTTGATAAATATAGTAGTTTCAACATGAGTAAATACGTCAAAAACCTTATGTCATCAGGGACTGAAACGGTATATTACCTTGCATGGGGGCCTCAAAGGGTCCAAACGTAGCCCGGGCTCAGCTCAACCACCAGGATCCCCTTTTCCCCGTATCCGGGGAAAAGGCGATCCTGCAACATACCGCAGGGTTTCAAACAAACTCATAATTGGACCCAGCGGCTTTGACTATAGTCCACTGTAGAGCGAGACAAAGCATGGCGTCAAAACCTACATTAATGCTTTTCACCTTGGCCGCAAATATTCATCCCACTTTACTCAATGGTGGTTCTTCAACCAGACATTTTACAGAGATGCACAAAATATTGCCAGAGTCATGAAAAGACTGTGTTCCCTCTCCCGTACGGCCTTAAAGGGGTACGTAAAGCAAATTATGGAGGCCATTTCTTTCCTACCACGTGACGCAGGGAGCAGTCAAACCTCAGAAACATAAATATTTTGTTCGAAAATGCAAGAAAACATGATTTAAACTGAATTAAATGATAACCGAAAACCGCCTCGTTGTTCTCACGAAGCTTTAATGAAATGTTGTAGCAACATCGGCCTCCTACGGCAGCGCCACTACATGGGGAGTACGCTCACTAGTACAGATTACCTAGGCCTGAACGTAATACCAAAGGTTTGGTGAAGAAAGCCAAAGCACAGATGGTCACCATGGATTCGCTACGCCAGCCTATTGCTTCCACTCATTCTTTGATGTCAGGTGGCTGATGAACTATATTTTTCAACATATTGCGCGGTGGTTTCAACATCCTTGTCGAGGGATGATCACCTCTCGAAGTGACCCGGGTTTACGTCGCAGAGCTGTGCCGGTATCCACTTTTGTGTGCGGTAGTTTCTGTGCAACGATGTGAGAATTCAGCGATCGTTTTGCCGTCCAACTTAGTCGCTGTCGACGTGCCAAGTGCCCCCTTAGACGATCGTGTAAGCCTCGTTAGACGAGACTGACGAAGCGGTGCTGATGGCTTCTCTTTATTCAATTAATGTTTGGCATTGAAACAAGTCGAATCGCAAACTCGTAACCATGCGAGCGTTTTTTTTTCGTTTTTTTTTGTGATAGTTTGTCCTCTGTGCCTTGGCTTAGAAAATCGCGTCCCTTCATTCATTTAGTGTTCGCTCCTGTGATTAAAAATGTCGCAAAATCGTCGTGGTGTGCTTGTTTCTTGGCAGTGGCGTGACAATGCTATGGTCACACCACTATCGATGCAATACTCTGCGTGAAATATTCGAGTGATGGCACCACAGGACTCGGTCTGCTTCCCTGCTCGTTTTAATAAATGAAGCATGCCAACTGGTGTGGCGCCTTCAAATCAAGTAAGCAGCAATTGCTTCGTCCTACGCATGATCTTGCCGTAGAAGACATGAGCTAGGAAATCTACCAGCATCTCGCCTCGTGCGAGATAACAAAGGTCTCGCACGAGACCTTTGTTGTGATGAAAGATCATGTCGGCGTGACATGATCAGGAGACCAAATTTCTCGCGTCGTATGGCACGGGTCCATCGTTGTCGCTGCCCCACAAAACATCTGCGAGTTGGAAAACTGTGAAACTTTGTCCCCACGAGATACAACACATAACTAATGAAGCACTTAACGACGGAGCAGTTTATGCAGTCGACCCAGAGCAACCGCACCGCACCTACTTCAACGCGTTCCAATGCAAGCGGCGTGGTTTTGTTTCGCAGGGGTTCTCACTGCCTGCTTTCGGTATCGGCAGCGCAGCGGCGCGCCGGTCGCGTCGCACGGAGTATGTACTGTCATCCTCCTTCATACATATCTCAACGGTGCCATCATGTACTCAAGATTGAACCATTACAATCACAGATAAATCAACATAAATTTTATCTGCTTTACCTCTGCATCAAAGACTGGAAGTCAGTTCCCGAAAACACTAACTGTTAAGGACTCTTACTTCGTATTAAAAGCAAAATGTTTTTGGTAGAGTGACGACTTGTGCTCCCATGCCTCTAGTTCTTTACACATTTACTGTAAACTGGCTACATAGTGCTGCTATCCAAAGTTTTAATGTACACAAAGATAATTCATTAAAGGGGAGGTGCAATGATTTTAAGATGAAACTGATTTGCATCTCGTTATTTTTACGTTGTTTATCGTGTCCCGGAGGATAGGAAAAACATCTTCCTCATTAAAAATGTTGCGATTCCACTGCATAATCGCAAAGCAAAAGTCGAGGTTTTTCCCCCACCTGCAGCCGCGAGTGGCAACCGAAGGAACTACGGCGAAAAGCTTACATGACCTCGCTCGGCTCTAAGCTGCAGCATAATGCCCGCTAATGTCAGCAGAGACAGGGAGAGGAAGCGTCCTCTGAGAGAGCACTCGGAAACCTACATGGCACCCCGAATTACACCACTGGGAGTGCGACCAGGTGTGACTTTATAAAGACTGGGAGGGTGTTTAAGGGTGCCAGAAATGCCAATATTTATCTTTTTTTTTTACACAACAACTAGGATAGGACACGCAGGCAAAATCAGTTTTCTGCTCTTTACTTCAGAAGTGTCAGAGGGCAACTTCCACAAATATTTGACCCAAGTCTGGAAATCACTGCACCCCCCTTTAAAGGGGGGCCCTGCAAGGACTTTTTTACTTGTTTTTATTTTGCACCGAACCTGAGTGCACTGAACATAGTAACTTAATAAAACCTTTCTTTTCTCGAATTTCACTTTATTTTAGAAGTTATAGACAAATTAAAATTACAAAAACAAGCAAGAAATAACCTCCTTAATGATGTCCTTGGTTGCTTGAGTGGCCGTGAACTAGAGGAGGGGTAGTGAGCTCAGCGAGCGCTCACGGCTGCCGCACTCCGTGTCGACGGCTCGAGAGGGCACCACTAAAGCATGTTCTGGATAGGCTGTATGAAGCGGGCAGTCAGAGCGGCTCACATTGCATTTGCTGCGCGATTAAACACTAATTTGGCATGACACTTCATTGGCCACAAACGACAGCAAACACGGGGTAAAGATCAGTTCAGAGTGGGATCCACTTTGCAGTGCCATACCGCCAAAAGGACAAACCGCAAAACAAAGCTGCTTGCTGAAGGTCTTGGGAACGCTCGGAACCGGTCGGATCCTCCAGTCCGTACGACCGCAGCGCCGCCGTGTAAATCCGGCACCTTTTTACGCTTGCCGCTCGTTGGCGCCCGATCCCACTACACCCTTCTAGTATGTGCCACCTATTCCACTGCGTGGTGGCGGGTATGTCGACGGATCATTTCTTGTTTCTGTACTTTCCAAACTGCATTTGTTTCTTTTCTGATCTAAAATAGTGAAGAAAAGCTACTTTTATAAATAATTGAAACGGGTTCCGCCACTTATATTTTCTATTTCGACAAAAACAAGCTTTTAGTGGCTCTGACCAGTGGTAAGCCCAGGACCCAAGACGTCACATATCGCGCGTGTTCGGCACCGCGGGTCGCCCCCGTAGGTGGAGGAGGTTTCCGCGTCATCCAATTAAAATATGACGCACTGATATTGCAGCGTGCAGTGCCGGGAAAGCAACGCTCGGTCACGGAGCTCTAGAAAGTTCTCGTTTATTCTTGTTCCGGACGTAACTTCCATCCTTTATTCCTGCTCTCTTGTTCTAGAAAGTCCGTGTTCATTCTTGCCTTGAGCGCGGGACGCTCGAGCCTTCTTTGCCGAATCTTCGAGATTGTGACACACTCAATCTCATGCGCCTATGCGCCCGAGCCGATTCGGAGGCAGCCGAGGAGAAGCTTTGCGTCCCCATGCGTGGCATGAAGGCTGAAATTTTCGGGGGCCTTGTGCACAATCCCCCGACAACCGTCGACGGCTTTGTGACTGAAGCCATTAACATCGAGCGCGTGCTGTTGGCCCGAGCAAGCCACTACCATCGACTTGCCGGAGTGCCTGCTCCCCCAACCGTCGCATCTTGCCGACTGGATCTGAACACCGCTGGTGTTGACAGCCTTCGGAAAATCGTTCGCGACATCGTCTGGGAAGAACTCCGCAAGATGCTCCCCGCCACGGATCGCCCATCCTCACTATCGCTCACCGACGTTGTTCGAGAGGAGGTTCACAGAACCTTCCAACCTGAAGTCTCTGTCAACACGACGACGCGAGAGGAACCGACGCTGAGCTACGCCGCGATGGCCCGACAACCTCTGCAAGCTAACCGCCAAGCCACGGCGCCACCCCGGCGAGACACACCGATTCCGCCCGGAAGGTGAATTCCAGTATGTCTGCCCGGAACAACCATCGCCGAGGAAAACCGACGAGTGGAGGACAGCCCATGGACGCCCGTTGTGCTACCACTGCGGGGAAGCCGACCATATCTGCCGCCGCTGCCCCTACCGGCAAATAGGGCTGCGTGGCTTCCATCCAAACTATCCACAACTACGCTACGGTGAACGACCGCGGCAGATGTCCCGGTCGCCGTCGCCACGACGTCCAGCCTTGCCGATGCACCGACCTCGACGTGAAAGCCTGTCACCCATCGCTTCCCGTCGGGAAAACTAGGCGCGGCAATGCCAGGAGGCGGTGTTGCCGAAGACGAACGATGCCAAGATCCTCCAAGATCGTCGGAGCCCTCCCACTCTAATGCCGCAACGCCGCGACGTTTCTGCACCAGTGTCGAATAACCTCAAAGTTATCATTGACGGCCACAACGCGACGGCACTCATCGACACCAGAGCACACTACTCTGTTTTGAGTGGGAGACTCTCTCGTCACCTTTGGAAAGTTACGACTTCATGGGACAAACCGCAGATACGAACCGCCGGCAGGCACCTCATCACACCTGTCGGCAGGTGCGCTGCTCGCGTTGATTCACAATGAAACCTGCCCTGTGAAGTTTGTTGTTCTGCAAGACTGTTCGAGGGACATCATTCTTGGAATGGACTTCTTGTGTGAATACGGCGCCATCATCGACCTAGCGGAGAACAACTGACGCTTCGGAAGCCTGTCCCATCGGCGGAAAATCCCAAAGCGAAGTTAGCTGCAGTGCGAGTCCTTG
The DNA here is from genome assembly GCF_016920785.2 of Ixodes scapularis. Classification (NCBI taxonomy): domain Eukaryota; kingdom Metazoa; phylum Arthropoda; class Arachnida; order Ixodida; family Ixodidae; genus Ixodes; species Ixodes scapularis. Next base: position 1,524,471 of record NW_024609870.1, read on the forward strand.
CCAGCCACGTAAACCTGCCGCCGCTGTCGAGTGTCTTTGTGCCCGTCGGGACCGAAGAAGCCACCTGCGGTGTAGCACTGTTGGAAGGAAGCGTCCAACTTCTTGTTGGACGAGGGATTGGCATTGCAAGAGGCGTAACAGAGCTCCAGAATGGGAGTACCGTAGCCCTTGTCACCAACTTCCGGCAAATCAAATTTGGGGGTTTTATATGCCAAACCAATGATGGGCATCTGGCACACTCCAGCGGAGGACTGAGGATTAAGTTGGACCACCTGGGGGTCTTTTGACATGCAACCGAAAGCTTGGTTACACGGCGCCTTTTCCGCAATAAGCCTCCGTCAGATTGCGGGCACCTCTGCCGGTTTTCGAACCCGCCACATGGGGACCCGTAGGCCGGCGCTCTCGCCTCGGAGCCACCGAGGCGGCCGAACCAACTTCCGGCAAGAGTCGCAGCACCTTACCAAGGGTACAGCTGTGGGTTACGTCGAAGAAATTCGGGACCCAGCCGCGATCGCAGTGATGTCAGAAAACTCCTCTCCGACGCAGCACAAGAGAATCACGCCATCAGAGCTCGATATCGACCCGTCCCTCCCAGCCCCACAACGACGACAACTCAATGACCTTCTCGCCGAGTTCAGTGAGTGCTTCTCCACGTTGCGGAAGGTGTGCCAAACGACGTTTGCTAAACATTGAATAATTACTGATGACGACGCACTCCCTGTGCATCGACCGCCGTACAGGGTATCAATGAAAGAAAGGAAAGCCATCCAGAAACAAGTTCAGGAAATGCTCGATGACGACATCGTCCAGCCCTCAAACAGTCCGTGGGCTTCCCTAGTAGTCCTGGTGAAGAAGAAAGACGGAACCCTGAGGTTCTGCGTGGACTATCGTCGGCTGAACGCAGTAACAAAAAAGGACGTCTATCCGCTGCCCCGCATCGACGACACCCCGAATTGGCTGCGCCACGCCCAATACTTTTCGTCGATGGACTTGAAGAGCGGGTACTGGCAGATTGATGTCGACGACAAGATTGTGAGAAGACGGCCTTCGCCACGCCGGACGGACTGTATGAATTTAAAGTAATGCCGTTCGGGCTGTGCACAGCCGGCAACCTTCCAGCGCGTTATGGACACCATCCTTTCCGGCTTGAAATGGCAAAGCTGTCTCGTCTACCTCGATGACGTTGTGGTATTCGCAAGTGAATTCGACGAGCACCTGAGGCGACTGCGAGCCGTGCTACGAGCCTTCAAGGATACCGGACTGACACTCGAGCCTTCCAAGTGTCGGTTCACCTATGGTGAGCTGAAATTCTTGGGCCACGTCGTGAGTGCTCAGGGTGTAAGCCCTAATCCTGCAGACGTATGCTGTCACCGAATTCCCGAAGCCAGCAGACAAAAAGGCCGTTCGAAGATTCCTTGTGCTGTGCGTCTACTACAGACGTTTCGTTCGTGACTTTGAACAAATTTCTGCACTGCTGACGCATCTGACGAAGGACGACGTGCAGTTCTGGTGGGGAGAGGAGCAAGAACAAGCGTTCGACGAAGTCAAGCGAAGGCTCCAGTTGCCTCCTATCCTCGGGCATTTTGATCAGTCGGCGGACGCTGAAATCCACACGGACGCTAGCAATACCGGTCTCAGTGTGGTACTCGTTCAGAGACAAGAAAAGGCAGAGAGAGTAATCGCTTACGCAAGCCGGGCGCTGTCTAAGGCAGAACAAAATTATTCAACGACCGACAAAGAGTGTCTTGCTGTCGTCTGGGCGATAACCAAGTTCCGTCCGTACTTGTTTGGGATCCCGTTCCGCGTGGTCACAGACCACCACGCCCTCTGCTGGCCCGCAAACCTCAAGGATCCGTCAGGACGCCTCGCCCACTGGAGTCTTCGACTGCAAGAATTCAACGTAACCATTGTGCATAAGTCCGGTTGCAAGCATAATGACGCTGACTGTCTGTCCAGGGCTCCAGTCGAACCTCCCATTGCCGGCGCCGACGACGATGACGACGAATGTTTCCTAGGTGCCGTAGACACCAACGACATGGCAAAACTCCAACGAGACGATCCTGAGCTGCGCGCCCTGATTGAGCATCTAGAAGGACGAGGAAGTACCGTTCCTCGTGTCTTTTCACGAGCCCTGCTGACCTTCACTATTCGACGAGGTGTACTTTATAAGAATAATTTCGGAACCAGTAATTCGCCGTGGCTTCTGGTAGTCCCTACCAGCCTTCGAGAAGAGATTTTTCAAGCCCGTCACGACGACCCCACTTCAGGACACCTCGGTTACAGCTGGACACTAGCCCGAATAAGTGAAAAATACTACTGGCCCAAGCTTCCAGACCGTCCATCTCTACACACGATCGTGCCATGAATGCCAGCGACGCAAGAAACCGCCATCAAAGCCAGCAGGTCTCCTTCAGCCGATTACCCCGCCAACCAAGCCCTCCCAGCAAATTGGAATGGATTTGCTGGGTCCTTTTCCACCGTTGACGATGGGGAACCACTGGATAATCGTCGCAACAGATTATCTTACTCGTTACGCCGAGACGAAAGCCCTTCCATCAGGGACTGCTGTCGAAGTCGCCAAGTTCTTCATCGAATCCATCATCCTCTGGCATGGCGCCCCTGAAGTCCTGATCACAGACCGAGGGTCAATGTTCATGGCGCAGTTGACCAAGAGATCCTTCGTCTGAGCCACACGAACCACCGTGGGACAACCGCATGCCATCCCCAGACCAATGGGTTGACGGAGCGGCTCAATAAGACCATCGCTGACATGATCTCCATGTACATTGACATGGAGCACAAGACATGGGACGAGGCATTGCCGTACGTCACATTTGCCTACAATACGACCGTACAAGAGACCACAGGAGTGACGCCCTTCCAGCTGGTGTATGGCCGGAAGGTGACGACTACGCTAGACTATGTTGCCGCACGAGCCAGTCGACGACAGGAGCGATGACGCCCAGGTGGTCTCTCAACGGGCAGAAGAGGTCCGCCAGCTAGCGAGACTACGAATTCAAGACCAGCAGCATGTCGACGCCGGCCGATACAATCTTCGCCGGTGTGACGTCCACTTCAAGCCCGCAGACCGAGTATGGGTCTGGACTCCAATTTGGCAACGTGGGCTCAGCGAGAAGCTTCTCAAGCGCTACTTTGGACAATACAAGGTTCTTCGCCGTCTCGGGGACTTAATCTACGAGGTGCTTCTCGACGGAACTATACCATCAAGACGACGCCAACCCTGACCCGAAATAGTCCACGCCGTGCGCCTCAAGCCGTATTAAGAACGATAGAACTTTGGACTCTCGACAAACTGTGAACTGTGGCTCGCGACTGTGCTGTCCTTTTTGTTGTAAATTTGTGTTTTCGCTTTGTGCTGCATTGGGACGATGCACTTTTAAAGGGGGGGATAATGCCGCACGCAGTGCCGGGAAAGCAACGCTCGGTCACGGAGCTCTAGAACGTTCTCGTTTATTCTTGTTCCGGACGTAACTTCCATCCTTTATTCCTGCTCTATTGTTCTAGAAAGTGCGTGTTCATTCTCGCCCCGATTGCGCGACGCTCGAGCCTTCTTTGCCGGATCTTCAGAGATTGTGACGCACTCTAAATAAGAGGCCACCCGCAACCTTGTCGAGTCAGTTTCGCCTCAGCGTTCGATTCTGCTGTCTCGCCGACGTCGACGCCCGCGACGCTCTGTTGTTATCTTCTTCCTTTTGTTTCTGGGCACAAGTTCGTCTCATTAAACGTTTAGTTTGATTCAGTTTTCGTCGCCTCATCCCTTGTCATCCGTGACAATATTTAGTTACTCTCTCCGTGCCCGCTGGCTTGCCTGAACCCCGAGGGACGTGGTAACCGCAAAAAAGGTAGACGCTTAAATATGATTGCAGGGCCCATTTTAACTTCTCATGTAATACATCATTCAGATGTTCTTGAGAGTAATTAAACTTGAACATGCACAGCCTGCACCAATGCGGCCAGTAAAACTGGGGAGTACAGGTACCAGAATGCTTTGTGGCAGTGGTGGCGGATCCTGGTGAGGATTCTACACCCTTATAAAGTGATAACCAGTAACATCCTTCGAAGCGGTCTTTCACAAGAAACCCATCTCATGTCCATACTGCAAAGGCAGGGAGAAACAAACTATTGTGCTTTCTCATAATCACAATTATAATGATGCGACATTCTTGATAATTCATGAGATTAATTGCATGCCTTTCCTGAAGCAAGTAATTACCCAGCAAGTTAATGCAATAAATCTCTGAAGAACTAGGATTAGTCTAAATCAGCATCAGCCTTACAGCATTACTGTAACTTGAAATGAGAGAAACAATCTTGCGACCCGCGGGCATAGGTTCATTGACAAACTGGAGTCTTATTTGTTGCCTATGGCTCTCGAAGGCCTACTCCACTAAATTTCGCTTCCAGCCAAATTAAATTTCCAGTCAGTGTTTGGCTACGTAGCTATGTGCCAACATTGTTTTAACCGAATGCCTACCCCCAGATCAGCAAACGAAAACATCTCAATTTCCTCTTTCGGAACATTACAAAAACTGAGCTTTGCGATTTTTCCATCCCTTTGGAAAACACTAATGAAGCTAAAAGATGTTATAGTGACCAGCGAGAACAGCAGGGAGGTTGTCCCGAGCACCTTGGGTAACACTTGGGAGTGTTGTGCACCTTGAGCGTGCAGCTGTTCCCATCCCATCAGTGACTCTGCCAAATCGGCTCGGGGGGAAATGCATGATTGCAGTGTTATTGGCTCGTCAAAGGAGGCTCTGGTTGAAATCCAAGGAGCTCACCAGTGCAGCTAGACAAAGCTGGCAGCGAGGACTCCAGCCGAGGCGTGCACCCGGGAGGGGGTGCTTGGGCCAGCGTCAACCGTCCAGCGGGTGTCCCAGGTACACCATGGATACCTCCGTGTTGCCGTAGACGGCCGAGATTGCAGGGTACAGCTTCTTGTCCGGGAGCCCCCTGAAGGCCACCCCGAGGAACTGGTAGTTCCGCTCGAATGCCAGGGTGTTGTCCTCGCAGTCCAGTATCACCCGAATTCGCTCCCCAACCTATTTTAAGTAAGGGTGGTGGGTTCCGCCTTAGGTTTCGCGGGTTCGGCCCGCGACTGAAAGCAGCGAGAGCGGCTAAACGGTACCTGGTACTTGGGTGCGTTGTTGAGGAGCGGGTAGTTGCCCTGGCTGTCGCCGTCGTGCAGCAGGTGGTTGTCGACCAGGTTCCAGCCCCAGGACTCGGCGTTCGAGCCCAGGAGGGCGACGTAGCCCGGGCACTGGAGCGGGGCCTCCTTGGTGGCGATGCCCACGACGGCCACCGTGCCCAGCGGGCCTTCCCACCACACCTCCCAGCAGTGGCGGCCCGCGGCGAAGCCCAGCTTCCCCTTGGCCGCGTCCGTGCTCTGCGCCACGGGGTTGCGGTGCAGCGTGAAGCCGTTCGGCTTGATGTAGATGTTCCGCGAGCACTCGCGGGGGTCCCACGCATGGTACAAGGCGCGCAGCTTCGCCTTGCAACTGGGCACGCTCCAGAGCAGGTCCGACTTCAGTGCCTCTTCGGCCAGCTTGCGCACGCAGTGCATGCGCCACACGTCGTTGTTCTCGTCGTTCAGGAGCACGTACCAGCTCTTGCAGACGAGCGAGCAGCTCCGCGACGAGCTCAGGTCCAGGTACGAGAAGATGTGCTCCAAGACGTTGGGCGGCAGATTGGGCCATTTGCCGGCCGCCATGACGGGCGCTGCTGCCCCTCGTTCCGCTTTCGGACACGCAAGGGAGCCACTGTACGAGCGCCCGGTTACTGCCATAGACCCAATAGAGTTGATTTCTGAGTAAACTGGGCGCTCAGCAGCGCTTCTGTGGTCGGAGATGCTCGAGGTACTCATTACTGCAACGAATTGGCCAATTATTACTCTATCCGTAGATTGCAAAACTAAAGAACAAAAAAACAGAAAAAACATGTTGCTAAAATGGAGCGCTAACGTTTTAATTATGACTTTTGGATCCATATCACAAAAACAAAGATGGATGAATACGACTGAGCCTTTTGGATTGGGCGGTAGCTTGCGCCACCTAACCATTTTGTTTTACCGTTAAAGCTTAGAATATTTAAATGTGAAATCTGTATTCACTCCGCAGTGCAAGAAAGTGAGGCTGTGAAACCCCCTTGCCATCAGTGAATAAGAAAATACCTAGTTTTCTTTCGATTTCTGCCATCATTCACTTAATCTTTGCTTGGTAATCTCTACAGTCTTGAAATCCACTCTCTCTTCGCTGTCTCTAAAACCCAATGAATTTATTAAATCTATGTTTTCTTCGGTAGGCATAGGGTGCAGCCCTTTACAGTAGAGTATCAAGTGCTCAGCCGTCTCGTCCTCCTCTCCACAAGCAGTGCACACTGTATCCATTTCCTGGTACTTCACTCTGTATGTTCTGGTTCGTAGAACCCTTGTCCTCGCCTCAAACAGCAATGAGCTTCCCATAGAATTGTCATAAATGCTTTCTTTGGCAATAACTGTTTTGTTTAATCTATAGCTTTCCAGAGCCGCCTTTGTCTGCTCCCCCTAGCCACCGATCTCTTTCTGTGGCCTTAACTTTCTTCTTAACTGAGACTTGCTCTTCCGTATCTTCGCTATAGCCCAAAAACTTTCCTCTTAATTTCCTAGTGCGCTGTCTCCACTTTGTGTATACACTCCTCATGTATAAATAGCTAAAAACCTCTCGTGTCCATCGCTCCCCATCCATTTGCCTCAACCTATCTTCAAATTCTATCTTGCTCACCGCTTCCCTGCTCTAAAATGACGCCCATCCCATGTCTCCTTGTACTCCCTGGTTTGGCGTTTCGCAATGTGCCCCCAAAGCCAGTCTACCTACTCCGCGCTGTTTTATTTCTAGTCTCGCATGCACTTCGGATTTCATGCATAGCACTGCGTTTCCAAAAGTCAAGCCAGGCACCATGACCCCTTTCCAAATCTCTCTCACCACCTCATACCTGTTGTAATTCCAAAGTGCTCTATTTTTCATTACAGCTGCATTTCTGTTGCCCTTACCTATTATATACATTTCATGCTCTCTGAGATATTCTGCACCATCACATATCCATACTCCTAGATACTTGTATTTACTAGCTCTCTCAACTGTAATATTCTGTATCTTCAGCCTCTCAACTTCATCCTCGTTAAAAATCATGACTGCTGATATTTCGCTACTGAATTCTAAACCTAATTCCTCTCCTTCCCTACCACAGATGCTCACAGCGACATTTGAGCGAATCGTCGTTTTGCGCGTTAACTAGGGGTGTCGCGAACCGGCCGAGGTTCGAGGTCGACCAGGTTCGATGTTTTCGAACTTTTAGGCCTGCTTCAGACGGGGCAACTTTTCCAGCAATTTTGAGGTTGATGGCGGGTTGTTCCCTAACTTTTCCTAGTTCAACACGAATTGCTGAGATCGGGTCCGGCTCAAAAAATTGGGTTGTGTGTGTGTTTATACAGCCTAGAACTTGGTCTGCCTCACAGGGGCGACGAGTCTCCCAGCTGTAGATGAGAAATTTAGCCAGTGCTGTACAACCGCTAGCCTGGGGTCTTTAACGTGCATCACGCAGTAGTGATACACGACCGCACGCCGGTACGATGCTCATCCAGATCGAAACGGGCAGGGGTGGGGCTCGAACCCAGGATCCCTGGGTTCTTCAGCGCGAGCTTTCGCTCCACGTGCTCCGAGCGATTTGATGATACCGTGTATCATCAAACACGCGGTATCATCAAATCGTTGTTTTCTTCATCCTTCACGAAGTCTTGCTGTCATCTTTCAGAAGATAGCTTCAAATTGCAGCACATGAGGCTCGTCAGGGCAGGGTTTCTTGTCGACCTTCTCCGATCTGTAATGGAAAGGATGGTTCGCGGGCCTGATCGCCACTCACCAGCCACAAAAAAGAAAGCCCGATTCGCCGTCATTCCTTACGTACACAATTCAGCCCACCGGATAAAATCCATTGCCTCAAAGTTCGACACGAATGTTGTCTTCTCGTGCCGCATGCGTCTTAAACAACTCTGTCAACAAGTGAACAACAACCGGATTCCAATTGGCTGCACCGTCAAACACGAAAAGAAATTCATTCCATGCAAAGAGAAGAAAGTTTACTCCATCCCCTTGAGCTGCGGCCATCAATACATAGGACAGACCGGCAGATGCACCAATCACAGACTCCGCGAACATCACAACGAAGTTTCTAAGGCCTCTCCAGAATCTTATCATTCCATAGTCATACATGTCCGTTCGTGTTTGCGTTGTCATCCCCTCTTTGATGACACAAAAATCCTGGGGGGGGGGGGGGGGGGGGGGGGGCATGCCAGCAGATTCGGCAGGGAAATCATAGAATCATTCGCGATGACCACAGCAAAAAACAACGTGTCTAACCCTTCCCTCCTGCTGACGAAAACTGAGGTTGAATTTTTAAAATCCGAGATAACCCTACCACCCTGACTTGCACTTCGCGTTTCTTATCTTTCCTTCTCTCCCCCTTCTCTCCCCTACTCCTACTGGGTATAGTCGGCTGCTCGCTGTTTGAAAGTTTACTCGTCTGTTGCTAGTTGATAGATGTTGTTGTGTTGTCCCTGTTTTAATTGTTTTATTCTTTCTTCATCCACAACATTTCTGCCGAATGCGCGTCCTTTTTTAAAAAAATACGGTCATCTGTTCGAGATAGCGCTGTATAGAGTGATGTTTTGGTGTTTGTAGCATCCCGTTGCATGTTTTTGCCACGTATTTTGGGGAATCCAGATTTCGGTTCAGCATCCCTTTAAGGTGCAACCCCACCCTTGGTTAGTGTGATTCTGAACCAACAGATGGCGGTGGGATCGCCTTCAGGCCGATCCAAAGGGCTGAGCCCTTTGAATCGGGCGTAAGCTACCGCCCGATCCAAAGGGTTCAGCCGGATTCATCCATCCATCCATCCATGCCTGTACATCAATCCGAGAAATCGTCTGTGGTGGCGCTTCGATACAGTGGGGTATTTTTCCATATCCCGAATTCGGCATCCCTGGTCCCTTGCTTGTTTTTCTCTGCACAAGCTTTCTTTGGAACGCGCACGGCTGCGCCAGTTCTCGTGCAAGGGGGCGAGTTGCCTACGCTCCGAGCTCACGTCTCTAGCAAATGGGGGCAGAACAAAACGCGAAAATCGTCCTGAGCCAAATGGCGAGACACACGCACAACCAAACCACCGACGCGTTGAAACATATAAAATTGCCTGTGCGCCGTTATCGGAGATTTCAGAGGCCAATTACCCATATTTCAATATGATCAGATTTATGTTGACACGAATGAAGGTGACGAGAGGACGAATAGTGAACTGAAAAATAAAGGTTTAATCGGCGAACTTGTGCAAAACAAAAAGAGTAAGGAAAGAGCGTCGAAGCAGCAGAAAAGCAGGCGGCGATTCCGCAGCGTAACAGAGAGCGAGAGTGAGAGTGACTTGACAAGGTCGCTGGCAGCTACTTATCTGCAGTGCGTCACCATCTCGAAAGTTCGACAAAGAAGGTTCGAGCGTCGCGCGCTCGGGGCGAGGATGAACTGGCACTTTCGAGAACGAGAAAACAGGGCGAAGGTTACGCCTGGTTAAAGAATGAACGCAAATCTTCTAAAAGTCTGTGACTGAGCGTTGCTTTCTCGCCTCGGCGGGCGGCAATATGACGGGCCGGCGCTTTTGTCGTGCATGTGCTTGGCTCTTTGTGGATTTCCAAGAAAACGAGATGACGGAATAGCTTGAGAAATTAACTACCTAAAAATATTTTTCAGGTGGTCAGGTGTCTCATTTAGGCAGCTGGGTGTTTATTTTGACCAAAACCACGAGCCTGGAAAACACAAAAAATGGCACTCAGGTTTAGATGTTGAGTTTGGTGAACCCAAAGTAGGGCTGATGCGGGAGTCATAATAAAAAAATGCCGAGGTTAAAAATTAGCTCACAGCAATAAAATATAGTAATTAATTTTGATACGAATTCAGTGATAAATGCAATGACTGGCCAGGCAAAGATTCTTGGTCTGTGGACAGCTTTTCCACAGTTTAAGCAATGTACAGGATGTCACACAAAAAAATATTACAGGGTCTTTTTTTTACCGCAAGAATAAACTAGGCATTGCCGAACGCTCATTTTCCGCCTAAAGGCAGCGCTATAGATCACAACCAGATGTCAAAGTTTAGCTCAATCCGATACCTTATTCAAGAGTTATGAGTGATTCTCTGAAAAGTTCATTGGGAAAATGGCGGCCGACGGAGTTTTCGAATACATGGGGCTCTATGGGCACCAGAAACCGAAAACGTGCAGAAATGGGCTTCATTTTCCCATTGAAATTTTCAGAAAATCACTTATAACTTTTGAATAAGGTGTCCGTTAGGGATGAAACTTTGGCATCTGGTTGTAACCTAGCTCTACCTATTGGCAGAAAGTGAGCGTTAAACGATGCGTAGTTTATTTTTGCGGTAAAAAAAAGACCTGTAAATTTTTTTTTGTGACATCCTGTGCCAGTCTTAATTTGGTGATTTATGCGCGCAAGTAGTGGTGTGCAAAAATGAACAAAAAGATTCAAACGAGTAGAGTTTGACATTGTATAAAATATAGTGTAAGCACTCATATGGAACTTAAAAATGAAACAGCCCTACATTTTACACCAGCGTTGAGCGTATCGAAAGTTAAAAGGGTGCATCAAAGGCTATAGCTTGCACACATATACTGCTCAGGCCGTTATGTTTGAATTCTCATGGTACTTTATTACCCTCAGATTTGGTGTAAGTCCTCTCCTCATTGCTTACAACAGAAAGAATGAAACATTCTAAGTTTGGGTTGATAGAAAAACTCCACCTGCTGACAGCTACCAATCATCTCGGCGCCGATTATGAGTATTCACTGCATGCCAACGAGTTTTTCTCACGTGATTTCATACAATCACAATTGTTCTTGACAAACAACAATGTTTACTCAGGCAAGCGGTCATATGTGAAGCTTATAATATTTTGTATTGATTGTGGCACACGTGGCAAGTTGCATAGGCTTTTTTACAATCCGCGAAATAGAATGCTCCTGGGTTACCTTGGTCTCTAATGCATGTAGCACACAAAAGAACACGAACTGAATCGCAGTGGCAAACGAAAACAATGATGATAAACAAGCGTGTAATCACGCGAAAACTGAGGGCATTGCACATATACAGAAGATAAGCTTTGTCTCATTAAACACATTACCAGTAAAGTATCTTGTTTTACCCAGCGAGCGAAGCGGAACATACAAGTACGAGCATACTGCCCTGAACTATACTTCCAGTGAACAAACGCACCATCCAAAGCATCGAGTTTGTTTTTATAGCTCTTGGTACGCTCAAACCTTGAAAACAGAATTATAATCAATTATATTATTTCAATTATTTTTATTAAGTGCGCTTATGTGTTTTTTTGTCCGTTGCGTTCACGTGCCATTTTCTTAGTTATATAATATTTTTCCAGAAGTCCGACACCTATAGTCTGGATCACCATAAGTAAGGGCCGCATAATCAACGATGTAGACAAAAAACAAAGAACGCGAACAAGCGAGCACACATTAAAAATTCAATGTAAAGGCACATTTAAAACTAGTCGTTAGATCTTCAGAGAGCAGCAGTTTCGTAGCGCGACATTGTTACCCGTTGAAGGTTATAAAAAGTGCAGTACAACTGTTAGCTCGCGGTCTTTAACTTGCATTACGCAGTATATGTGGTGCACGATCGCACGACGGTAGGATGCAGATGGGCGACTGAGCCCAGGGTCCCTGCTAAAGCCCCTTGATAAAAGCGTTTTTTACAAGTACCGCCAACCATTGCTGTAGAAACGCGCAAGACACGTGCCACGAGCGGGTGCTCCGCCGCCATTCGCTTTCAAGGGCCAATCATTTTAGTGCTGCGCCGCCATTTGCCTCCAAGGGCCGTTTGAGACACGGGCCTCGTGCACTGGCACCTTTGAGGTTATTTGAAAGACCAACGCAAACACATCGAGGGGATTTGGTCCCTACAGGTTCCGCCAACGTTGGGTTCCGCAGCGTGAGCTCCGTACTATGAACGGAGCTCGCGCTCGAGCATTTCTCCACGTCCTCTGATCTGCGGTGCCACTACACACTCGGTCAACGATCCCCCGCCGCACTTGGTTTAGCCTGTGAGCTAAACCAAATAAGCTACGCTTGAAGTATCGGCACTTTTTCCCCCGATATTATTGTGGGCGCCGCCATTCTTGATGGTTAGTGACCAATTAAAAGCAACTGCCGATCGTCATGATTCAAAAGTGCGACCTCCTCAGCATTAGTTTCGGTGTCAGGCAGCTCGCCTAATATTGCTTTGCTTTGTCGCGAACTGTTTAAACATTTGTAGAGGACGGAAAGGCGTTTCTTGTGATTTTAAAAGCTTCAGATAACTGGCAACCATTATTTTAAGCACCAAGATGTCTATGAAGCGACGCTTACTTAGTTGTTCTAGTTTAGCCCGTCCGCATAGGCACAGAAAGAGAACAAACAGCTTGACCTGGCGTTCTTGATGCTGCTTCAGTGGCTTTATCAGCCCGAAGCGTTGGGTGCGCCCCGAACTAAGGTAAAGCAAAGCAAATATTCAGATCTTAGTGTTTCAAAAGCCAAACCAAAAAAAAAAAAAAAAAATCACTTAACACGCCCCAATAAAAAAAAATTAAAGAAATTACGGGTTTATTCTGACTAACTGGAGATCTTTTGACGTGCAACGGAAACCTCAGATTGGCCTCCGTCGGATTGCGTGCACCTCGGCCGATATTTAAACCCGTCAAATATGGATTCATGGGGGGCACGAGGCTCGTGCCCCCCCTGGTGACATCCGGAAAAAGGGAGGGGGCAGAGCCCTCTCCCCCTCCCTTCCCCCCCCGGGCCATGATCCTTACCAAGACGCTGTTTACGTGCCATATAACGAGCTTCTAGTAGTGGCATGTAAACAAAATAACGCACACAGCGACGGACGCATGGCAATATACATATGCTGTAAAATGTACCCCCTAAAATAAACTGCTGATAATTGCCGGTGTAAAAAAACAGCGCGGAAAAGCACCCCCCTCCCCTCGGAGAACTTCTCAGCCTGCCTGCCCGACGGTCAACACACATGGAGGCTTTTGTGCACATTTTCAACATATGTATTAAGATGTCATTGTATTTACTTATGTAATCATCTTGGCTTACTCGTTCATTTTATAGTGTGGATGTCTTTTTGGATGAACATTTCAAGAATAATAAACGTGATCCTCCGCAAACTCAATTTTGCAATGCTGTGTATCCTTGTAGGAATTTTGAAATTGTCTGAAGCACTATGCATAAGCGTTTTCGCGATATTAGAGAGTTTTAGTGGATCGTAAGTAAAACCTTTGAGCGTCGGAAAGTGCATGCGCAAAGCTCAGTATTGCGTTCTACGCGTGTGCATTTCCGATCCGCAATTGTATTGCGTACGAGGCACTAAAACTCCCCACTGTTGTTATAAAGCAGAAAGGAAAAGTGACTGCTCATGCTAAGTAAGGAACTTCATGCAAACAATATCTGTTTTTTTTAATAAACAGTAAGTAAAAATAAAACAACAGAAATTCGGCTTGAGCCCTTGGCTCCTGTAATAAAATATACAAAAAAATGCTTGACTTCAGCCCCCCCACCCCCCCCCCACACACACACACACGCACACAATCAAAATCTACTTTCGGAGTCCCTGCTCGCTCCTCACTTTTACCGGTCCTATCTTTTAAAATGTTCTTTTTCCCCCAGGAAAATTACTCACTGGAATTTTTTTCCCACTTAGCCGTTTCCTTCCAGTTCATGACTGCATAGCTTCTCACTGCTGGTAGCTTTTTATGTTCTGTATAAAAGTTATTTGTTTGCATTTCCTGTCGACATTATTGCTTGTATATTTTCCTGTACTGAGTGTGATTTACTTTTTTGTAGTCACTCCTGCTTGGACTATCTTGGTCTGCACTATGTTATAAAAAGAAATAAACAAAAATTTTGGAGTAAAAGAGCGAAACAGGACAGGAGCATTTCGGGGTAAAACAACCAAACCGGATATGAACGAATTAAAGACGAGAAAGTTTATGAACATTTCGGGATTAAACAGCGAAACAGGACACGGATTTCGTCAGTGTCGCACGTTGCTCGGTTTATTTCGGACATGTTTATCACTCAGCTAGAGCGAATGAACCTTTTAACAAGTTTTATTTACCAGAAACACCTTTATGTTTTCGTTTCAAAAAAATATTTGTGAAAAAAATAATAAAAAGACACAAGGCTCGGGTTGCCCGTTGTACATTAATATTCTGATGCCTTCTAAGCTTAGGCGTCAAAGCTATTGCATAGATGATTAATAAGTGATGGCATATGTAAAATATTTGTGTATGAGGACGATTTTCTAATTGTCAGCCTAGCAGTATACATTTCTTTATGTCACGTTATCACTGAGATAAAAGTTTCTAAGCTCGAGCGCTTCCGGTTTAATAGCTTTTGAAAGGCACATACATGCCTGCTATCTCAAGCTAAGATTTTTGAATCACCATATCTGCTTGTCGTACGAGACACGATCTAAAATGCGCGTCCTGTAATAACGTATGTGCGTCCTAAGAGAGTCAAAATGCTATGGGTAGTACAGGCTTCAGAGCTTTCCTCGAAAGTCCTGCAGGCACAACTTACAGTTTCCTAGAATATTAAGGACCCATTCGCCTAGACAGTTTATACGGCTACTCTAAGCATAGTCTGACAAAGAGCACTGTTTGTGGAGGAAGGAGAAAGGGACATTTGTTTCCTCACACTGATAATCTGAGCCTGTCCAAGGCGAATTCAGCACAGGCGCCTGAGACTGCCTCGTCGAGTGGGTATCTAATATTGTTGGACAGCGAGATGTCAGTAGTCCTATCGGATATATCGTGGCGAATATACAAAAACGCACTTACAGATGTGTTTAGAAGCCTCATCTAGACGTCATTTAATATACAATTTTGCCAAGTATTTGGCAGTGCGCCTTACTTATGCATATTGCTGTTTTTTTTGTCATTTTAGGTGCGTTTCTAAAACTCGAATGTAAGCCGAATGAAGTACTTTTTACAAGGAAGATATTGTCACGGATTGAAGATATTAGACAAATGTAAAACTGAAAAGACATTTATTGAGGCGAGCTTGAGCCTACATACTTAAGGGAAAGGTACCAATGCCTTGCGCCGGGGACGAAAGGGTGACTGACCGAAGCAGCGTATTGCCGCTGCTCTTATACACAGAACATTCAGGAATGTTCTTAACCAAAACGAACAATAAAATAATGGGTTGCAACGTTAAGGAAAAAAAAAAAAAGATTAAGGAAAAAAGGTCCAGGCCGAGTTTTGTTCGAATCCCATCCGCCTGCTTGGCAGCCGCGCGCGTTGCCAACTCTTCCATGCATGCGGAAATTTAAATACGAAGGTAACATTTTTTACACAAATTTGGGGTGTTTGCATGGGAGATGTGATAAGTAGGCGCGTACGAAGACGTCGCTCGCTTGAAGGTTTCTATTTTGTATTTCGGGGTAGTGTACAGCAGCACGCAAACTAATTCACAAATGAAATTTCTCAATCGGCCACATGCGTCTCTCTAGATACATAGATCATAATTTTGGTCGCATGATCGGCCACTTCCTGAGAGATGGAAATGATGTCGTAGAGTACATTTTTTGCATTGATTTGTAATAGTATTTTCAGATATAATGACTACAAGGGTTTACATACTTCTTGTGTTCATTCTTGCAGTTTTAGTTCTGTGTATTCAACGTGCCGTCATTCATAATAGGAAGACTAGGACGACCACCATTGACCGTAATAACGCGCACGAAAACGTTCATTCTAGTGCCTTTGTCTCAATTTTTAAAATGTAGGGATTGGTGTAGGACTAATCTGCAAACAACAATATTTATATTGTGTTAATTGTTACAAGTAAAGCTGTGCAAAAGAAGAAAGGTGGATGTTAGTATGTTTTATATCAAAGTTTATTTAGCATTAGAGCACCCCGGAACGTGGACACGCTATGCTGTAACCGACCACTGCATCTTTGAAGGGTCTTACAGCGATCTTCGAGAGCGGTCCTGTTGGTCCCATTTATGGCTTGGGGCCTGCGAGTTTGCCGGGAGAATTTATTTCATCTCCTCTGAAAGGTGAACTTGCGGTGCGAAAAAAAAAAACATCTTGAAGAAGTAAATTTAAGTTGAGCGCAATGATCCCTCCTCTACTTCCGAGATTTTAAAGATTGCTAAAAATATTATAAAAAAAGAGTAACTTTCCCTTAAGGAAGCATTGTCTGTAATAAGGTGGTTAGTTTGGCGCGTTGGTGATATTGAACATGGTTAAATTTGCGCGCAAAAAGAAAGGAACAGAGTATAAAGTTGTCTCTTTTCTCCCCTCTGTTCCTTTCTATTTGCACGCAATTTTAGCCATGCTCAACCAGTGTCTGCTGTGTGGTTTATGTGAAAATGGGAAACTAAAGCAAAAAGAAAA
This sequence comes from Ixodes scapularis, assembly GCF_016920785.2. Classification (NCBI taxonomy): domain Eukaryota; kingdom Metazoa; phylum Arthropoda; class Arachnida; order Ixodida; family Ixodidae; genus Ixodes; species Ixodes scapularis. The sequence continues at coordinate 1,540,991 of NW_024609870.1, forward strand.
AGAAACCTCTCTATTGCAGATTACTGTCAATGAATGGATTAATTTTTTTCCAAAGTGTGGACAGTTGACACGCTTAGGGGCATTAAGCTACCCAGAAGAATGCGGCTTAATTTTTCGTCCTTAACTGATGATACACAATTTTAGTAATTTAAAATTGAGAGACTCGTAAAGCGGATGCGGTGTCAAAGGGAGGCTGAATATGGTTTTGAGTAAGAACGGGTTGGTGGTGAATTCTGACCTAATTCTGCATCCGTGATTTTGAATATCGCAAGCATTTGACCCAAACATATTTACAGACGCGGAAAAGAAAAACGCTTTGTATTACGTCGTACTCAGAAGATTCCGCTGCCATGCGTGTGCCGCTTCGGAGGCAACGCCGGCTCCCATTTCGTCTGCTAGGGTAAAGCTTGCAGAAAGCGCTGAAATTTTGAGATCTCTGTGTAATACGTGATGACTTCCCCCTTGCACCGAACATGACGGAAAGGAGGGGATTCAGTGCTATTTTGAAAGCGCATTTGTGGCTACTTGGCACATCAATCTGAAATATGATCTTGATATTCGTAATACTAGGGGCCAAGTAAAGCCAATTTAAGTATCTTTTTTTTTTCTGAATTACAGAACCGCTTCAGTTGTACTGTCATCAGTGTTCTATGACAAATGGTATTTCGTTGTGACTCTGTTTTACCCAGAATGGCCGAACTTACCGCATACAAAACCCACGAGGTTTGATAACATGTCGCTTACCTTTGGCAACGATTTCGCCCAGCTGATTGTAAAGGACCTCTGTGATTAAAAAGAAAAAGATAAATGTTGCATTTTGTAATTACACAAATATAATATGCATAATCCGGGTTTTATCTCCGTTTTATTTCAAGTAATTTATGTTAACCAGCTGAAGGTGTTCAAATCGTTTATAGAACATACTTGTGAAAGTTTTGCTTGGTGTCAAATAAATATTTATATTTATTTCAGACCAAGCAAAACTTTCATAAACTTTCCCAGTGCTTGCTCAGGACGTTAGAAGCATTATAATTGCTTTTAACGCCCTGGGCAAGCAGAGTCAGGAACTACTCGATGCGAAGGCTTTATGCCACTATTTAATTAAATGTTGATTTTAATAATATTTGGGGACTCTGAAAGATATTTTAATGATAACCAAAAATGTAAGTGATTAAAAACAGTGATTTTGAACCGCGCAAATATAATGGATCGAAATACCTAATTGGCCTTTTTATCTCTTCTTTAGAAATCATTACACATATCGCTAAAGAGGTTGTCCAACGATTATTTGAGCTACATGAACTAACGAAGCCTTCGGAATCGCTGGCCTTTATCTTTTTTGCATGCTGTTTAGTATCGCGAAACAGTTACAGTCAAATGAACAAGTGTGAATGATGCCAAGACGAACATTGAAATATACCCGCGCATTTCATTGTCGTGATATCTGTTTCCAGCATAATTTCAGGTCGAGTGGGCTGTCTAGAAATGCTCGGCATTTGTTCCGCTGTTGCGCAAAGACATAAACACCTGACTTCCGCTGACGTGACTTTCTTATTGCAGCAAGTAGCAACTTTCATTTTGAAAAACACGCTGAGGACCAAAATTGTTAGATAATAACTTCGGAAAAAATTCTTTATGCCCAATATTTAGGCTACAATTTCAGCAATGTTTGTCGCTGTGTTTCTCACATGTTCAGGCAAATCTGGGACTATAAGAAAACGCCGGAGTACCCCCTTTATATAACAAAGCATAAAAATCTTAATTTTCAAGTTAAAGATTTTTGTCTCAGGTTATGACAGTTAACTTTGCCTTTTACAGGAGAAGCAGTTGCACAACCGTACGGCTTACTACCGACAATTTACAAGCGTATGTTTAATCTCATTTATTCGGATGCCATTCTTTATGTTTTTCGTGTAATGTATGCTTTTTCTTGCAAGTTAAGGAAACTTTTAGTTGATGTATGAGCAGAGATATAAACCTGCAGCCGCGACATTTCCATCTTATATAATCGGTCACCTACAAAAGTTTTTTCTGTTAGCTCATTAAGTTTGTCAAATAAACCGACATTTGTTTTTTCATGCAGCTCGAGCCCATAAACAGAAATTGTCCAATAGGGTGTAGCAAATAGTCTGGGGCTCAGCCTAACCTTCATATAGCTTTTTTTTTGTCCTGTACGTAGTATGTTGCTAAGCATAACTTCAGCGTTTATATTTATGATGCAACATGATGCATGCCAATTGATCAGATTGCATAGTGCCGTGAATGTTTGGTCTTTATGATTTGAGGATTTATGGGCTTCAAGATTCAATTAATATAAGGAGTTCTCTGTTGCGATGTCAAAACAGTATTGTTTTTGATCGTAATTTAGAATGTTATTCAGAATACGATCTATTTTCACAAGGTTATGAAAAGAAGCGAAGAGGGTCGATGAAACGATCTTGGTGAAGTTAAGGTGGAAACTATTTCTGAGCGCTGAAACTCTGATATGAATTACTGACCGAGATCGCTTTTTCCCACATTGACATTTCCTGCAAAGCAAAAAAATATTCGTGCATTAGAACTGATTGTAACAAGCGGTTTGGTATGCTATTAAGGTAGTTGGGTAAAACATTTTGTGGCAAAAGACATTATACTGGGCACAGTAACATTGCAAAGAAAAAAAAAACAAGTGTTGTTTTGTTCAACAGTTGGTCCATACTTACCGTAAAATCCCGTAAAAACGCCCACCCAAAATGAAGAGATAAATGGTGAAAAACATGGGGTGGGCTATCTTTACGGATGCCACAGCAAAACTGTATCAAAAATTAATGATAAGCGCCGGGGCACCCGCTACAAACCAAGTGACGCGGGGACTGATACCGCAAATCGCGGACATGGCGAATTCGCGTTTCACAATGCGATAAACACGCAGGAGTTCGCTACAAACTCCTGTGTCACGGGAAAGGATACCGCAAGTGGCCGACGCAGCAGATTCGCGTTTCACGGTGCGGAGGAGTCGCGGGAACCCGCCGAGAACTCGCATCTTACGGGAAGGGATACCGCAGATCGCATACGCAGCAGATTCAAGTTTCATGATGCAATAAAGACGCGGGAACCCGCTACAATCTTGCCTGTCACGGAAACCGATATCGCGCGCGCAGATCGCGGACAAAAGCACGGGAATACGCTACGAACTCGCATGTCACTGAAACAAATAGCGCAGATCGCGGACGCAACAGAATCGCATTTCACGATGCAATATACACGCAGGAACAACTCGCGCGTGTTACTGCTTAGAATCGATATCGCGCGCGCAGATCGCGGACGAAAACACGGGAATCCGCTACGAACTCGGGAACGGATACCGCAAATCGTAAGCGCAGCAGATTCGCATTTCACGATGCAATATACACGCGGCAACAACTAGCGTGTTACGCGAGCCGATATCGCGCGCAGATCGCAAACAAAAACGCGGGAACCCGCTATGAACTCGCTTGTCGACACACCGGTACCGCCGATCGCGCCTTTGATGCGCGATTCCCGTCGGACATCGCTTGACGTCCACCGGAAATCGGAGGGTGGGCGATGTTTCGGAATTTTTATGTTACAGATGTTTAGCCAGGTAAACGGGATGGGCGATCTCTCGGGGGAGGGCGCCCTTACGGGATTTTACGGTATATATTAAACTCGGTGGCATTCTTTAACTGACCCCCTGAAAAGTTTCAGTCGTCCCTTTAAAACGGACGAGCATGTACGGGAGATTTGGGCACAGGAACGCTCTTCCTATCCTTATCACTTAAACGTGTGGGCTTAGGGATCAAGCTCTCACTGGATGCGCATGCCGCCTTCACGATACCTCGCACAAGGAAAGAGCGGGCTGAAGAGGAGACCGCTAAATAGACGCAGCGACATTTTGAGCGTGACCATGCTTGACATACCAAAAAGATGACGGTGGCCCTTACATAGCAGGATATAAAATATGTGGCATTCTTTGTTTTTCTTTCATCGAAATTGAAGGTGCACAATATAGGCATTATAAAAAACAAGCGAAACATCCGAATTTCGATGTGTTCTGTATCGTAGCATCTGAGAAGTGCAGCCCCGTTTTTAAACTTTCGGGTGAAAGAAAATGTTAATGTATTATATTGTATCATTAACAGCACTGCCCTTCATAAGTTGATAAAAAAACATATAATTTCCGAATTTTCACGCTCAATGCATAGATTTCCAATTTCATTGCCTGTTTCTTAAATACTAGGTTGAGGGATGATTCTCTCAGACTGGCTTTGGCCCATTAGGTTATAAGAAAAATTAAGGTGGAGTCTTTTATTTAGAAGATGAATATAACCACACTGGAACACCCTGCTTATATTTAACGGATTGTTTGTATAAATTACCGCAATAGATGCCCTCCCTCACAATTGTTGTATTAGTATAACACGGTAAACGGTGGGTGGACATAAATAGGTGACGCATAAAACGATGAGTCATACCAATGGTGCCTTTCAATGTTTCCATCAACTTTGTTGCTGTACGGGGGAAAGCAAATGAAAGCAATTTGACAAAGCCGCAAGGTGTGCATAAGTTATTTTAGGACCTGAAGTATAGGTAATTTATTAACCTTAATTAAAACACTCAAATATATTTGTTAGATTCATATGATGGATGAGACAATTCTGCAGATATAGTTTTCAGCACCATTGGGATACAGTGGCTCAAGCATGTTTAAATTTTCAGCTTCCCGACAACTCGAATAACATTGTTACCTAACGTTATTGAGAATAAATGTTAAATGTAAGGACCCATGATAGTGACAAGTATAGCAAAATTAAGAAAACAATAAGCACCAACAGGATTTCATTCAATGTATGATACTGTTTTTGCTGTCGGGTTTCCTTTCAGCCTGAATTTCTCTTATCTCTCATGCGATAGTGCGCTTATAAATATGGCAAATTTATGTACTGTACGTGCTATCCTATATTAACCATCTTGCTGATCAATATTTAACTTATTAATGTAAAAAGTGATAAAAAGCTATCTTCTTTTCAATATTTTTCTCAATATTCGATATTATTACTACACTAAATAAATAATTTAACATTCTCTAATGGTGTTTTAACGAAATTTTATAAAACAATTGGGTGAGGGTTACATGGGTGCCGTCATTATTTTGCATTTAACACGTTTAGCGGATACTAACTTTACGGTAAAGAGAACAATTAAGTAGAAACATTTAAAGTAGGTTTTTTGCTTATATGTTTTACTAGTTATGTTGCAATTTCAGTATTCACAGCGTCCCGCCAATTGTTTCAGCGTTGTTTTGTGAACACCGAATTTCAGTTCTTTTTCTCCAAAGCTCGTATGTCAGTGCTAGCAGTCTGTCTTCGCTGAGAGTAAGCTGAGATAATGTTACATAACCTCTCGGTTCTAAGGATACACAATATTATTACCAGTGTTCTGGACGCTGTTGTTGAAGTCAACACCCTCTGTAAAGGCAAGGAGGTTCATTATTTTGGTTATGAGTTCCTACACCTTCGTATAAAAGGCTGGTTCGGAAGAAGATCTTGTTTATTTAGATTATTCAATCTATTCGTGGTAGGATTATTATAATCTTGTTTCTTAAAAAAAATATAGAGCCCAAAGACTCGAAACAATAGTATAAAAGTTTAAACTTGTTGCGTATTTCGGCTCAGGAAAGCCACGATGCAGCAGAAAGGTTGGAGCCCAAACCAATGTAGGCCTGCTGTGCTGTTGAAGCTAAGCCGACGAAGATACAAGCGAACAACTTGAGCGTCGTTAAAGAGTCACTTACGCTTGGTGAAAAGGGCTTTAATCTCATCGTACACGTCACCTGAAACATAGAGATGTTAATGCATTATGCTTTATTATAGGATTTAAAGGTATACCAAATAGCACAAGACAATAGCCAAATTTAGAAGTATTGTGATTTACAATACTTTTCTGCAGCATCATCTGGCGAAGGCCGAACACCTTGGAGCACAAACATTATTAATGACATAACTTCAACGCGTTGCCGAAAAAAAAAGACAACGAAGAAAGGCCTACATTTTTTGAGTGAATCCGCACTTAAAGACCGACCACCTTAGCACTGAGGGACGCTCGTTCTGTGACTGGGCAACTACCAGTGGCATGGCGCAGAGCAGGCGTCGCCGGGCGATGTTTGCCGCGTGTTGGCTGCGTATTCGCTTCATAAACTCTAGTTTTTTATTATTTTTTGCTTTCTTTTTTCTTTCAGAGCCACCGATGTCAGTGATGAGGAGGTACCTCGTTTCCTTGTCAATTTACCCACCCGGGTTTACTATGGCGCAGTCAGATGCTTTGCTACGATGGTCTGATTGGTACGCTCAAGCCGTAGCAATTGCTGTTTGAAAGGTCTCGATACAAAGGAGTAGTGAAGTTACATACACACTTTAAAGTTGAGATGTGGTTTTGTAGCACCTCAATTTCGTTTGCAATTTAATATATTCGTTATGGTAATATTTTTTATTCGGGTGAAAATATTACATTGGACATATTTCCGCAAATATTTTTGAAAATCCCTGCGAATAAATAGGGTCGTGGTAAAGAAAAAAGAAATTATTTTTGGGAACAAACTTCCAATCACGGCCGTCTTCAAGGATTGCAAGTGAACACTCTAATTTGAGTGTTTATTTGTTTTCAGTTTTTGTAAAAATATATTTTCATACGTGTTCTTCTTTCCCGCTAGGCATCGACATTGACCTACCTCCGTCCATTCTATCTCAAAAAGGAATTGAAATCCTCGGTTCTTACGTTTGGAAAAATCATAAAAAAATTTGATAAATTAAAACACTTAATGATCTATCAGACATGAGCCATTGTCCAGACATTGCCCAGTATTTCAGTTTTGAGTCGCGTGGCGTCGGACGCGTACGTGACGTCACGATGGTGTCCCTTTGAGCCTGGTCTCTCTTTTCCGTCCGGTTTCGCCAATGTAGGACGCCGGGCTGTCACTGCAGGTGACTTTGTAAATAATGCCTCTCTGAACGTTATCTACAAGATCCCCTGTAGTGAGTGACTGCTTGGCGACTTACATTGGAAAAATGGACGCACGAGAGATCAGACTCAAAGGACGCAATCCTGACGTGACGTACGCATCATCCCACGTGACGCGACTGAAAAGTGAACTATTGGACCATGGGTGGACAATAGGTCAGTCCCTTGACTTTGCGGCCGCCACAACAATGGCGATGGAGGTAAGGTGGGGGCCCCGAAAACTTCTAGAATCGTGGTTCGACCGTAGGGACAAATCCGTGTGCAACAAAAACCGCGACCCTGGCGTTCCTGATAAATAGCGTTGACTTGTGGTTCATCCTTGCGTTTGCTTTAAAATTAATGAAAACGCTTCCGGCGCGGGAGGCGAAACGTTTAATTAATTTTTTCTTTCTGTTGTTTCAAGTCGGTGCTTTTGTTTTGATTATGACGTCTTTCGGCTTTTGGAATATTTTTGTCAATTTGTAAGATTTAATTTGTGATTTAAACCGAAGCAGTTTTACTATGATGAGATAAATCAAACTTATGCCACCGGAATAATTCCGCCAATATTGTTAATTTAGCGCTTGTCCATCTTTTGATTCTTTCTCTGAGCATTTCTTTGTATTTCAATTGAAAAATGATCAAGCGAGACATACTGATATCAGGCGGAACACGAGCAAAATTAAGTGCTCTTCTGAGCAAATCGAGTGATAAGTTTGAATTTTAACTTCACCTCCATTCGTCAGCTACGTTCCATCCTATTTCAACAAAATCAGAACGCAAAATAAAGAAACGAAAACCGGAAAAGTAATGTTTTATTGAAATGATTTGAGAACACGAAAGGATAACCCAATAAATATTGTTATCTAATTAACAATATCAAGCGATTATTGTTCTCGATTGCATGAGTTACATTAATAAAAAGATAATTAAGTTTTACATTTCATTTTCAATAATTCTTTCTTCTGCATTGTTACCAGTGAGCGGACGAATTGATCAATATATCTGCCACGTTGAGAAATATCTAGTTTTAGCAAATCACTTCTTCTCTAGCTACTGATATTTATTTTAAATTAATCTATTTTAAATCAAGTAAATTCGATTCAAATCAAATAAATTTGTTTGTTAAAAAATAATAATATTATTATTTTTAATAATAATCATCATCTTTTTTTTCAAGCAAAAATCAAACAAGTAAAATTCATGTGTGATTTTTCAATCATTAAATTATTTCGCCCTCTTTATGCAGCATGTGCTCCTGCGTGAAGCAAAAATATTTCATGCAGCAGTACCGTACTTTACAAATTTTATGCACTACTCAAATTCGAGGTACTGAAAGAATGTGTGCACAGTAGTTCAAGATCTTTCAGATAGTATTCGATGGTAATAGTTTTAATACAAAATATTTATGATAATATACAATATTAAATATATTTATGGAGTTCGCACTCTGAAAGTTCGGTGTCAATGCAGCCTGGGAAATCTTTCAAATAATGAATTTTATTAGCAACTGCATAAAGATCCTGGACAGCGTCATATTCTGTGCTCGAATATGAGGCTTCATGTAGAGATTGAAAATATTTTCGAAAGAAATGTACAAACTAAATTAACAAAAAAAAAAAAAAAGATATCACAATATTTTTTAGTTGTCTAGCATCATAATATTAGCCCCACTATTTGTGATTTGCGGTAAAATGCAGAACAAAACGGGTTAGATGTGGCCGATTGTAATGTGTTAACGCTATGATAAACTAATTGATACACAGCAAGAAAAAAAAGTAAAATTAGTATTATAATAAAAGTTTTGATAAATCCGTCACTCACCTAGGTCATTAATGCCGGCATACAGTTTTCCTGGAAGAGGAAGGAAGCGAAGCGTTTATAAAAATAAGAAATTAATATTGCAAGTGAAACGCGTTTTATTTCTCTTGTAGAAAGCGAACTTCCAGAACTAAAATAGCAAAGTTTGTTGTTGCAGTATTTGCTCAGTCTTGTTTGTAACATCTGCGGGGGTAACTTATTTTATGACTGTACACGATTCAAAAGAAAGGCCAGCGCAAAAGGCTCACAAGTGCGACTTATCTCTGGTGACTTTGTTGTAGGTTTTTTGTTGAGTATTGGTGTTTACTAACCTTTGATGTATTCCACACGAAAGAGTAGGTCTTGACCTAAAAATAAAAAAAAATATTATATTCCTAATTTTCAATTTCAAACTACCAGAAATTGTTTAAAGCAAAATTTGTGATGTCAACAAAGATTTGTGATCAAACCATGACCAAGTTGTTAGATGAAAGATTAATCGAATACATAAGTTATATTTCGTTCGTGCCTCTACACTACCCGAACTTCAGCAAAACATATTTTTGTGTATAGCAGTGCTTTGCACAAAACATTCATGACTGAAAATTCAAATCACTTTTGTCGCTATATGTAAGTTACGCGCAGTGCATTCTGCTGGTCAGGTGTCAAAATGTAGATGGCAACCAATTTTTTTTCGTTTGCTTGCTCTTTATAATTTTTTTTGTGGCAGTTTTAACTAGAGGACTATATTGGCAACTTAGACCGATTTAGGTTAAATTATTATTTTAATGAGACTCGCATCAGACTCAAGAAGTGATACTAAACGATTGTGTTCACCAGCAAGCTTACCTTTCGCGCTAACATTCTTGGCCGGGACAGCATCTGGGAAGGCATATTTAAAAAAATGTTAGAACGCTTTAGTTTTAATAATCGCGCAATATACAGAGACCTGGCCATCCAACTTCCTTAACAATTATATCAAACGAAGCAGTCATAGCAGGTATCATTACTGCATATATAACGCTTAAATTTTGAATGAGAGTAATATGCGATATTGATTTCTCTTTTACGCAATTCATCCTAATCTAACTCATTCAAATATTTTCCAGGAGCGGGAGCGAAGTCTAACCGCAATATGAAAACATCACCGCTAATTGAATTTTACATTTGTATGGCTTATTCGCGGTTCTGGCTTAAAAAAAACTAAAGGGTTTGCAAATAAAAAAAGAAATATAGGTTATGTTCTATTCGGTGGCACGAACTATTTCCGGTAGACCCCTCTTAGACGCTGCAAGTAAGTTCATGAAATGATTCAAGTGCTTTATAATATACAAGTCGCGTTTGTAACACTTAGCTAAACTGTTTTGTAAGTGCTTCTCAGTAGAAAAGTTACACTGGTTGTTCAATTTTTATTTGTTCCCGGTCCAAGTTTTATCATAGTAGAGTGCCATATTTTCGGCCTCGTAGTTTTTCACACTTCATTTTCTAATACGTTCAATTTGTAACATATTTTATAAACGAGGACACAAAAAGTGTTGCCAAACTGCAAAACTCAAAACCTGAATGTTCTTTCATATATTAAATATCTACAAAAATGTTTCAGCACTTACAATTGCTGATGTATTTTACCAGGCGGATAGCGCACTCCTTTGGAACGAGCCCATCTCTGTTTCAAGTTTTTGGTTTGTACAACGCCTTTTCCCGAACCGGTTAAACTTACCTTTCACGAAACCTTGGACATCGTACTGGCCTTGAGCCACACCTGCAAGATGTGAGTGTCAGTGACATTGTTTCATGTAATATATTTTTGGTACAAATCTTTAGCCAGCGTCACCTCTACCTACCTGTTAAGTTCAGTACAGTTTGTCGCATGTAAACCAAACATGAACTCGTAATTCATTCATGTGTATAACATCTAGCTATACAAAGAAGTGCAAATAAAATTAATTGTGTGCCATTCAAAACTCCCAGTGTACAGCAGAGGCTCTTTGAATAATCTAGAGCATCCTGCAGCTTATCCCGCAGAAGAAAATTTGTTTAAAAAATCCAACAATACATGCAACTGACGCCACCTTTGTTAAGCATGAGAGGTCCAGACGGACCTCATATAGCTATTGCGTAAACAGAATCACGCAGAAAGCAGTAACACATCTGGACGTGTTCTGATCGTATGTCAAACATCGAGGAAATTCATCGGCCTCCTCGTAGTCTGTGGTTGACTGAGACACCATACAAAGCTACTAAGCCAGAGAGGATCTTTTAGGGACCAATTCTTTTTAGCCAGGAGTGTACTCGACATCCTCCACACATCTCGCACCTTTCCACTCCAAAGTGGCGGCCCCAATGGCCTTCATCCTATTTTGGCCCTGCTCCGGACGCTTCAGCATGGTTTTCCCGAGTCTGTTCACCAACGTTCTACAGGCTGGCAGCCCCCTACCGGTGTAGACTGACTCGGGTCACGCCGGTGTATAAAGAGAATAGTTCCCCAACATCATCGGCTCATTTTGACAACCTCCGTCATCTGCAGAACGATAGAACGAATCCTCCACAAAACACGAATTCCGGGCGCACATCGAGCAGCACAAACTTTTCTTACTTTGACAGTACGGCTGTCATGAGAATTGGATATCAGTCTTTCCACAACATCGTCTCTAAAAGTTGCCTTCAGAAAAGCAGTATCAAGTGCTAAACGTCTCCTTTCGAGAATCCCTCAAGGAAATTTTCTTCGACCAACTTTGTTCAACATCCTTTTTAATGATTTAACGTCCTCATAGCATTGCATGCCCCGTCTGTACGCCGATGACATCATTATTATCCTGCCAGTTCCACACTACTTCCAGCACCAACAACTTCAGGATCTCCTGTACGTTGTCCGCGCTTGGTTCGTAAACAACAATGTTCCCCTAACTTACAGCAAGTACACATCAACGCTAATTATTACGTCTAGAAGCCATGTTACCGTTCAGCAGTCTCGAGCTCAACAAAACAGCACTCCCTCCAATCGATCGCGCAAGGCTCGGTTGAATGAAAATACACCGCTACTGCAGCATCTTCGCCAAACCAGGTCCTCTGGCCTGCAGCGACTCCTCTGGCGTACCGAGGGGCATAGGACGGCGCTCTGGCGATATCTTGCAAAGGACATGGCGGAGTGCACTCCCCATAGAGCAGGAACACCTCAAAAGCTTGGTGCAGGGAAGAATCACGCTCCTTTGAGAGACAATAAATCCCAGCTCTTGTTTCTTTCCTTTCCTTTCTTTTGCATATATTGCTATGAGGAAGAAGTCGACGGGCTGTCTCAGCGCCACGGGCACGAGCCACGCGCTCGTGCCGGTGGCGGTCAGTTTCGAATTAAAAAGCCGAACCGCAAACGGACGTCTCCCTGCTTGGTCCCAGAACCACGTAACAATATTTATTTTATGTGAGAGTGTTTTTGTTTATAGTTTAGAAGTTTTTTTTTTGTATTAATGGGACACCACAAGCCTGAGATGCGGGCCAACGACCTTTCTATGGTGCTGCCAACCTCCAGGTTTGGATAAAGATACTAGTTTTAATAATATTATGGTAATAGAAACTGTCCATACGCCTTATAAAGAATTTAAATTAGGACCCACCAAGGTCATACCATGCCATTAATTAAATGTTTGTTCGCACACTGAAACGCGTTTCTTGAGTGGAATGAGAAGTGAGCCAAATCGGAAGCCAAAAGAGTTCGGCCGAACCAATGGTCAGAAATGAGTTCAATTTACTGCTTGATTTCAATCGCTATTCGGGCGTAAAAATGCGCATAAATATATGAATGAACAGAGTACATTAAAGCTTTACAAAAAGGTGTCCTTGTGTAGTGCGTTTACCATTCTCAAATTTTATTAATGTAGGTTTTAGGAAATTATTTCTAAAATCCCAGTTTTGACTTATGCACCTTTAATGAGAAAGAAACATATATAAATTGAAACAGGTTCATACCGTCCTTTAGCAGTAGAGCCTAACTACAAACCGGTTCGATCAAACTGATCATCGCCTTAGTCAGTCTGTTCACAGATTTTGGGGTAGCGGTACGCGGACCTATTCAAATCGCACTGCGGCGTGGAGGCCAGATTTGGAACTGCTCACGGGTTTGGTCAAACTACTAAGCTGCCATTCAAACTTTTAAATATTTGAACTTAGAGGTATGCAAACCTGTTCACACGTTACAGCGGCGTGGCGGGCTGGTTTGAAGGAGAGAGAGAGAAAGAGGGAGCGAAAGCGGGGCTTGCTTTCGGGGAACTTTCAAGGTCGGCTGAATCTTATCTTGGGAGCTCCGAGGAAATCTTCGGGAAGGGAAGACAAAGAGGCATTTTGTTGAGGAAGCAGACAGACGACGTGTGTTGTCGACGAGGGGCAATCACTGCAGGAAGAGGAGCACCCGGGAGACGAATAAAGAAAACCAATGTGGACGTGGCGCAAGCTACGAGTCAGCAGCGGAACTGTGAGTGTTCGTCGGTCGTGTACGGGAGATAGCCAACCTGGACGCAGCGCAAGCTTCAATAAAGCAGCGAGATTGCAGGTTTTCATTGGCCGCGTCTAGGAGTTCTAATCTCATTTATACCTTCAAGCCTCGGCCACACTTCAAGTGTACAATTTTGCACTTTGAACTTTAACTTCAATTCCTCGCGCTGTTTTAGTTGAGTGCATTGCTCATTTTAGCGGGTGTCTGCGTGTAATTTTTCTTCTGTGTCCTCATTATTAATTTAGCCGTGTCCGCGTGTACTTTGCGGTGTTCAGGACTTGCCTTTTTTTAAACCTATATTTTATGATCCACGGAGTGCTAAGGGCTGTCTCTCTTCGACGACGAACTCTATCAATGTGCTGTAACTTCCCTTCTCGCCAGAGATACGTCACGAGCTCAAATAAATTTGTGTACCGAAGAACGTGTCAAGGGTGCGTCATTTGCGTGTACTACGCATACCTCGGCATTCTCACTCATGAGTGCGATCACTCACGATCACTCACGCTCACCGTCAGATTTGAGGTGATCGTGAGTGAGGCCGCGAGTCTCGAAAAATTGTGAGTGTGAGCGTGAGTGTGATCGTTAGTTACGTGAACTCATGAGTGTGACTGTGAGTGTGAGTCCTGAGAACTGATGAGCGTGAGTCCGATCGTGAGTGTGATCGCGAGTTCTCAGAACTAATGAGTGTGAGTGCGAGTGTGAGCTCTGCGAACTCATAAGCGTGAGTTTGATCGTGAGTGTGATTGTGAGTTCTTAAAACTCTTGAGTGTGAGTGTGAGCTTTAGCGCTAAGTGAAGTACTCATGAATGTGAGTTTCGAGGTCTCTTGAGTGTGATTGTGAGTTTCGAGGCTTATGAGCATGAGCCTGAATCAAGACGTGAGTCTTAGAGTGGATATGAGTCCGGTGATCGCATTAGTCTGCGTGATGACGTGAGCCTGAGGACCATGGCCATGATGAGTCGCGGTGAGCGCTGGTATTTTCTTAGCTGGGTTGGTCACGTGAGCTCCCGGGCCGTCTTAGTGGGCGAGGAGACTCTCGCTTCGAAAACTACTGCATGGGGTTCAGGCCTTCAGGGTTGGTTTGGGTGTCGCTCGCCTGCTCCTTCGCCATGTGAACGCGCCGGTTCCTGTGGAGAGCGGAGGAGGGTGGGGGGTGCTTGTTCTTGCAGGCTCCTCCTTGCCAGCGCCCTCTGCAATGTCTCAACCAGCTGTAGGGGGCAGAGGAGGTATGAGGAAGGGGGAGGGGGGGGGGTCGCTTTCGTCTCTCCTCGGCGTTCGTTCTTCGCTTCACGGCAGACTGCGAGACGCCAACGGACTGATGGCTCCTCGAGGCGGCGCGGTAACGTCGGAGTTGGGGAAGCGCTCCAAACGGCTAGCGCTCCTCTCTCTGTGGCGTAGAAAGGCTCGTGTGGATTTCGGCTCCTGTTGTCAAGTTGGTGTCAGTGGGCACAGAATTTTATGATTGCGTCAACTATAACGTTCGCACGGCTGCAATAAAATTATATGACTCGCATGATCCTCATCAGCACCCGGAATTTTATTTTTCCGCGCACTTCAACGTGCCTTTCGCAAATGAGTCATCACTCAGGAAGTGCAACAAAGGCGGTGTCATGATCGATCGAAGCTTCGAACGAGGTCTTTCACAATGCGCGATATTATGCTTTTAAGTGTCGTTTGGGGCAAGATGGCGCAAGTGCATGACAGCCAGCCGGCAATAGCCAGGCGGCGCTACGAGAGTGCTGCATTCAGCGCCACAAGCGGAGGTGTCTCTCTTTAAGGGTTGGCCAGTGGCCAGTCTGCCCGTTGGGCCGTTGCGAGCGGCGGCGACCCCGATTTCAGCAGTCTCCGTGTGCACGTGCGCGCCATGTCCCTGTTTATTTTATGCGGTTTTTTAAGACCATCGGGAGCCTTGATAGGTCGAAGTGTTTAGAGCGTAATCTGGAGTTGTCATTTGGATACCCGTTTGAACTGTCTTCGTGCGCTTGCGGGGTCGCTCTATAATAATCGCCGCCCGATCGGTCTGTGATTCGCTCGTCTCCCAGGAAGTGACAAAACACAACGAGAACGCAGCGAATGGGTTTACTGTACTTCCCGGTTGCCCGTCTTCGAGTGCTGGCAGTCCGGACCCGCCGACCCTATAGTTGTCGCCCGTCGTTCATAGCTGGCAGTCGGAGTCCGTGTCCACGCCGGGAGGCACTCATTTGATCGGATGACGTTTTAGCGAACGCCCACGTTTCATCGAATGACACTTTAGCGAATAGTCGGACGCCGCGAAGCGGCGTTTTTGGGTGGGCCAAGTGAGTTCATATTTTACTAATGAGTTGCCGCAGACTGTCGCCGCGAAGCGGCGTGAAGCTGGTTTCACATGCAGCGATTTTGGCCCTAGAGCGGCGCGATTTCTGCCGTCGCAGCGCTCGTGCCGCTCAATCGCTGGTGCTGGCCAGAGCGCCGCGACGGCAGAAATCGCGCCGCTCTATGGGCCAAAACCGCTGCATGTGAACTAGGCTTAAAGCGCAGCGCGACGGATGGTTTAACGCGCGCCCCCGTTATTCGCTAAAACGACCATTCGCTCAAATGTCACCGTTCGCTAAAATGTCATTCGCTCTTGTGATATGGACCCGTCCACGCCTGCGGATCGTCCTTCCCACGCACTGCGTACGCTAGCTGTTCCGGGCTATCACAGCCAGAGTTTCGCTGCAGAACCACTCCTGGACCGTCATGGCCTAGGCCGATAAGGCCAGGCTCGCCGTTTCCGCCGGTCCTGGTCCGAAGCTCGCTGGTGGAACGCTCCTGGGACCGACATGGGCCGGACCAGCCAGAACGGCTCTATCGTTCCTGCCCGGCCCCAGCCTCGTGCAGCACGCTCTTCCTCTTTCCTCGCCGGCTGGCCCCCGCTCGCGCCTCGCTCGACCGTCCTCTTCTCCCGACGCCCCCACGACACTAGAATAAAATCTGGGTAATTAGAACCAAACTCTCCGTGCTAGAGAACAGTCTGGTGTAAAAAGGCGACAGGCAAAAAAGTGTGCGTGTGAGAAGGATATCTACGCTTCGCATGAACTTTTTCTAGAAAAAAAAAAATTTTCATCCTGTTTTCTGCACGCCGTCACATTTGTTACCAGATTCAGCATAAAATTTGGTAGCCGAAACAAACAAAAATTTGTTCTACGAAAATCCACTATTTGAAAACTTGCATGCTTAAAAAGTTTTGGTTGCGACCGCGCGTGCGGAACGGCGCGCGCGGTCGCAACCAAATGCACGCCTACAACTACGAGTGCCGGAACAGGTCGTAGGGCGTCTCGCTTGAAGACCTGATCGCCTGATTCTCGACGTCAAAGCGAAGCAACAATCGGCCCGATTTGTCCTACTGTATTTCTCTAAATGGCTGTCTCAGAGACTCGTAAAACAACTTGTATAAATACGTTATTTTGCAAAAGGAGTCTGTCAGACCACTTTCCAAGCCTACACACCTATTTTCGTTCACTTCAACAATTAATGTAAAGTTCACATACTTGATGCATCGCACTCCAGTAATCCACTTTGTCGCCGTGTCGCTTCCCAAGGTCTTAAAGGGATACTGAAGCGAAACTTGAAATACACCTATTATGGTCAGAAATAGGTTCAATATGATCAATGATATTCATAAATCATAGTCGCGCGTTTGTATTTTGAACGGATGGCTATTCGCGACTCCAGCAAAACGGACGCCACCAAGCGGGAAAACCGGGAACCAGCCGGTCCAGGTCGCTCCGCGCCACTCCGCGTCTCCGGTGGCTTTCGCGGACACGTGTTGTCGGCGCGATGGCGAACAATCGAATTTGACGAAGGTCCGAAAATTTCTTAAGTTTGCCTGCAAGTTCATTAGTGTGGTGAAGCCTCAGTAGATTGTTTCCTTCCATCACGTGTTTGAAACCCCGTTTACTCCACAACACACGGTCGCGTGCTTTCGATTTCTTGGATGGGGAGGAATCGTGGAAAAACGTTTTGATTTCTTGTCTGTCTCGAATCACTATCAAAGTGACGACTACTTGGTAACTGGTAAGGGGGTTCTTCATAAGGATGTAGAACAGTGGGAGGACGACAGACGAGGCATTTCACTAGAGGGAACACCAATGTTGCAGTCAAGTGAATGGGAAGGCTCGATAGCTCCTTTTCTTGAGTTTGGTTGCGTTCGATTAGCTTCAAGTTTGAGTCACCCACGCCGGTCGGTGCGTTGGCTATTCATCTTGGCTGCTTTTCGCCGAAAAATCCTCTGGACCGCTCTGAAGGAGTTGGGCTGATTTCGCAATTACTTGATTCAAGAAAACCGGCTCGCTGCAAATGGTGAATGAGAAAAATTATCTGTTTTCAAAAGGTGGGGGAACCGTCTCGCAACGTTAGAAGCTGTCACGGCATTATGATCTATCGAGCCTCCAATACTTATACTATACCCCCGTCGAATTAAGCCAGCAACAATATACGTCTACATTGCTCAGGTTGACCGGCCACAAAAATACTCATTTTATCCTTTCAGGATTCGAAGTCAAGTTCAATGCAGAGAGGTTCTGCGTGAATCTTTAATGATTACTCTCTTCAGTTTGTCCGCATTCGTCTCCGTGCTACCGGCTAGAACCATTTGGCTAAGTTTAACTTAGTATCTCTCTGTCTGTCAAATATACTTCTATTGAGCAGTTCACCTAATAGCTAGGTAACTAAGCTCATATTTCAAACCGAAGAATATACTAATATCGCTTTAGTGGGACATAGTACGGTATATAATACATAAACCGCTCGTCAAAATGACTTCTTGATTGTTACTAAAACCTGAATTGAAATACGAGTATCAGCTGCTTAGTGAGGTGCCGGCGGGTTAACATGCTCTTTGGCTCAAGAAGCGCTTGCTTAATTTTCGTAATTTTCCTGCAGCCTGTGTTGTTGACCTAGCAGACGACTGAAGCTGTTTCTTAAACGCGGATACGCACAAAAGCTCGGTTTCGCGGACAGATAAGTCGCATGGTCGAGGCATGCGAGTTGGCTGAAAATTACCGTCGGTGAAAATATTCTACTGTCATTGCCGCTTTCCTTAGACGATCAAAACTGATTAGTATATTACCGTCTCTCCAGAGCCCATAGTTTCGGTTTTGAACGAAATCTCCGAAACGAAAGTTTGACATGAAAAGAACAAAAAACACCGGAAAAACAGAACTATGCTCTGCAAGTTTATGTGCACCGGCTACACTTAACCGTACCAGTTCAAATACCTATAAAATTGGCCATTCAACAAAAGAAAATCTGTTAAATTGAACGCGCCACCTGTTCAGGCGACCCGGCCGAGCCGACGCGACCTGGACTCAGCCGCCATGTTTGTTTGGTGGTAGCGCCCCCTATAGGTCGCTGGAGTCGCGATTTTCACCCTAATGGGCCCGATTGGGCGCGCGCTCAAAAATCGGCCATCGGAGAGCGCGATGCGTCTTGGGATATTGGGCGCATTCGTGACGTCACTTGTGCCAGTCGGGAAAGGCTACGGCGTGAATGTTGTGGTTACGAGCGTTGCCACTTGGTGGCGCGTCGACGATTTACGACCTGTGACAACGTGGCCGTTTGAGATGTCCAAGGGCTGCACGCACGCTGCACCACGGGACCACGGCAAGTCGGCGACCACGGCAGCACTGACAAAACCAGCTCTGAGGCCGGATTCTCAAAGCGAATTCACGACGAAAAAAGTGCGTACGACAAATTTGAGAGAAAACCCGTGTTCTCGAAACGAAATTGTCGTAACCTTTGCGCAGGTTAGGACAGAATCCTACGACAGCTCCGAAGCTGTCTTACGCACTTTTTACGATCAAATCAACAAGGCCGACAGCGTCGCTCAGTTACTTGGTATCGGCCACCAACGGACATTTATTTTTCTTCGTGCTCTTCTCGTGCGTCCCGACTTCAACCAGCAAGAAAAAAGGAAGGAGTACTTAAAACAGATCACGACGATCAAGAACGCAGGATCCACAAACACACGAGAAGAGCTACAACAGCCACGATTCTGCCGACCGAGCGAGCTCGGCAGAATATAGTAGGCCTAGCAGCAACATCGACTCGGCGCACCGTTGATCCGGCGGTCCTTGGCCAAGACCGTCTGTCCATGACCGGCTGGCCTGCTGAGTGGAATATGCCCGCTCGACCCTTGTGGACCCTTACCGGATGAGTAGTTTGATCCCTGAACTAAATTTCAGAGGTCAATATTTTCCCCTTGTCATCTCGATCTCCTTGTTTTCCGAGACAGCGGTGACGAACGCTGTCGTCGAAAAGGGACTCTCATTGACTCTATCTCCTTGTTTTGTGTGATATAGAGCTCAAATAAACGCCATACGGATTACCTTGGCAACTCGGTATGTACACTCTGTTATTAGTATGCCATTTTTATTCTGACTCGACGCTACGTCAGTGTCGAGCTATAGCAGTTTGTGGGAGCTACGCGATGTCGGTCTAACCTTTCTTTCCCGAGTGTCATGTCAGTATCGAGTTGCAATCGTAAAAGATCGGTCCAGAAGCGCTTACCGAAACGCGGTCTAACAGAGCGAATCCTGCACTTCGATCAAACGCGCGTGTCCGCTCCGAGTGTGAACAGGTATTTGGCATTTGCGTGGCTCTTGCTGACACCCTCGTAGTTCAAACATATCCTTTTTAACGTCGGCTTCCAGCTCGCGACTCGCAGCAACTAATACCGGCCGTGCCAGAAGCATGCTCGGGCCGTGTCGTGCAAAGAGCCGCAACGAGAACGAGCTCACTGTGGCCAACTACGCTTTGGCTTTCTCCGCCAAGGCTTTGCAAACGCGTTCAGGCCTAGGCGAATTCTGCCGGCACGCCGTATTGCCGCAGAACGGCGCTGCTATTTTGGCACAAGTGATGTCACGAGAACTTCCCCCCATCCACCAGATGAGAATTTGAAATCGTTTAATTATGTTTAAAATTAGTTCTCCTGTGTTTTACAGCGCAATATTTATATTTCCGAGGTGGTGCCTGTCCCTAGCCCATATTTATGCAACAAGATCGGCGCTAAAATTTCGTTTCACTACCCCTTTAAAGGGAAGCGGTAAAGTCTGACGGTTGGGTCACCTGCGCGACTGTGGCAGTCTTTCACGCAGCAGTAGCGGCGTTTATTTTGGGGGGAAACTCTAGGCTGGGGGGAGATGTCACAGGAACCCGGAAAGGTCATAGAGACGTGAAGTTGAGACTTAATTTTATGAAAAAACAGTTCCAAAAAGGCTCACGCCGATCCAAAATGCCACGTTCACACGTGGTTTCTAAATGCGCCCGCCCGCGGTCCTCGCGACCCGGGCCGTACTGGCCTACCCAATTTGTTTTATTTTTCAGTCGCTAGATGGCGCAACGTGTAGTGCCAAGCTGCATTGCTGGTTGCCTATGTGCACACTTAGCAAACTGTGGAAGCTACGACTCAGTGGGCCAATTAGAGCGTAGCATAGATACAGATGGCATCTAGATTGGACCAGACTTGTACGTAATCCGTTACAAGTAACGAAATTACTTGTAATCCCTTACATTTATCAGTAATTTAGTAACGGAATAATTACATATTTTCTAGAGTAATTTTAAAGTAATTCCCTTACATTTTTGACGTAACGGATTCCTTGTAATCCGTTACATTTTTTTTTGTCAGGACACGCCCCCCCCCCCCCCCAATTCTAAATAGTTTTTTTTTTTTTCATTTTTGTAAAGTCGCGCGCAGTGACACTGTCACGCGAATTGACCAGCGCAAAGTGAGGCTTGACACTCTTCAGTTCCGCAAAACCTTCTCTTGCAACACCAAGCTCCTGAAACTATTTTTTTAGACCCTACCAACAATGTAAAAAAATCCAAATGAACATTTCTACAAAAAATAAAAAGAAGGGGGGGGGAGGGGGGACAAGTTATTTCCGGTTTTTTTTTTCAGTCCCTTTGTTTTTTTCTTTGCGGTCGAAGACGGGAAGAGGAGGACACCAAGTGATTGTGCGCCTCTTCGAGAAGCTCGAGGCGCTAAGCGCACTGAAAAGTTTTAACAATGTCCTTATCGGTTACAGTGACTACGACCATTTCCATGTCACAACACGACACAACGCTCCGTCTACCCTACCCTTTTTGTGAGCTTTTTGCGTCAGCTTTTTGAGTCAGCTTTTTGCGAGCACTTAGAAAATGGTAATAGCCTTCCTTTCTTCTTCGTCCTGCTTTGCCCCAGCAGGACGCATCTTATCTCAAGAAGATATTTTTACAAATAAAACATATTGGTGGCTCACGTAGACTTGATATTCTGGGCTTGAGGAGAGAGTGAAATTCGTGAGGCGCCGCTTACTTAGTACTCAACCCTTTGCTGCCCGTGACATCAGCGGACGTCTATCTGGAAAACACCGGAGTAAACTGCAGTCGGTTCGTGCTCCGTGCGTTTTGGACGGCACCAAAAAAGGTACACACGGCAAACGCACATTTACATTTCCTTGTTTTAACCGACGTTCTAATTTATTGTTATTATGAGTGTCCTTCGTTTTCTTTTATTACTTATATTTGTATACTGAAAACTTCTTTTATTCGCCAACGTCTCAAGTGAGGCTCGAACTGTTCAGAACCAAAGGAAGAGGAATATCGAACCAAACCTTTTTAATATTTAATTATCACCTGACTGTTACAACTCTGTTTTGCTATTGATGACTTCCACAGCTTCGCGATTTAGACAGTGGAGAATTTTAGTAGATCGGTCCGATGACTCCGATGACGATATCCGATACTTCGCCGCTGTCTTTTGCGTATGCATCATATCGTTATCGGGTACCGTTATCGCGGGTATCGGAGATATCAGAAGGATCTACTAAATCTCTAGAATAGCAGGTAACGGCTGCAACGATAAAGCTTTGCTCTACATTCGAGGTAAATAGTACTTCCCTTGCTTCGCTGAAAAAGCTCAATGCAGAGCATGAAGCATTCGTGATGAACAAGACGGCACTCCCATCCAGTGCCTCAGCTCAAATGGTGTTCAGCGTAGCAGTCGGCATATTGAGTAAGAAATAACGTAAAATGTCTGACGAGACTTTCGAGAGCCAGCAGTTGCTCAAAATACTCAATGTCATTAAATAGTAGTAGTAGTAATAGTAATCTTTAATAACTAATTCTTAGAGGCAGGATCAAGTTCCAGGTCTTGTCAAAGCCTCAAGGGCTTGTGGGACTAGACCCAGCAGTTGCAGCAAGCTTATTGAAAATGTTCACATTGTCACGTACACACACTCACACACACAGACACACGTACAAACACGAATCACACACCGATGACATGTTCTGCTCCAGGCGCAAGTTCACATTTCTGTCGGTCTTGAAAAAGTGCAGGAAAACACGTAGTCTCATCAGAAAATAAACGCACACATACGCAAATACAGTAGCCCGAGAATACAATGAAGACCATAGTCGTATCGGAAGCAGGAGCGAACTGCCAAGGCCAACTTATTTCCTCAAAAAAAAAAAAAAAAAAAAGGATGCGCGCGTTTTTTTGCAGTATTGCTTTTCTTAAGGAAAAAAAGAAGCATTTTATACTTTCCAAAAAGAAAAGAATGAAAGATATGCGCAGTCACAGTTACTTTGAAAAGTTACTTACAGGATTACTTTCATGAAAAAAAAGTTTTTCATGTTTTTTTTTATATTTTCATTAAGAAAAAAAGAAAAAAAATCCTAGTGAGGTACAAAATATTTCTTACAACCACGTTTTTAATGATAGCTCAAAACGTGTAAACAAAAAAGTGAACTGAAAAGATTACCTTATAAAACTAAGGTAGAAAAAAAGAAGATGGATGGTCACTGTTTTCGCACATCCGAGAACATGCTTCTCAGACATTTTTTCAACATTTTGTTTGAGTTAATGGAAAGCAGAGATTCTGGAAGACCATTAAAAATTTTCGGGACATAAAATGTGCGCAGACTTTCACCATAGTGAGTTCTCACCCTAGGAGTGACGAAACGTGGAACAGATCTGAGTTCACGAGATGGAGTAGACGCGAGTTTGAAATCACTTTCCCAGAAATGCCGCCAAACGACAGTTTGAAGGAAAAGCGACTAAAAAGACGGCAACTCAAGTGAAATGAAGAGGTTAGCATTGGATGAAAAGTCGCTGTTGTATGCGACACTTTTTAGAATCCCTTTTAAAACTCGGTCAATTCTTAAATGCCAGGATAGTGAACAATTGAAAAAGACAGTTATGCCGTACCTTAGTACGCTGTAAGCTAAGGCGTGCATTATGTTCCTTCTAACTGATAATGGTATAAAACCTTTAATGTGGTACATCATGCACGACACGCTCCTCAACCGTTGACATACGTAAGACATATGAGTGTCCCATGTAAGATCACAATCAAAGTGAATACCTAAGTACTTTACTGAACTAACATATTCGACAGGTCTACAATTACAACATGGACAATTGGAGCTGTGAAGGAATAGTGGAAGAGTCAAACTGACATTTTTTAAAGGATTACGGAAGCAGATCAGTTTTGTATTCGAAGCATTTACACGTAGCTTGTTTGCCGAAAACCAGTCAATAATTTTGGTTGCGTCTGCCTGAAGCATTTCCATAGCACGCCGGTAAACTAGGTGCCGAGAAAACAAAAGAGTGTCGTCCGCATATTGAAAAATCGTTGAATTTGTCGTTGCCGCAGAAATGTCATTTACGTAGAGGTTGAATAGTAAAGGAGAAAGAATGGAGCCCTGGGGAACTCCAGAAGTAAGGAAAACTTGAGAGCTGCGGACATTGTCTACTGAAACAACCTGTGTACGATTTGAAAGAAAACTCTTGAGCAATGTATGAAATGGACCCCGAAAGCCGATTCTATAGAGTTTGTCTAAGAGGATGTTGTGGTTCACGGTGTCAAACGCTTTGGCTACATCAACGAAGAGGGCACACACATACATGTTATCGTCGAAGGAAGAGTGCACAATATCTGAGAATTTCTCAAGGAGATTAGTTGTACTACGACCAGCAACAAACCCGTATTGACTTGGCGAGATTAAATTGTATTTGTCGAGAAAACCGGACATAACAGTAAAAATATGTTTTTCTAATATCTGTGAAATACAAGATAGTGTTGAGATTGGCCTGTAGGATGACACTTGGTTTTGTGCGCCACCTTTGAAAAGAGGAACAGCTATGGCTTGTTTTAAGTCATCAGGCACATTACCAGTTTCTATAACATTATTTATAAGAACGAGGAGCACGCTTTTTAAAGAGTCATAATTCCGACACAAGTCTCTAACTGTAAGGCCGTCTACACCCGCCGACCTGAATCGCTTAAATCCAAACAGGTAGGACCGCAACTCAGCTTCTGAGAGAGAAGGGAGGAAAGCAGATTCATAGTGAAACGGAGTTCCGGGTGTCGAATCCACCGCGCTATCAATTGGCACAGTAATAGAGTTAGCGAAAAAATTATTAAACGCGTTGACAGTATTCGCCATATCAGTCCCAAAGTGTTTGCGTAATGTCTCAGTTACGTTCTTTTTTAGATAGCCACGAAGCTCATTGACGACCGTCCAAGTTTTCCTGGAGTCCGAACGAGCGTCCGATATTTTTTTAGCGAAATAGGTTCTCTTCGTTGACCGAATGAGGGCATTGACTCGATTTCTTTGCATCTTACATTCTAGTTCGAGAGAGGCATTGTTGGGGGACCTCCGAAACTTCTTCCACAGTTTTTCTTTGTGACTTATAGCTTCAAGAATATCTGGGGTGAGCCAGGGCAGTGAGGGCTTGCGTTTTTTAACATATACAACGGTCTTCGATAACTCCCGGAAATTTCTAAGGATGTCTACAAACATTGAGTACAGGTTCGTGCTGTTAACCGAGGATAGGAATTCATTCCAATCATATTCTTTAATTAGTCGATCAAAAGTGTTGAAGTCAACCCGCTCTAAACGACACGCACTTTCGAAATTATTACCTTTTCTGGAGGGAAAAACACATTTACATGCGACAAAATAATGATCTGCAAGCTTTTGTAAAATAACAGCGGAGAAATGGAACACGTTGCGACAATAAGAACTTGAATAACCCTCTTCCCTTTGTTTCTTACTTTTGGACAATAATGTCAAAAGTAACGCCACGAAAGTAACGGATTACTTTTTGGAGTAACGGTTAGTTACTTTTATGAGAGGGTAATTGTAATTGTAATAAATTACAATTTAGCCTTGAGTAATTGTAAATGTAATTCCTTACTATTTTTCAGTAACGTGTACAAGTCTGGAATGGACGCCTGTGAGACGCTGCCATGTGTCTCACTCCAATAAATCTACTGGCTCATCGGGATTCGCAGAATTCGCCGTGTGCCGTGTGCCTTCGGTGACGGAGGCGCGCGGTGGCCGCAACGTCGCGGCGCCTGCCCCACGGCCACGGCCGGGTTGCCGGCGCGCCGGCTGGACGCGACTCCGAGGCGCCAATTGCCCGGGCTTCTCGGGCTTCGTGCATGACGCTGTGCTCCCCCCCCCCCCCCCCCCCCCCCTTTGCCGTTGTTTACTCATGTTTCTTTTCACGTTATTATGGTCGAATGCATAGGTACTCAGAGTGAGGCAAGAATTTCTTGTAAAACAAAAATAATATATCTGATAACCAATTTTTTACAATTCAATTCTGAAACACTTCTTATTGTTGGAAGGCATATGACACATATCGCGATGATTCAAGCCCGTAATGAATTTTTACCATGGTGTAGCAGACGGCAAGATTGATCAGCGGGTCGTTGAAGTGCGCTACTGCGTTGAATGAACACTTGCTAACTGAGCGACAAAGAATCTGTCTAGAACCGATGGTTACAGAAAGGCCGAGGGTTTGATAATTATGCAACATTAATTATAATATCTCTTGAGAATGTGCAACTAAATGACCGGAGAAACCGTTTGTCATCACTTCCGCGAATTATGAAAAAAAAAAAAATACCACTCAACTTCAACTTCCCGAATGTGCTGCTAATTTCCTGGAACTAAATGCACGAAATAAAATTTTTATTTTATACTTACTTTAATCAATTCACTTACAGACGTATGCGCGTAGTTCAAAAAACCATTGCGTCATGCGCACTGCTTAAACTTCGTGATCTTGGGGCGCGAAAATTCCGAAAATGACCTGTCATGTAGTTTTTCTCAACAAGTATTAACTATCGCAAGGGCTGCATGCTCTCACTTTTTAACTTCAAATTCGATTACTTGACGGCACCCGAAGATAGCGGCACGCTTCGACTTCGTTTCGTTCTGGCTTATTTTTGCGGTTGGAAAAACGCAGAGCTTACACAAGAGCCTTGCTTGGAACTAAACAGAAAGAACTCGGCTGGAAAGGGTGCTGTGCTAAAAGGGAGCTTAAACTCGTGTTTTAAACCTTTTGGCATGGCTTGCAAGCGCTTCTAAACGCGTTGCGTCTTTCGCGTCGTCTGCTACGGCGGCAACGTTGGTGGCGCCCCCACGATCGGGCGCGGCGGTGGCGGGCGACTTTTTCGACGGCGCCCCAGGGCGCCCGCTATTGTTCTCCCCCTCCGTCTGCCAGGCACAGAGTATACAGGTGGCTTTGGCCGAACAAATCATTTAATACCTCGCTAGTATTTCTACCCGTGGCAACACCTCGAAAAGGCGAGAAGACCGATTTTCCGTGACGTTCAAGCGTAACATCAGAGTAGGCTCGTAAAGGCCGGCTCCCACATCTGCGTTCCGAGCTACAGGAACGACAGAAACGACACGAACGACATGACACCGGGACAACCGTGACACATGATTGCTTGACGAAGCTGCTCATTGCATTATCTGTCACGCTCTGTAATACGAACATAATCGTCCCCTTTGTCATGTCGTTCGTGTTGTTTCTGTCGCTCGAAACGCAGATTTGTGAACCGGTCTTCGGATAATAGATCGACCTCATCGCCAGTTTCGCAATGCCTCCTCTGTCGCAATGAATTGCGGGAACTGTGGTCTTTCCGCCGCACGAGGGTAAACGCCATGGTAGTGCACGAGACAAGCCGTCTCGTGCACTACCGCTGCCTCCTGTAAAGTACAACTATGGCTGCGTTACGCACGCTCCAGACAGTTGGTGAGATCGGTCTATTGGTCAAAGCCAACGTTGGTCATAGCGAACGGCGAGCTCTCGTTTTCTTTCTTTGTCGGGGGGTGTTTACAGATATTGCGTTTTCCTGGTTGATACCAATAAACTATCGATATGTTGGGCCTGAAATATTCGCTACAGTACACACGAATGAGCACTATATAAATAGGATTACGCTTCCAGCGAGAGCTCGCGCACGTAGAAGCGGTCAGCTGCCCTATGGCAAAGAAGACGACGTAGGCGATTGAGGAGTTTCAGCGACGATGTCACCGCCCTGGCGGCCGGTCGCCAAAAGAGAAAGAGGGGGATAGGTTAGCTGGGCGTCGGCTTTGTGTAAATGCGTTGGCCGCGAACGTAGGCTTATAAACTTCGGCAGCAAGAATATTACGTGGCTCTACTGTGCCGGTACGAGCAACAGAGCTGACACGACCTACTACGACTAGCTAGGACCACCCGCCGCAGCGATGCAGACGTCGAAGGAGCGCAACCTGTGTACTACGCAGTCAGTCGCCGTCGCCCGACGCAGATCGTTTGACATTCAGGGCTTTCCGCCCCGGATTCTTCGCTTGTACTTGGAACCGAGTATTATTTCCTTTGCTTGTGTATGTGCTCAGTGGTTGGATATGGACCTCATAGAGCAGTTCTTCAGACTCAACAGTGACTCAAAGTTGACGGCGGAGGGGCTTGCAGCAACGCTTTCGGTTGGTGCACGGGTGTGACGACTACACGGGTAAATTTTAATATAGCTGCTAGCATGGCGGGCCATAGTCGCTTTATGTTGACACGATTTTAAGTGTAAGTACTCCGTGCAAAGGCGAATCTATCGCGTTTCTAATCCACCTTTGTTTTTGTTTTTATCACGCACGACCGACTACTAAGCAAATGCTTCTGTACCGATCACGGAGTGAATGTCTTCGGCCTTACCATTGCGGATTGCCCAATAAAAAGTAATGTTCGTTCGGCGAGAAAACTTCCCTTTCGAGGGTCCTTCTTTGACTGATTGATAATTTCTCCCGTATCTAGGGGCTTTAATCAACACGATCGATTAGTTTTGCTTCCCTAGTTAAGACATTTTGTTGCCACACGCGGCACTAATGCTTGGCACGATGCATGCCACTGGTGGTATTGTGAACTGGTTTACTTCCAAAGCTAAAAGTGTACCAGGTGGGACCATTCAGTTTGCTAAAAATGTGATGATATGGGAATTTCGTTGCATAACTAGCGTTTTACGTTTAAGATTGATAAGTAACATGCTCATGTGATGATGCATGTCTGCAGCATAAGCTTTGCAGATCCAGAATGGGTGTGCTGGTGGCTACAGCCTCAAGGTTTTTAATGGACCAAATGGGTGATTACACGGCGATAAATATTGCGGTGGAAAACTGCCCATTGACTCTGTGAGTTTTGATCGTGACCATTGGTGTGCTGTTGGCAAATCAGGTAATAGCACACCTTTTCCCTGACCATCTGGCTTCAAGGAACATCGTGTCTAGATGTGCTTAAATATGCTTATTTCAAGGTTCAGTTGACCCCTCTGCATCATTACAGGAAGACAGTCTCAAGTGGCGACAAACAGTAGTGAATATACAATGCATAATAACAGGCAGTGTCCAGGCGTATAGTCCGCAGAAACCAATTTGAGCCTAAAAATGTTTTTGTTTTGTTTAGTTAGTTTGCTTTTGGTGTATAATCCGCAGGGCCTGGTTTCCGCGCCCAGTGCATAGTCCGCCAAGCTGGTGCGTTGTGTCTTCGTGCTTTTTTTCCTGGGTGGCATTTTCTTCGGAAGTTCTTCGGCGAATGCTATTGAGCCTGAAGAGCTGCTCTTGAGGCGAATTCCAGCCATTGAGCACAGACACAAGCACAGAAAATAACACTTGGTTCCAAGTACAAATGAAGCACCTGGGCGGAAAGCCGTGAATGTCAAACGAGCAGTGTCGGGTGGCGGCGACTGACTGTGTTGCACCCCTTCGACGCCTGCATCACTGCGGTGGGTGGTCGTAGCTAGTCGTAGCGAGATGATCTTCACTTCAAGCAAGAAATCTTGCCATACCTTAGTCATGATATGTGTGCAAGTGTTCGACGACGTGGGCTCTCTCACGTTGGTGCAGTTGTCATCAAGAAAGGTACATATCAACAATGTTTGGCGTTTGAGGCTGAAACTATGACGCATACTTTATCTAAACCTAAATTTATCGGTCTGCGGCTACAAACATTTTCGTTGACGTTTTTTAGATGATGTAACCATTCAGGTCTCGCATTAAATGGTGTTGCGAACTCTTCGGTAGTGTGTGAAAACCTATTTTTGCCCTAATAAAATACATTTTCAAAAGGACACGTGTCTTCTGCTGATACATATCTTTCAATTTACAATGCAGAGGCAAAAGAAAATTAACTGTGTACACCTACCACTTAGCATAAGCACCTTTTGCCATTCATTCTTGAGCACACTCAAATATCAGCCTAGGTTGCTCTTGTTTCAAAAGCTTCGCCCTCTTTTGTAAAAAAAAATAAAAATAAATAAAGGTTAAAAAAGCGTTACCTTTGTTCTCCTTCTGGCATTTAATACAGACTTGTCTATTTTGCAGATCACGCACAGCAGATATCACCGTGGTACATACAACTCGAACGGCCGATGAGACTATTGCTATCACAATAAAGTTTTCCACAAGAGCCAAAAGGAGGCTTGTAGGGGTGCACAAGTACATCGAAATGAGATTGACGCTTCCGGGGCTTGTTTAC
Organism: Ixodes scapularis; assembly: GCF_016920785.2. Classification (NCBI taxonomy): domain Eukaryota; kingdom Metazoa; phylum Arthropoda; class Arachnida; order Ixodida; family Ixodidae; genus Ixodes; species Ixodes scapularis. The sequence goes on from NW_024609870.1 coordinate 1,571,080, forward strand.
ATTATGCATAAAAACAGGACGATCGGCGACCAGCTGATCGCGATATAACACCAAGGATACCGATGTTTCCATACATAGAACGCAGGATAAAGACCTCAATCGTCGCTTGTATGCTGTAGCTGTCAGACTTTCCATCCGACCGCTTTTTAGCACTATTAACTAGAACAACCGAATTGTTCGCAACACCGTTCAATGCGAGGCCTGAATGGTTACATCATCTAAGCAACGTCAACGAAAATGTTTGTAGCCGCAGACCGATAAGTTTAGTTTTAGATAAAGTACGCGTCATAGTTTCAACGCGCCAACATTGTTGATATGTACTACCTTTCTTTGGACCCGCGTACATTCGGTTCAACTTGATGACAGCTGCACCAGCGTGAGAGCTCACGTCGAACACTTGCACACAAAGCTTGACTATGGCAAGATTGCTTGCCTTCGACTGGCTTGAACACTTCATTTGTAGCATCACCGTAGGTCTTGGTTGAAGCGATGATCGCCTCGCACACGTAAATAAACAGAGAACAACACGCTTTTTTTTTTTATTTATACGATACTGGTCTACGGGCGTCGCAAGTCTATCCCCCTCTTTTCCGCCATGTTGGATCGATCGGAGCGCCCCCTATGTTCGCTGAAACTCCTCATGCTCCGACTCTATAACATTGCAAATGCCCCGTTCATTGGACTTTTAAAGACTACCGAAACCAACTGATTAACCTCTACGTCACTACCTATTTCGGAACACTTGCGAGACGAGAATGCAAAACGTCAGTTTTGGAATTTCGCGTGCATTACTGGGCACAAAATAAGCCTCACATGATGCTACAATAAATGAGCGGTATACTAAGCCACCACTGCGTCGAGAAAAACTCCTTTTAGACAAAGTTTGGAATGATTCAGAACCTCGCGAGCGTCAAATGTGCACGCGGCCAAAAGCACGACAGAAAGCAACAATTACGTCCGACAGTCTGGCTGCCGAGCGCCGAGCCTCAGCTTCCCATATAGGGCACGCTCCTTGCGTAAACAAATATCCGCTAGACAGGCCGAGCGCGCGCCCAAACGGCCATACGTGTGCAAAAGGCCGCCGCGCCGCACGCACCACTCCAGCAACGTAAGCGACATAAGCGCACAGGTAACACCACGCACAGCACACTGCACTGAATGCGTACAAAGAGTGAGGAGCATTTGCGCTTCCGCCACCTGTGCCCTGTCCGAAGCGGACACCGTAGTGCGCTGCGAACACGCGAAGAACGCATGACGTCAAGGAGCCAACGCCGCGTCGATGAAAGAGAGAGAAAGAGAAATGTCGTCTGGACGTACGAGTAAAACAAAAAAAAAAAAAAAAAAAAAAAAGTGTCGACGAAATGTAGTAATATGGTCTCTGAGTAGTAAGCTCTGTCGAGCATCGAATGTCGAAGAAACGATCTTCGGATGACACATCGATGAAACAAATGTCGAAGAAACGATCTGCCGATGAAACATCGCAGTGTCGATGAAACAATCTGTCTATGAAACCTTGCTCGACGAACTGATTGCCCATTATAAATCTGCGCGTCAAGAATGACGCGGCTTGCCACATGAAAAGTGGCGCACCTTACATGATCGAGAGCGCGACAAAGAACCACATGGGGACGGCCCCAATCCCCCAAACCAAACCAACCTGAATCATGCCAAAGTCAAACCAATTCAAACGAAATCAATTTAAGGACGGCTGCATGTATCAAGATAATAAATGCTGACAGTATTTTATAAAGGCAGAGGTGACTGAAAAACAATGCCGGCCGATGATTCTCCCTAAATCGCAGCCTATACTCCGGCAAGCACGGTCGATCAACAAAAGCAGAAGCAACTCGAGTGAGAAAACTCGGTCACCGCGGCCTCTGTTCCTAGAATAGCATACGACTGACAGACACCACTGTCAACAGGGATTATGGTGAGATTTCAAACCGTCGTCACGTGAAACCACCCTACCTAATATAACCGTTCTCCCCTCCCCCCCTCCTCCCACCCCCCCCCCCCCCCCCCAAAAAAAAAAAATTGGGTCGATGCATATGTTTATTATATATAAATTCTGCATAAACTTCCTTAGAAGTACCTGTGGGTGGCACAAAAAAAGAAACGGGGTGATATATGTAGTACTTGTTTTTCTGTGTACAAATGAGCGAGGTATGTACAGCGAGGCGATGCTCTAATCACTGCGACGTCTGCGTAACCTGTCGGAAGGCGCGTTTGTGTTTTTCCGCCGCCCTTGTCAGCAGGCGAAAGTTAAACGCACCCACTTTCGTCAGCTTGCATTTAGTTTCTTTCTTAATTCATCCAGGTTTACGAAATTTGGTAGAAACGTGCGGAGCATAAACATTAACTTAGTACATTTCTTTCAAATTGGATTAGTGGCTCAGAAGTTCACTGTATTGGGGTAGTTTCCCCGCCGCACGACTCACGCGAAGACAAACCAACGGCCTCAGAGAAACAAAAGAAAAGCACAAAGAAAGCAACCGGCAAGCGTGATGACTTGTGAGTGTGAGGACCTGTGAGTGTGATGAGCGTGAAGACCTGTGTGAGGACCGTGAGGACCTGTGTGAGTGTGAGGACCGCGAGGACCAGCGAGTGTGAGGACCGTGAGGAGCTGTGAGTGTGAGGACCGTGAGGACCTGTGAGTGTGATGAGCATGATGACCTCTGAGTGTGAGGACCGTGAGGAGCTGTGAGTGTGTGCCGCGAGGACCGTGATGACCTGTGAGTATGAGGACCGTGAGGATCTGTGAGTGTGATGACCTGTGAGTGTGAGGACCGTGAGAATCTGTGAGTGTGATGACCTGTGAGTCAGATGATTCTCGATGACCTGTGAGGGTGATGACCGTGATGATCTGTGAGCGTGACGACCGTGATGATGACGGCGAGTGAGTTTTGGTTTTGCGTTGAACCGTGAGGGTGAGTCCGGGTGATGATCCTATTTTGAATAAATCGTGATCGTGAGTGGGCGTGAGTTCTGATTGAGGAAAAAATGGTGATCGTGAGTTTGAGTGAGGACAGCTTAAAATGCCGACCTATGGTACTACGTCGACCCCTTTCAAACTGTTCCCATTGGGGGCTAACTAAAGATTTCCCTCAAAAGGGTATCGGATTCAACGTGGGCCGGAATCGAACGAGTGCTTGTCTCCATGGGACCCTCATCAAACGCGTCCCGGTAGAAAACGGGAGGCGTTTTCTACAGGGATGCGTTTTCTACCGAAATCTCATGACATGAACGGGTCGACGGTTTGGCAACGTGTTCGAATTCCAAATAGGCCGGCCAATTCGGAACACGTTCGAATTTCGAAATGTTTCCCGGTAGGGACGTGGAGGGAAACCGCAAAAGCTTCTTGTTGACGCTGTTGCTCAAAGACAACACAAAATAAAACAAAAACATGATTGTTTCTTACAAATGAACACGGTACTAACTGTCCATGGACACCCTCAAGCAGATCCCTCAGATGCGAGAGTATATGGTGCCATTTGAGAGTAGCAGCATCAACCAGAATATCTGGTCGTTTTATTCTTAAAAAACTATATTAAAAAAGAAAACGTTTCTGGACTAAATTGCTTTTCCTAAAACCTATGTTACTATATGTGTGATCAATGCACCACTTAAATACGCCTTTGTGAAACGTTTCAATGCCCTCTGTTTATTGGCTTGTATTTAAGAATTGTTTTACGCCCAAATAATACTTGCACACCCTGCATATTGTCTTTTTTTAACTGCGTCTAAACCACGTCTTGTTGCTGTGAATTGTGGAAATTGTTTCACTTTTGTGTTTTGTGATAAGTGTGTTAATTTTAACATACAAGTGTCAATTGGATTTCGTTTCATAAGTTGTATTTTCAGCCGTGACAGTGTTTTGTGCGCGATGACATAAATCGCACAGTGGAAGGTATCAGTTTTCTACAACTTCCTTTCTTGTCTAGAATCTATCTGATGTGACACTCCTTTTGACATTTCCCTTGTGGAATTGTACTCCTAAGTAATTGAAACGTTTTTTTTTTTTTTTTTTTGGGGGTTTTTTATCGTGTAAAACGGCTGAGGGTTTCTGGGCCTCGCGCGCATAAAAGGCGCGAGTGGGGGAGTGAAGGATGAGACGATAAAGTGAGATTCAACATTGTATTTTGTTAACTGTGTACAGTTAACATTTTGTTAAAGAAAGCCGCGAAAGCTACACTTATGCGGTTTGTGCAGGTGAGTTATACAGCCAGGAGGACATAGTATAGGGAGATAGTCGCAAGCATCAGTCGTCTAATTAAGTACTATTTGTTAATTAACTTTTTTAAATATTGGAAATAATCACATAGTTCAAATTATAAACGCACTGAGCATCGAAAACCACTAAATTAACTTTTCTTTGAGGATTATGATGCCGGGCAGCATTTTACGGCGTTCTGTAAAAACGCTCCCTTTGGACGCGTTTCTAGATTTCGGTTTCTCATCGGAGCGCATCTTTGCGCCCGCGGTCCTGTTCTCCAGTGGCTGAGATGCGCAACACACGTGCGCCCTACTTCCCTCCATTCTACGAGAGAGACGAGGGTTGACTTTGCGCTGCGATGTTGTCCTTATCGAGCAGAAATTTTATCCGCAATAAAGGGAAAAGAAGGACCTTACCCACGAGCATAGCCAGAGCCAAAGACAAGATGCAGGCACCGAATTCCATTTTCAAAATGAAGGAAAATCTATAAAAATGAAAACAAGAAGGTAATTGTAGCTCAGAATTCGCGTCATATGAAATGGATTATTCATTGGGTGTATTTTAGCGCGTAAAAAAAAAAAAAAAAATAAAAAGAAGAAAAAACTACAAGCTCAGTTTGATCTTAAAAATTTCTTGTAGTCTTCAAGAATGTTGATCTTGCATCTTTCCTCTCCCAAAGTATAAAAGATGCGAAACAGTTTTTGATATGTTTTGTTTTTGCTGATAAAGACGCATCAAGTAGTTTACGCTAATGTTTCTCTTATAACTTGTGTTCAATCTGGAGCGTTTCTAGACACCTGAATTAGAACACTGTTTTTTTAATTGGTTTTAAACAGAAATAGCCGGGTAGTGTGGTGTTTAACGGAATGGCATTAAAAAAAACTGCCAATTAATTGTTCGTTGTTTTCTCTTGTACAACTTTTTGCACCTTTGTGCTGCGGTACATCTTCTTACACAACGTATTTCAATCACAATATAGATGCCTAACAATCTAAGAAAAGTCACAAAAATTTTAGTCATACGAGCTATCCCAGTAAGTTATAATGTTGTTGCAATTTCTTTTTATTTCACAAAGTGTAAAATGAAATTTCTTTGAAAAAAAATCTCCTAATACGGGTGTAAAGTAAATATTCGAAACTGTAATACATGCTTCCGCAACATCAAGCAATTTCAGCAGGGAGTATCGTTGAACTTATCTTTGACGTTGGATCATCATTTCATAGTTGATAACGAAAAGTAACATTACTCAAGAAACTTCTGATCTTTCACTAAACAAGGAGGTATGACAAAAGCGTGGTCCTAGAGTCAACTAAGTGCTGCACATGACATGTCAGTTAACGGAGTCATCACGTCTGAAGCATTCGTCTTACCTCAGGATGTAGATGGCAGAAGCTTCTTTGCAGGTCCTTTCCTGGTCGAGGTATGGCGATACCATCTTGTTCACTCATTTTATACCCTTCTCAAGCCTAGAGGTTATCCACCTTCGACTCGACTCCTAACTGTAAAATTAGAAAAAAATTACCTGTTTTGACGCGGCCTAGTTACGTGCACAATTTGTAACTTTTGACGCTTCTGAACTGCACCAACTGCTAATTTATTGGTCGTTAGTGACAAAACGTTACATCCAGTCTCAGGTCCCGTCGCCTACCACGACCGAGGAAGTTTGTTGAACTCGCACCGCTCCTGAGTCTTTTGAACGGTGACGATTAATTTGGAAGAAGAAAAGTTTCATTTGTCTGCCAAGCTGGTTGAGTGATAGCATCGCTAGCGGAAGTTATCCCGTACCAAACGGACAGCATTCGAATGCACTGACTTCACGCGGTGCGTGTCCCAGATAAGGAGAATCATCATTCAGAATAAGGGGTCATTGGCCACGCATGACGGAGCTTAGGCGCTAGAAACGACATCTGAGATAGTTCATTAAACTACTGTAGTCCATCGCACCTGTTTGTTTGACGTAATGTTTATGAAAATAAAATGTGAAATATGCATCAGAATTGAAATTAGGTGCTTGGTGTGATATAGCTTTAAAAGAAAAATAAGTAGTCAAATCTACATTTGTTTATTTATTTCTGCCGTTATGGCTTGCTTCAAAGAAACATATTTCAGAGTGGCCCGAATATATTTGTTGCATGAACTGGCTACCTTGGTTTAGCTGCGGTCAATATTTTATAAAAAAATGAAGAGATTATCGCGTGACTCAAAGTAATTCATGGTGATTTGAATAATCCCAAGAATTAGCTTCTAACATATTCACCTAACGTTCTGTACAAATGTCAAACATTGTGCTTTTTGTGTATCAAGATATCAAAGGAGGGACGGATCCGAGTAAAGCATTAAATAAAAAGACCGTAAATTTGTTTAGTATTGTGGTCCTCTGTTAGCAAGGGCCATATTTTTTGCTCCTCCACATCTCATGATTTTGATCATGCCGTTTCTTAACAGGGACGCCTGCATACTTCCCTTATTGTAACAAAAATCATGTCTGATTGATGCCGAAGTGCACAGACAAAGGCAGGTAAATTCGAGAGCGCAGGCACCGATCTCCGATAGCAGACGATGTTTCCATGTCAGATATGGCACAGGCTTTCTTTGTATATCGAATTATTTTGTAGTTATAACTTAAAAAGCTGACTGAAACGACAAACATCAACAAAACCGTTCCTCTGGCGGGCTATTTTGTCTATGTGAGAACAACTACGGCCATGTACTTTATGAGCAGACAGCCGTGGTATCAATCCCATTCACACTTTTAATTTTGCATTGTTTATTCAGGTAGCGGGATTCCTAAATATCTTGATGTACAAAATATAGGCCTTTTAGCCCCCGTGTACAAAATTTCAGATCAATATATTACCCATGCAGCACGGCAGAGAAAGGCCTAAATTGGAATAAGCTGGACTATTTTTGGAGAATTACCAGAAATAAGAAAGTATAAACTAAACATATGTTTAGAGCTTTTTTTCCTGCGGTGCTTCGCAGATATTACGTCAGAATTCCACAGATCTGTTTCTAATTGATGTATGTTATATCTTGATGATCACATTGCAACGAACTTCATACAGGGTAATTAAGCATCAAATTTGCACGCAAGTAACGCTTTTGAATTATCCCTATTAAATCGGGCGTAGGCAAAGAAAGATCAGCATCGTTCTAAGTACGTGCGTGCGGCCGGCATTCCAGACACGTCTTCTCTTATTCTCCTGATACCAATGCATTGCGCCGATAGCACCATCATCACACTTCTTCCCTCTTCAACGGAAAACAGTAATGCTGTCCTTAATTCTAGGGACGTTAATTAGGATCACTGCAATTTAAGGCTCTTAATGATTCACTGGCTTTCTAGTTGACATAAATCCTCGCTTTTGCGGCCTTTTGGGGGAATCTGGTAAAATTTGTCTCGACGCTTATTGTGTTTGCGGAAATCCGGTTCAACTATGCACTTGTTTTGGCGCTAGAAAGTCTTCGCCGACGGAAACTCTATTTGACCTATTTTGTGCAACGGAGGTGTTAGTTGCTCCGTGCTCCATGTTCTCTGTTGACACATGTGAAAGGCGATCTCGTAGGTGATCCCCCCGGCGGTTTCAACAAGTACCATTTTTGAGTTCCTCGTGCATATGTTGTTGTTGGTTGAAGAACAACCCCAGAAATCCACGAAGGACTTGTACTGCAATTCCGGGCAAAATATTTTGGTCGATGGTGACGAAGAAACCGTTGGCGTGCAATTTGATCGCAGCGTACCTGTTGCTTCAGCCGCTTCAAGAGTATTCCACTCCGTATGTCCGGGTGCAAATGTTTTACAGCTGTCTTTGACTTCCTGCCCATGTGCAGCTCAGCTGGACTCTGGCCAGTTAGTGAATGTTTTATAGTTCTATATGTCAGAAGCTTTTAGTCTGAAAATCGTCTGGGGAAGCTTTCTTTAGCATCCCTTTACGGTTTGTACAACGCGTTCCGCAACTCCATTTGATGCTTGGTGTTAACGTGGAATCAACATACGACGGATACTATTCTGGTTACGAAACCCGCTGTGCTTGACACTTGGAAAGGCAGGACCGTTGTCCGAAACGACAACGTCTAGTAGTCCGTGCGTTGAAAATATGATTCGAAGGAACTTGATCGTAGCATCAGCAGAGGCTGACGATACCGGCGTGACCTAAACCCACTTTGAAAAGGCATTTATTTAATTACTTTCATAATACTACCACTCTCCCAGCGGGAAATATGATAGAAGTAAGTACAAAAAACACTAGACATTCTAATAGACATCGGCCAAGACGAGGAATTGAAAATGGAGTTGACCGTACTTTTCGACCTGAGCGGTGATGTTCTTGGCATTCGGGACAATCTTGGACCTTTTCCGCGGTGCTGTCGTATAGACCCTCCCACCGGACGGGGCTTCGTACTATGGCCTTCATCTTCTGAACTCCGGGATGGCTCTCGCGTAGCAAGTGGAGCACTTGCTCCTGTATGTTTAGTGGAATGATTGCTCTCGATACCCAGAGTAAACAATCTTCTTAAACGCCAAGTTCTTTCACTTTCGTTCGAAACGGCGATCACTGCGCTCCTCCAGAGCGCCAGCTAAAAAGTGAAAGCCGTTTACAACTCCTTGTAACGCCGAATTAGAGCGCAGCTCTTGAGGAGGAAGGAACGGTACTGGGGGGGTGTCAAGTGACCTCGGGGGGGGGGGGTGTGTGTGTCACGTTACGATGACGATGCTGATGACGTCATCAGTTACGTCACTGATGACGTCATCAGCATCGTCATCGTTACGTGACACCCCCCTGACGTCACGTGACCCCCCCCCCCCCCCCCCGAGGTCACTTCACCCCCCCCCCCCCCCCAGTAGCATTCCTTCCTCCTCAAGTGCTGCGCTCTAATTCGGCGTTACAAGGAGTTGTAAGCGGCTTTCACTTTTTAGCTGGTAGGAGGTTTCTGTAGGTGAAGGCTTTGCGACCTTCCTCTTCCTTTTAATTTCGATGGGTGAGTACGGCTCCAACTTCATATGGACGTGCGTTGCAGCTGATGACGATCTTTTTGCTAGGATCGAAGTGCTGAAGCACTTGAGGAGAAGTCAAAAGCTCTTTGCTCTTTTAAAAAGCATTCTTCTCTATTTGCTGCTATCGCCATGTTGTACTAGCAGCCAGAAGGTCGTACGGGGGTCGAAGAATTGGGGGCAAGTTGGCCCCAATTCTTGATGAGCCCAAGGTAACTTTGAAGCCGCTTTAAATAAATTGATCGTGGAGCATTTACAACAGCTTCTACCTTCCGAGGCATTGGTTTCAGTTCTGCTGTAATTACATGACCGAGGTATTCCACTTCGGAGGTGATGAAGGTGCATTTCTCTAACTTGAATTTTAGACCGGTGTCCTCTAGACGCTGCAGTACTTGCTCGAGATTATTCAGATGGTTCTATTTGTCAAGTCCAGTCACGAGAATATCATTAAAGTATACGACGACGTGTGGCATATTTTGCAGCAGATTTTTCATCTTTTTCTGGAAAATTGCAGGAGCTGAAGACACCGCAAAAGGCAAGAGGTGTATTGAAAAAAAAGTAAATTTAAAGCGTTAAATGGCAAGAGTCTTTTCTTTTTACTTTTGGGCTTGATCTTTGTTTGTTGATACGCGTTTTTCAGATCCAGTTCACTGAACTTGAGGCCACCCGAAAGATTTATCCACCTATACTCCAATCTGGGTACCGGCTACATCTCGAGAATGGGATGTGGGATGGTGATCTTTGTTTTCGCACCTTTGGGGTTCCAGGTCTGTCGGAAAAGATTTCGTTGTGATTTTTCTAAAACTGTCTACACGTCTGATGTAGCAGTAAGTTCCTTGACTTTGACTAATTTCAAAGACGTGGATCCAGTTTCTTCCAAGTAGTGTGGGAATCTGACCACGTGCAAGGTACAACGGTAGCATAGCTAGTTTGTTCAGGAATCGAACGGACATGACGACCTTTCCTTAGACGTTAGAACGTCTACCGCGATAACGTATTAGGACGACGTCAGAAGGCTCACACTGAAGGCCGGTGAAGTCTTGAAACGTTCTTTGTGCGATAATGGAGACCCTGGCTCTTGTGTCGATTCCCCTTCGAGGTTGTTTTCCTTCCACTTCCACAGTCGTAAGAAACCGAGGTGAAGCTTTGGCATATTCTAACGACGATATGTCCTACCTCGCCGGTGCTTTACTCGTGGACGGCTGTTCAGAGTTTTTAATTGTCTGAACAGGGCGTTTATGATTATCTTATCTCTGTCCAGGATCGTTGCATTCGCCTTGTTGCATCTTGAATTTACACACGCTCGCAAGCTTTGTGTCAAGCGCTGCATTTTGCTTTCAAGTTCATGGAAACAGACGCATAATGTAGCGATATTAGGTGACGTTCTTTGAAGTCTGTCGTTTGGCTCCGTTAAGAGCATCGACCGCTACTTGACATCCTTCTTGTTTCATCCATAACCTTGAATTGTTCTTCACAGTTTCCATCTCAAATAGAAACTGGGTCGCGGTCTCGAAAAAAAGATTGCTCGCATTCGTGACGGAGCAAGGCTGGCGTGGTTATGAGCTTTGCCGTTGGTGGCGTTGCCAGCGTTGTGGTGGTGTCAATAGGCAATTGTAGCAGACCGTTTTTCTCCTCTGCGACGGTATCCATGAAGAAAATGCCGCTGCTGGGCATGCGCGTCGCCAGCTTTGCCTGCATTGTGCAAGGTCTTGCGGCGTTACAACCGAGCAGTTCGAAGTACCCGTGGGGGGACGAGCGTGTGGCTGGTCCAAGGAGCACGTATCTTCCACAGCACTTTCAGCTTAGGGGTGAACGGGGTGGGAAAAGCAACGTTTGGGAAAATTTTGAGCGACGGGCTAATCTTCTAGAGGGAGAATGGCTGTGTCCGGGTACACAAACGAAGGTCCGAGCAAGAGGGGAGTCCCTCCTTTCCGTCTTCTTGAACTGTTTGGTACGATGCGCGATTTGTGAGTTAAAGAAAGCTAGGAAGGAAAATGTTGAATTCCAAAGAGCGGCGCTGCTCCGATAGAACTTGCTGCGTCATGACTACGTAGCGAATTCCCCAACGTTGCTAGATACCTCCCAAATAGACTCCATATGCATTCACCACGTGCAGATTTAAAGATTTCTTAATTAGCTTTCAAATAATTTTTATTGTGCCTTTCAACGAAAGACCGGTATTTTTTAGATTATGCTGCAACATGCAACACATTAAAGCTAAAAAATTAGGGCTGGAATTTCGTTTCCGTACCCCTTTAAAGCGATTGTCCGGTCCAGAAAAGAGGGGGGGGGGGGGGAAATGCAATGATTTCCGGACTTCTGTCAAAGATTTGTGGAAGTTGCCTTCTGACACTTCTAAAGTAAAGAGCAGAAAACCGACTTCACCTACGGTTCCGAGTTATTGCGTAAAAAAAAAGAGATAAATATTGGTATTTCTAGCACCCCTCAACTCACTCCCGGTCTTCAGGGTCACACCTGGTCCCCCTCCTAGTGACGTAATTCGGGGTGCCGTGTAGCTTCCCGCGTGCTCTCTCGGAGGACGCTTTCTCTCCCTCTCTCTGCTGACACTAGCGGTTCGCTATGATGCAGCTTAGAGCCGAGCGAGGTCACGTCAGCCTCTCACCGTAGTTCCTTCGGCTGCCACTCGCGGCTACAAGTGGGGGGAAAAGCTCGACTTTGGCTTTGCGAGTATCCAAGGGAATCGCGACATTTTTTTAATGAAGGAGATGTTTTCTGTATCCCCTAGAACGCGATAACAACGTTAAACTGAGGAGACTAAAATTCTTTTCATCTTCAAGTCGTTGCACCCCCACCCCCCCTCCCCTTTCAGGTTTTGCGCTCGTTACGTCCAGGGAGCCTCCATAAAGACAAACGTCTGTTTTGTTTTGATATATAATGTTCGGATATTAATTAAACTAGTCGTGAGCGTGTGTTCGAAACTGCACCCCGAATTTTGCCAGTGTCAATGGCTGATACCCTGCCGTTATGCGTGACGCAACATCAGGCATGGAATCGTCGGCTATGCAGGCACTTCATGTAGGCGGGGGCTGGAATATGTTCTTCAATGAGTATTTTGTATTTTATATCTTCTTATACTCTATTTCAGCTTGTTCTCAGTTCAATTTTGTTTCTTGTCATAGAAAAAAAAAAAACGCATTTTTATTGTGATAATATTTTAAGACGGCTTTGAACTTGGAGCTTTCTTCGAAGTTACCACACACTTTCGAAGAGGATTGCCGAGGCTGTCTATGTTTCTAACGACATCTGTAACCGATATTTGCCATGAATAGTAAAGGTAACCCTTAATTTCAAGCCATTATATGTCTGGCAGTCTCAACGCTGCGGCAAGTGTTCAGAGGAAATTCTGCGACTATGCCGTGGGACATGTGGTCTCCGGACGTGCGCGTACCCGCCTTTTATTATTCTTTGTTTCTGAAACAAAGTTTGGGAACCGGTAACCTCCAGGCCAATCTCATTTTTGCAAAGTGCACGTTATTCACGCGGCACTTGTGTGATGTCCACCGTCGCACCAACCCACTGCACAGTTTACACGGTGGTGTCGCTGATCGACTCTGGATTGAGGAAGGTGAGTTCTTGGCTTCCAGGTTTTGGGGAATGTTTACCGATTAACACTTTTACTTTTCTTAGCAACTCAAACCTCCAAAGCGTTAGAATGGGAAGTACTCTCCAGGCCTCCGGAGAGCACTTTCCTTGCTGTGCTTTGGAGCATGAAAAATGGTTTTCTTTGAAACTTGTTGGCTGTATAATCGTTTCACCAGCCAGTTCTGAAATAAACTTTGTCTTTTTAGACCTTGTTTCTAGCTATTTAGAATAAAAACTTTAGTCGCAGTTTTTCCCGACGAACGGAAAGTGGTTGTTTAACATTCTTTTTTTCATTTCTGTACAATTTTTTTTTCTCCTGTATCGTCCGAAAACGAACCTAGCCGCCATGTTTTGTATCTTCTTCAACTTATCAATCAACGTTTTCTGGGCTGGGTTCCAGACAGCAAATGCATACTCTAAAATTGGTCTAACACATGTTAAATAAGCAGTTGTCTCCATGTTAGGTTGTGAGTATTTTATGTTACGTTGAATGAAATTCATTGCCCTGCCAGCTTTTAGAACTACTTCTTCTATGTGGGCATTCCAGGAACAGTCAGATGACAATATGACATCTAAATATGTGTAGGTAAGCTCCGTTGTTATAGGGTGATTCCACGTCGGGTCGTGCAATAATGGTCCGGGTCATAATTTTAATATTTTTGTATAAATATATATGAAGGCCATGTTCTTGGGAGGAACATTCAGCTATATATGAACGCCGTAGCAATTGTTTTCGCTAAGATATAAAGTAGAGAAGCTCGAGGCATGGAAATTGGGAAGATTTCACGATGCTACTTTGCACAGTCGACATTTTCTCATCGAAGCTTTCACGTTACCCAAACGTTTTTAATACATTTTGCAGAAGATATAAAACACATGCACAAAAAATTAAAAATATCAATAAAATATTTCTATGCTAACAAATGTTTCAAACCTGGCATAAAAACGCGTTTTACAGACATATTCACAATTCTTTTTTTTTTGTGTGCAAATAAACCATTTTTTATGATGCTTCACAAATCGTATCAAAATGTGCGTCTTTAAATATTCGTTACGGATATATAAAGACAATATGCCCACCTTTAATTCTTTTCTTGTTATTAACGCGGAAATGCAGCTGGTTTCTCAAGATGTGGCAAGATTGGGCATCGATATTTAAAAAAGAGAACTCCATCTTTTATTTCTTTTTAATCTTCCCTCGGCACTTTGCTGTGACTTGAACTAACTGTGATGGCAAAATATTGAGTAACAACCGACCTCCGAACGGGGAAATTTACGACAAACCTTCACTCGGAGCGAGCCGACGTCTTCGTCATAGTGCCGCGCGCGCAGCTGACCGCAGCGCGCCGTGGCCTAATAGTGATCGCGCTTGCCTTCCATGCAGAAGGCTAGGGTTCGATTCCTGGCCGCGTCTACACGTTTTTCTTGTCTCTGCAATCTGATGTTCTGGTAAATTCGAGAACCGCCTTGGCTGATTCGAGGTTAGAATGTTCTGCACACCGAACCTTGAAGGTAAACGTTCGGCAGCCCTCTGCCTGGTTAGGAGTAGACATGAAGCGAAAAATAGGGACTCTAACCAAAAATTTAATAAACATTTACCCGACGTTTCGGGACCAGTTCGGTCCCGTGCTCACGGGTGAGTGACGAAAGGAAAGAACACGTGTCGTCTAAGTGCACATACGGATGTAGGGGGCTTTGCTCACGTCACGCAGTCCCGAGACGTAGCTGCTGGGCAGGGAGCCCGAAGAACGATTCACGTTCCCCTTTGTGCGCTGGATAAACCGGGTCACTACCAGTTCGGCCGGCCCTCGCGGAAGGGCCAAGTGTGGATTAGGGCCGAGCGAGCCGGAACTGCCGAGTGCGGGGGCTAGGCCGACCACTGCGAAAGGGCCGGGAGGGGTGTCGAGGCCGAAAGAGGGGGGAAGGCCGGGCACGGCGGCAAGGCTAAGGGAGGCGAAAGGGCCGAGAACGGGTGTGGGGATTAGAGCGATCAGCACACGCGTGGCTACTCCGGCGTCGCGGGAATTCGTTGAAAAAAAGAGCGATAGATGGCGCACCCTGTTTTCGCTCCTTTCTGTTTGGAGACCTGTTTGGTCTGACAAGTTTAGTCTGGAAACCTGGTATTTTTTTTCTTTTCTTTTTTAACGCACAGTTTATTAGCAAACCTTTCACAAGGAAAAATATGAGGGAAACCAACCCGTCCTGAGTTTCGAAACCCAGGACGGGTTGGTTTCCTTAATATTTTTAATTGAAAATCCACTCGCTAGGTAGGCCAAAGTAGCAGACCTCTTATCCACTAGGCCATGGACGCATGAGGGATTTTGCGACAACTTTTAGGAATATAAATAAAAAAAAAACGAGAACGCACATCTTCTGTTTTTTTTTTTTTCCTTTCTTTCTATCACGAATTTTAGCAATTTCAAATATACTTGCCGCAGCTAAAGGAGAGCAAGATGTTTACTTTTAGTCGTGATTAAAACCTGTTGAGTCCCGCTACGACACCGGAATCGAAATTTTGTAATCGGTGCGAGAACAGTAGCCGTGGTTCCAGCCGGCCCGATACGCGCCCAAGCATAACTACTCCATGGCCGATCGCACCGCTGAAGTATCGTATCGAAGGTGCAAAAACGGTCTGCTAAACTTGAGGGATCACGGATCGCAAAGCATGCTTGGAGGTAACTACACACTAGAGTCACAGCTCTATATAATGGCTGTAGAAGTAATCTGCGTCGCAGACAAAATCTGCGTGAGGAACACCGATGATTCAGTCCAGCGAGAACGCGCTTGAGAGCAGACGACAAAACACATCACTTCCACAAATAAAAAAAATAAATAAAAAAAAACAACATAGTGCGTTATCTTTTAGACGATTACTGCGCCCCAACTTCCAAGCAGCACACAATTGCTTGACCAAATAAGCCCGCAACTGGCAAACATTGTCTCCAATGTTGGGCTAATGTTGATTTTCTCGAAACCGCTACCCGATCCAACGTTGGACCATTAACTAATGCCAATGCAGGACCACGATTCAACCAATGTTTAGGCTAATATTGGACCATCATTTATGCCATCGTTGAACCGCCCTTTAACCAGAATTTAAGCCCAACATTGGGCCTCAATTTCACCAACACCTAAGCCATCATTGGACCACTATTCATGGTGAATCCTATACAACCAAAATTGGCATCAAAGTTTAATCACTGGCTTATCCAATATTAGCTCCCAACCTTATGCCCTGGCTATTTAAATTTTGACATCCGATTTCAAGCGCGGGTTGTACTATTTTCGGCAGCCATTTTAGCGGACATGCAGCTTCCTTTTCAGATGTATTTATAGTGATCAGTTGAACACTACATATATCTGAAAAGAAAGCTGCAGTAAACAAGAGACATTCACTGTGGAATTTTTAGAGCGCAGCTCTTAGGGGCCCGTTTCCGGCTTGAGTGGCGTCGCCGTCGGCGTCGCCGTCGACGTCGGCGTCGCCGTCGACGTCGGCGTCGCCGTCGGCGTCGGCGTCGGCGTCGGCGTAACCGCGCGGTGCATCATGGGAAATGTCCCATAATGCACCGCGCGAGACCCCCACCGGGGTCACGTGACCTCGTGGGGGGGGCACGTGACCCCCCCGAGGTCACGTGACCCCGGTGCATCATGGGAAATGTCCCATAATGCACCGCGCGAGCCCCCCACCGGGGTCACGTGACCTCGTAAGGGGGCACGTGACCCCCCCGAGGTCACGTGACCCCGGTGCATCATGGGAAATGTCCCATAATGCACCGCGCGAGCCCCCCACCGGGGTCACGTGACCTCGTGGGGGGCACGTGACCCTCCCGAGGTCACGTGACCCCCCGAAGTCACGTGACTCCCCTGAGGTCACGTGACCCCCGCCGATGTCGCGTGACCCCCCAATGACGTCATCGTCACTGATGACGTCACCGGCATCCACATCGTCATCGTCATCATCACTGATGACGTCACCGGCATCCACATCGTCATCGTAATCATCACTGATGACGTCACCGGCATCCACATCGTCATCGTCATCTTCACTGATGATGTCACCGGCATCCGCATCGTCATCGTCATCATCACTGATGACGTTACCGACATCCGCATCGTCATCGTCATCATCACTGATGACGACATCAGTGACGTCACTGATGTCGTCACCGGCATCCACATCGTCATCGTCATCGTCACTGATGACGTCACCGGCATCCGCATCGTCATCATCACTAATGACGTCACCGGCATCCGCATCGTCATCATCACTGATGACGTTACCGACATCCGCATCGTCATCGTAATCATCACTGATGACGTCATCAGCGACGTCACTGATGACGTCACCGACATTCGCATCGTCATCGTCATCATCACTGGTGAAGTCATCAGTACCCGCATCGTCATCGTCACTGATGACGTCAGTGATGACATCATCGGCATTGGGGGTCACGTGACCCCCATGGTCACGTGACCCCCCAAGGTCACGTGACCCCCCCCTGTTTAGTTTAACCCCCCCCCCCAGTGCCCTTCCCCCCTCCTCCTCAAGAGCTGCGCTCTAATTCGGCGTTACAGGGAGTTGTAAGCAGCTTTCACTTTTTTTTTATCGCATCCAGGTGAATATAGAAGCATGCAATTCAAAGTGTACCGTCAATACATTTTATTAAGTATTACAATTAAAGACAAATTAAAGCAAAAAGGAGTGCCAGGATTCACCCCTGCAAGCTGTGAACCGGGCAGGAACGTGATGGGATCCCACGCAGAGTTCTGGGCACGAAGTTCTAAAAGAAACAAAAGCGAGGGCCTCAATTCAAATGCCAGTTCCCACTAGGCCACCTCATACCACTGTAATTTTAAATATTCTTCTACCTTTCATTTTCAGTCACTGTCAGTTCTCTCTTACCCTTGTCATTTATGAATATCGAAATAAAATATAGCTTTATTATTCGTCACCCTTTAATCAACTGTTCGATTAACCGATTCAGTTGCTCTCTAACATAAAATCTCAAAAAGGCCTGCCGACTCTTTACATTTCTATAATGAAAACTTTCGTTTCCAGTGAATATTTTTCGTTATTTTGTATACAATAAACTTGAGTATTCTGGGAGATAGCAGTACTGCCTTATATAATAAATAGATGCGCAAGTAAGACACCTGGGCCGGCCTGCTGCAATCAGCGCCCCAGCCGACAATGGGTGAAAAAAAGCACTGCAAAGGGTGGGGCGCGCGGTCTTCAGACGAGGTATGAGTCGCGCTCAGCTTTTGCGCTGGCTTTGACAGTGCTTTCCCTAGTCCCAGCTGAGACGCTGTTTCCAGCAACCCGGCATAGGCGTTAACTGTTGTTTTGTTCGCCCGACTTGTCCTAACTCAGAGCTCAACCGATCTAGTATTAAATATTGATAGTGATTAAAGAAATTAATCAAATAGTAGAAAAGTTAGTCCATAAATTGTTTAGCCCTATTCTTGCAACATCATAGGGTTCCTCAACCCTTCATCTAACCTTAAGACCTGCTAATTACAATCTCACCATTTAAGTTAACACCTATATCTCTACGTTGATTTGGAAAAAAAAAAAACTTCTTTACATTTACGGCATTTGCGGCACAGAAATATGTAGTTACAAATGTACTAGTGTTTCCTTCATATTATTTACAAGTTATAAACCAAATCGCTGGCCTTTTTCAGCTCACCAGTGTCAAATGTGCTACGAAATTAACAGTTCAATAAATAGCCTGTTCTACGAGAGGAACATTACAGCTGAACAGAACATAACGCTTGGATCAATCAAGCATTTCAAATAAATCACTCACGTAAGAAAAGCTTGACGAGTAAAAAAAATTACAGGCAAATACACTCAAATAGCTGGTTGATATAAATTAAACTCGACTTCCAGCCAACAAACCGAATCTGGGCAAATAAGGGTTAACCAACGCTTCTGTGGTATTCAGCTTTAGACATACATCTTGCGACACGAAGACTACCATATCTCAACAGGAAAAATAAAATAAAAGTGACTTCGAACATATAAAATAACCAATCAGTTTGTCCCTAACAGTCTATTTGAATAATAAAAAAAAAAGACACTTACAATTAGCGCTGTACAAGGCCTGTCGGGCCGATCTCTGTGGGTTACAGGCTGGACTCGTCGGAGATTCCTGTCACAGAGTTCGACGCAGTCCAAACTCATCGGATCATGACAAAGCGTACATTGTGTAGCAAGAACATATGTCCCCGATGGTCAAGAGGTCATCTCTTTGTCACTCACATGGAAGGAAGGGCGGTCCGTCGCGTCTTCCGTCCGTCGAAGCTTATAATGACATGTATGCACACAACAAAGGAAGGTCACAGGTGTGTAGGGGCTGCCGAGAGTATATCCATGGTTTTGACTAGAGCCACTAAATGAGCTGCGTCTAGAGTATCGGCACTCCGTTCGCTGACATTGTTGTGGGCGCCGCTTTTTTGGTGCTTGTGCAGAGCAGACATAGCTGCCGATCGTCATTATTCAAAAGTGCGACTTCCTCAACATTAAATTCGGTGTAAGGAAGCTCATGTAATATAGCTTTGCTTTGTTTGCGAACTGTTTAAACATTTGTGGAGGACGAAAAAGTGTTTTCTGTGATTTCAGATAAAGCTTTACATCACTGCCAACCATGATTTTAAGTCACAATACTGCCAAATGCCGTTACTCTGAAGCGTAGCTTATTTAGGGGTACAAGTTTTGACAATCCGCGTGTTCAAGATCACACTTGGCATTAAGACGGAATGCGCTGCTGGTGATTAAAGCTCTAGAACCCCCGTTTTTGCTGCTTCCAGTAGAGGTAGCGTGGATGGTGAATATGCCGAGCCGCTTCGCACGATAAAAACAGTCCGCTAAGCAGTAAAATGCACTAAAACAACTTTAAAAACTGGCACCACGATGTCCTGATATCCGCATGTTCATCTTGCAATTCTTTTTTCTTGGAGAAAAGAGCTTGTAGTTCCCGGTTGCGCAACACTGTTCACGATGGCGAAAGTTCCCCGAAACAGTCGAACAGTCCCCACCGTCCTCCAGTCGACCCCTACCTTGTGGCCTTGGTCAACGCGACCTCATTTTCTGTGTGTGTTTCGCTGGCTGGACTCCGTCACCGCTGAGCTGAGAGTGTAGAGGAAGCTAAGGTGCTCGGTGAACCAGTCGCACGTCTAACTTTAATCACGTGATCACGCTCCTTCCCGTAACCACGCGCAGAGAGCGGGGCAGGTGATGACTGATCCGGCGGGCGCGTAGCTCCCCCTGTACTATCAGCTTAGGAATGAACGGATTCCTTGTCGCTCAAGGACGCCGAGCCCTCTTCGCCCACAAAGGAGATTTGTGTGGGGAAAACGGGAGGGTAACTGTTCTCTCATCACGTCTCTCGCCCTTCCCGAGGGAAAGAGAGGGTGCGCCATGAGTTTAGCCGGGCGACCTTGGTAAGCAAACCGTTCCGAGGCCGTCAGGCTCGCCCCTCCCCTGTGCTCTCCCCTTTCTCTAATACTTTCGTCTGTTTCTGCTCAAATCTGCTATCCGGTTTAGAGCCTTTTATACTCCCAGTATAAAAAGACTCTGATCCGGTTGTCCCAAAACGAATGTGGTAAAGTTTGCTTATATATAAAAAAAATAAGACTCTAGAGCAAAAGGACAAAAAGCGACTGAGAGACACGAAGCTCGAAACTCAACTTCAAGCCTACTGTCAAAATTAAAAAGAGACAATAAAAATAAAATGGCTACCAACGAAAAAAAAAAGGTCGATATAAATTTCAAGAAAATTGACGGCCTTGTTGGCTTTCCCTCAGAGCACCATTGAAGCTAACTAGATTATGCTTCAAAATAAACAAAACAGGAGAGCATGCGCACAAAAAAAAAAAAAAAAAACATTCACACAAACATGTGGTATGCGCTACATCGGTAGTCTAAAATATCAACGAAACATGGGCGTTCGTACGTATGTAGCATGGTAACCCCACGTGCAGAATCCCTGTGGAAGCTTCAACCAGCATTGTTCCAATGACGGCATGAATACGTTACACACGCTCGCGTGCCCACTTATTGTGGCTTAAAGGGCCTCTGACACGCCTCCCCCCCCCCCCCTCCCCCCAATCTTTTTTTCATGCTAGGCGTTAAGATGTACCAGGATATCACCAAATAATTGTTTCACTTTAGAGTTGCGTAGATTTTTTTATAAAAAATAGAAATACGAAGCCAATTCAAAGTTCCCGCCAGTGCACTGTGACGTAACAGTGTACCGCAAGAGGTCGGGGCGGTCAGAAGGGAGGCATCACCGGAAGTCACGTGAGGTGTCTCACTCCTCATGCTTACCGCGACCGCGCGTAATATCGTTTTTATATTTTTGTTATTCTCGGCACCTGCGCGAGAAATCCAAGTATACAAGGTTTCTTTATTTGCTTCTCATCGTTTAATGAGCCTGTAACGGTAGAAGAAGAGGAGTGAGTGAACCTAGTAAACAAGTTTTGCTCATATTCTAGGCAAAACACGTACTTTATTCTCGACGTTTACTTATACTTGGTACACTCACCAGCTCGTATTCTCTAGACAGTAAACATCTTCAGCCTGGAGAGTATCCGATGATTCGACGACCTCGGTGTCCGAACCTTCAGCATTGCGATCGGGCGTGTCGTATGCTACACCTCCGAATTTCAGCGAGCGTTCTAATTTTTATTTTCAAAACTTGATAGTTTGTTTTGTCCCCAGTATGGCTCTGTACTATCGGACTGATGGCATGAACTCCTGCTCTGGCTTGTACTCGCAACGCTTTGATCATTGACCTCCATCACGTCAATCTACTGACTCTTCGTCCTGAACTTTTACAGCGCGCTAACTAACAAACCGTGCAGTGATAAAAAGCTAGTCGAACTGAAACTTCGTTTTCTACAATCGCTCGTGGAGAAGACAAAAAAAAAAAAAGTCTTATGCACGGTCGTGGGGAGCACGAGGAGCGACACTCACGTGACTTCCGGTGAACACAATGTAGTGACATAAGTCAATGCGTCCCCTCTGATCGCCCCGACAGCTTGCGGTACACTGTTACGTCACAGGGTACTGGCGGGCACTTTGACATTTTTTGGCGTGTCAGAGGCCCTTTAATTAAAAGCAAAATGCTCCGCCGTCACGGTGAGGACCCGGCCACCTGATCTGGGGATTCGCGTCATTGGCGCCTGATGAAACTGGCCATTTAAGGCGAGGCAAAAGGGCGGTCTGTCAGTCGTGGTCATTTCACACGGAGCTTTTGTCATCGGGTGCTTTCGTGCACCATCCGATCGTACATAGATCATCAACATTCTGTAAAGCGGTCTCCTTCGTGGAACTTCGAAGTCCACTGTAATAAGTGTTCATGTGATCCTCCGCTGGATAAAACACAGATTCCGGGGAAGTAGGAACCCAAAACAGAGGAGAAATTTTTGAGGCGTTCAAAATCAGTGTAAATGAGTAGGACGGTTGCATCAGTGCGGCGTCACTCTTTTCATCACATAAGGAATTCAGGTTCATTTGAATGAGGTATAATAAAGTGTGTATATATGTTCGTTTTTTCTTCTTTTTTTTTTTTCGAATACAATTTAGTTGCTTGTAGCGCTCCGAGTGTGCACGCCTACTTCTTTGTGCTCATTTTCTTTGCGTCTTTAAGTATAATAGCGAGTTCGTTTCACAACACTCGTGTCCACGCGTGCCCACTCGCGGCGTAAAGCGAGTTCATTTCGGCAGGCACTCCACGAGTGGTTGCACTCTCCGAGTTCGTTTCAGCGGCGGCATCCCACGCGTGCATGTACTCGCTGCACCGAGAAAATCGGGCGTGCGCCAAAATGCAATCCCGTCATGCCTCGTACCGGCAAGGCCGGCGAGGAGCGGGAGCAGACGACGGAGGGCTCGTCTGCAACGATGTGTCGCGGAACCGAAAAGAAAAAAAGTAGATTTTCTTATAGAAATCGCGTCCCGCGTGCAACATAATCAAACGCGAGCTTGAACTGTGAGCGTCTGCTATTTCATAAAGAAGCAATTAACAACCCCTGCTTTATTTGAAGGTTTTAAGTCACTCTGTTGCCGTACGGACGCTGAAATATACCAGTGTGTCAAGAAATGCTCAGAACAAACGCATCAGCGGCCCCCGAGATGTTTATTCCTATCCGTGTGCGGATAAAAAATTTAACATTTGTCGGCAAAAATCCCCCAACAGATACCTCTGACAGCATGCGAGAAACCTAAACATAGTGACTTCACTCGAGGCTTGGGCAACATCATCATGTTTAACATTTACCTACGTCAGCCAACTTGCCCCGTCGTATTTTGTTCGAGAAAGCTCTCATTCTCGACGTCCTCACCAAGGCTGATATCTGATCCACCTGTAATGACGATCGAAATCGAAAGTCCCACGAAAAGTTTTGCTGGATATTCTAACAGACTAGTTTTAAGCCATACCCTTTCAGTGGTTTACGCATAATACCATGCTCGAACGGATCAAGCTTCTGCTCGGACAGCGTCATCAGTTTTCTTCACTGTAAACGCAACCAGCTGCTTTGTAGACAGCTGGATGCGGAAATTTACGCCGTCTGTAACTATCTCTACGACAGCTGAGTTGCTTGAAGTCATCGCAACTATAAACCACAGGTTGCAGCGCTCAACGTTTGTAGATAAACGTTGGTAGTGACTGCACTCTCGCATTCCCACCCATCACTCCAAACAGAAAGGCGCTAGTTTCGGTTTGAGGTCGGTACTCTTTCTACAACATAGATGGCGGCATCATCAGTCTTCTGCACTCGGTGCATTCGGCGTGTTCGTTTGAGTCCAGTTCTCCGTGCCACACTCTGCGAATGCGATCCATTCTGGGGATTCTGGGAGAGAACTCGAACGGTGCCAGTGCGTGTGAAACGAACTCGCTATTAGAGTTTGCACCTGACGTCACTTCCGGTTAGACTCGAAATCGAAACGATCGGAACCACTGATCTTTAGTGTGTGTGATCGGAACCAACGTTGTCGTCTGCTATCAGTGCCTTGACGCTATGTTGGAGGCATTCTGCGCCTTATTGTGGCAGCGGTAGCGGCGTAGTCAGACAGCCGTCTTTTTATAATCACATTTCAGAATATATTTTCCCCAAGTCAATCGCAAAGAGGTTCCTCATCTGACACGAAGTGTTGTCCATAAACCCGTAGTTGGGGTACGAAGTTTGTCTGTCGGGATTATAGAGTAAACATAATAATCTAGAGCGAAAGTCCCATGCATTTGGCCACGACGGAATGGCGAGGCATAGACGCTTGGACATAACGGCGGCCTATAGTTGGCAACCCATTTTGGTTGCGACGCCTTAATATGCACAAAGAAACAGCAAAACATATATAATTTCTGCACCACGCTATTTTCTTTTTTACTTTGCAGAAATTCACCGGAATCGCGCGTTGAGAAAATCAAAGTTTACAAGCGCTCGAGCAACTTCAACTTCTCGAGGCAAAGCTAACACGCCTAAACCAGCCTATTTAAGCATGCTTCCTGTAATAAGCTAAAGGTATTTCCAGACTAACATTGACCGTTATATGCCACTGTGTTCTTGCAATGTCGATGAGTAGATTCTGCATAATTTTTATGTGCGCGTTTGAACATTGAAAAATCGGGTTCAAAACTTCGATCCACGAAGTTCCTTCAGCGTGGCGCAAGGGTGCTCCGGCATACCTTAAGTTAAGCAAGCTTTATGTTATCAGTTGCACTCAATATCGGTGACCTAAATTTTGGTTCCAAATCGTCGCTTCGCCTGTTATGGCTGATCTGTCGACACCTTTGTATGGTAAGGGGTACCAGTTATCCTAAAAAATTGTGCAATGTCCATCGTGTCCGCACTTTATCCCAGCCTGTCTTTCGCCCTGTTAGCCAAAAAAATTAGGTGAGCATTTGTACGGTGAGCTTTTGTCCGGTTACCTAGTGAGCTCGTGCACAAATAGAAACTCAGTGCGACGTCAATTGCATTCTCATAGAGACGCAGTTAATTAATCTTAATTCTTTTCTTTTTTTTTACTCGCCTTGCAATTTTGTTTACATCTCTTTTAAGCGTCTCTGATTGTTCTTCTTCACCATGGCAATCCCGTCACTTTTGCTTTGTGACATACCGCCCCCGTCTACGTAATCTTTCAGGATTTTCATAATAAAATTGATACCTGAACGTTAAGCGGGGGTCACACTGCTCATAAATCCTACGAAGGACGGTCTGCGGACAGATTCGAACGCGAGTCTCCGCGAGGTCCATTCTTCGAATGCTGCAGGGCAAAGAGTTAAAGAAGAGAAATGGCACGCGGCATTCGAAACACGGATCTCGCGGTGACTCGATCGTGTCTGTCAGACTGTCTTTTGTATGAGGTGTAAGCGGTGTGAGCCGGGTTTCAATCTAGAATTCCATGTCGGACCTCTGGATCAAAAAGGAGCAAATTCCATTCCGTAGATCTCCTCATTTGTTTTGTATCCAAACGTTTGCTTAGCAGACTTTTTCTTTGCAAATTACCTAGATCGATAGCACACACAATTCGGAGTGCACAGAATGTGTAATATGGTGCGATAGGCTTAGCAGCCCTCGTAGGAGTATTTTGCAATTTTTTTTTTGCCACCTCAGACACCACACATCAAGTGTACTCCGAATTTATAGACGCTTTACACACGCGCCAAATTACAGCCGCCATTGCTGACCTTCTCTTGTCTTACCGAGATGCCGAGCAACTGAAACGGTAGTTGACGATCCTCTACAAAGGCCACTGCTTTAGAGAAGGACACAGTTGAATCTAATGTGGCAATAACCTGGCCTGCTATGGTAAAGATGAAGTGAAATAAACGAAATAAGAGGAAACAAAAACTGAAGGCCAGTTATGGCGGCGTCCATGCACAGCTGCGGCAAAGCGTCTATCCGTGGGATGATGGTAAGTTTATTTTTCTTTTGTTGGCAGGGGCGCAGAAAAAACTGAGGTTATGCCTCTTGCCTTCCACTGTGAGGGCTTATAAAGTCTGAAGTAGTAGTACGCGACGAAATGACGCTCCTGACCTTGCCGCGTGAAGACACTGCGCCAGTCAGCCTAGAGTGGAGGCAAGAGGCTTCTATTCAAACAGGGCTTGTGCCCGCGCCCTATTGGGCAAGCACATAGAGGTCAAAGATGTTGAGAAAATTTAGGAGTCCCGTGTATTATTAGCGCCGAGATGTTTCGGTGGCGCCCTCTTATGGTTTCCCTCCGTGACGTCACGACTGGGATTTGCCTCGCCGTGACGTCACCTTTGGTTGGAAAACGTTTATTGTAAGAAAAAAAGAAAAGTCTTGCGACTGAAGTCTTTAGACTTTAAAAAATCTGAGGGGGGGGGGGGGGAGGGGAGGGGTCGCGCAGGTACAGGAGCTTGCTACGCGGTGCCTAGATGAATCTTTTTATTCCTGTAGAGGCGACGAAGTCTAGGAGACTCTTAAGCAGCTCCTTATTGCGTTCTGTATCTTCTAACGCTTGTAATGGTTGGGTCCATTCTTCATAACTTATTACCCTTGCTGAGGTCTTATGCTTCATCCTCTTTTCTTTCCAGCATTCGCATTCCCAAAACATATGCCTTAGGCTTCCTGTAGTCTGTTCGCAGAAGGGGCAGTCGCTATCTTGGCTTATGCCTTTTCTACTAAGCGTACTTGGGTCGTTCGTGGCTTCAGAGTGCAACCTCCTAATGCAAACCCTTTGCCACCTACTGAGCCTCATTGTTGGTAGGGCAGGAGGGATAGGTTTAAGGGCATTAAGTCTGGCCCTTCTTCGTTCCTTATTGACGTCCCTGGCCTCGTGAGGAGCGAAGTCAAACGGGTCCCGTTGCTCGACGGGCACGATGGCTGGAAGCGTCGATTGGTGGCGATAGTATTGGAAGATTATCTCCGCCTTGGCTTCCCGCTCGGCCCTGTCTTGTCCAAGGATTCCTGAGTGACCGGGAACCCACTCCAGGTAGAAGTTGGTGTCCTTGCTTCTTGCTTCTTTGATGTTTATCATGATCTTCTGTGCGGCCTTGTCCACGGTGCATGGGTTTCGAAGTTCCTCGATGGCCTCTCTAGAGTCCGAGAAGAGGTATATAGTCTTCTTTTCTTCATGGCAGTGGCTCTGTATGGCGTCGGCCACTGCTTCTAGTTCGGCCCTTTTCACGTGGGTTCCTTCTTCCAGGAGCCTTCGCCCATAGTTGTTCTTTGTCGTGTTAAACCATGCACAAGCCGCTTTTCCCTCCTTAGTAACTGTTGCATCGGTGTAGATGACCTGGGTGTTTTCTTTTTTCTGGAGTTTTTTTACTCTCCTCAGGTGCTTCATCCCCGCAGTTTCCCTGTCCCTGACCTGGTCTCTTTTGTCTGGTACGTCTGTTTTGATTAGCGCCGATTCCCAGGGGGGAGGTTCCTCCTCTGGTTCCTCCATTTGTGGACATATGTTCCTCATTTTAATGAGTATCGCGCGCCCTGCCTTGGCGCCGTGAAGCCGAACTTTTTGGGTTGTGGCCGATTCTGCCGCCACGTCTTCAATTTCGTTTAGCTCTGCCCATTTTCTTACTTCCTCTTTCCGAGCATGCTTTGGTAAACCGGTGACTACTCTTTGTGCTTTTCGCATAAGGATCTTGATTGATTCTTTCTGACTTGAACTGAGTGTGGTGTAATTGAAACCGTAAGTCGCCTTCGACACCAGGAAAGCCTTAATGAGCATCCTTAGCGTTTCTTCGTTGGCTCCCCATGACTTCGTTGCTGTTCTTCTGATAATACTTAGAGTATGGTTCCAGTTTTTTGTAAGCGCTTTAAGCCAATCGTTCGCTTTTCCGTTCTGGCATATGTGCATTCCTAAAATTTTTGTTGACTCTGTCGGTTGCAGCCTTGTCCCTGCCAAACAGAAGATATGCTTGCCTTCGTGTTTTTTTCTTCCTCCAGGTGTGGCGATCAGGATGAGAGCCGTCTTGTCTGGCGCTGCCTGAAGGCTCACTTCATGCGTGAATTCTTCGATCGCCTTCAATCCTTCTTTGATTGCGTTTGCTTGGCGGTCGTAAACTCCTCCCTTTGTCCAGAGGGTGACGTCATCTGCGTATATGGTGAAAGATAGATTCTTGATATTGTCCAGTTTCCAGGCCAATCTAGACATAACTATGTTGAAAAGGGTTGGTGATAAAATTGCCCCTTGCGGTACTCCTATCTGGTTTCTCTGTGTTGGTCCCCTTTCTTCTCCGACGCATACCGAGTACGTTCTGTCCCTCAAGAATTCTTCGATGAATTTGAGCATCTTGCCTTGAATACCGCAGGATCTGGCACCCTTTAGGACAGAGGAATGTGGAACTAAGTCGAATGCTTTTCGAATGTCTACAGCGACCAGTATTTTTGGAGTTGCAGTAGGCTTTTTACTGGTGAGATCGTGATGCAGAAGAGCTAAACTATCCTGTGTGCAAAGTGCCTTTCTGAAGCCTGTTTGCATAGGATGTAGCCTGTTTTCATGCTCTAGAGTCCAATTGATTCTGCCAAGCACCATCCTCTCCATCGTCTTGCAGATGTTTGACGTCAGCGATATGGGCCTTAGGTTTTCTATCTTGTCCTTGGGTTTATTTGGCTTGGGGATGGGCACCACGACCGAGTGTTTCCAACTTCCTGGTAGTTTTCCGTCTTCCCATATTTCGTTAAAGTATCTGAGCAGAGCTCTCTTGGCCTCTTCCGGAAGGTTTTTTAGCATCGCCGTTGTGATGCCATCGGTTCCCGGGGCTGTGCCCTTTTTAGCCTTCTTGATAGCGTAGTCGAGTTCTTCTCGAGTAAATGGCAAATCTTGTCCTTCCCTGCTTTCTCCAACGTCAATTGTTTCTTTTCTTTGCTGCTGCGGTTGTGGAAAAAAGGTTTCTCCTAACTTTTGAGCCAGTTCCACTTCCGTAATGTTGAGCTTGAGGGCTAAGTTGCTTGTCGTGTTTTTTCCTTTCTTTTTTCCTAGCATTGTTCGGTACGTACCCCATAGCTTCTTGACGCTTGTTTTATTGTTGAAAGTCCCACAGTGTTGTTCCTAAATGTGTTTTCTGAGATTTCTTGTGTACTTTTCTACTTCCCTTGAGGCCTCATTTAGTACTTTCCGTCTTTCTTCATTCTTTTTCCTTCTGTACCTCAGCAAGGCTTTATGTCGCCCTTCCTGCAGGTTTAGGAGATGATTGTCCGGGTTTGGGGAGCCTTCTTTGACTATAATTCTTCGTGTGGCCTCATCAGCAGCTTCTTATATGAGATCTGTAATTGTCTTTTGTTCGATGGTATTAAGCTTAGTTGTTAGTAGACTCCTAAATTTGTCCCAGTTAATGACGCTGACTTCTCTCTTTTTCATGGTCTTGTTGTGTAGCATAATGGCGATGGGTGCATGATCGCTACCCCATGGATCATCTAGGATTTGCCAGTCCGCTTCTGAGAGTCCTTTAATCCATGAACTGTCCGGAGATGAATCGGATTGGTACTTGTTCCCCATTCTCGTAGCTTGTCCCGGCTGATTAGCGCAGAGAAATCTGTTTTTTCGCATTTGCTGTTTTAGTTGCTCTCCTCTTTTGTTGGTTAGGTTGCCCCAGAGTTCATGTTCTGCGTTGAAATCTCCCCCTATAAATGTTTGGTCTTCCGTGCAGTTGTTGACCCACCTGAAACTCTCGTCCCCCATGTTTGGTCTTGTGTAGAAAGAGTAAATAAAGATTGTTTTCTTTCCCATTGTAAATTTAGCGCCCGTAACCTCCTGATCGTCTCCACAGCCCCATGATGTATCAATTTGACTTTGCGGGTGCTCCTCTTTAATTAAGATTGTGGCTAATCCTTCTTTTTTTTGTTTTGCTTGGTTCGTGATTGCCGTGCAAACATTGTATGTTGTGTATCCCCGGATCTTCATCTCCGGGTGTCTTACCTCTTGTAGAAGGATGGCATCGGGGGCTCTTTCTCCCCAAGATTCAATCCTACACTTCAGTTCGTTTATCTTCCCCTTGATTCCTCTACAATTCCATTGAATAATCCAAAATGTCTTTTGTGGTGGTTCCCACCCAGACATGCTACAGCTGGCGGAACGCTCTTTCCATATTTTGTGTGGCTGTCTCCATGGCTGTTACGATGGCCGATGTGACCGCCGCCGTTATTGCTTCGACGCAATCTTCCATGGCTTCTTTGAAAATTGCCACCTTCTTCGCATCAGCCTTTATAACTGCAGCAAAAGACTTCTTGGCGTTTGTTCGTGTGTTGGCTTGACCGATAGTTTTCTCCGTTGTCTCTTGAGCCATCTCCCGCATCTGAATCGTTGTTGATGCACTCGTCGGTGCTTGCCCCTTTACCGGTGTGTAGATCGGCACTTTTAGCGCTGTCTTGTCGACTACCTGTCCTTTTGTTCGAGGTGCGACATCGGCCTTTATCGGCGCCCTTTTGGGGCATTGGTAGCTGAAGGCCAGATGTTCCCCACCACAATTTGCACAAGTCGGGTTGGCGCTGCAGTTGTTCCCGACATCTGCGGTGTGCGTTTTGCCGCAGTTCCTGCATGCTTCGTTTTTGCTTTT
The DNA here is from genome assembly GCF_016920785.2 of Ixodes scapularis. NCBI lineage: Eukaryota > Metazoa > Arthropoda > Arachnida > Ixodida > Ixodidae > Ixodes > Ixodes scapularis. The sequence continues at coordinate 1,601,414 of NW_024609870.1, forward strand.
GCACTCCTCAGCTTTGTGCCCGATCTTGTGACACCGGAAGCAGACAACGGGTCTGGGTGTGTAGGGTACCACTGGCCTTATGACCTGGCCAATATATACTTTTTCCGGTAGGTCCTTGCCCTCGAAGGTAAACATTGCCGTCTTGTTTCTTTTCCCAATAAAGTTGGCAGATACGATCTTATGTGTTGCACATTTTGCATTTCGTAAGTTTTCAGGGCTGATTTCGTCGCTCCATGCATAAATCACTCTTCTGATGTGGTTGGTGGGTAGACCAGAGATAACCTTGACTCCGACATTGCTGCCATCATTCTTCGTAAAACTCCCAATTTGTTTGAGTTTCTCGAATTCGCCTTCATTCTTGGTAGTAATTACAAAAGCTTCACTTCTCTTATCATGCCTGATCCTAATTCCGTTTTCATGCGGAATGCCAACTTTGAGTAGAGTGCGTTCTATCGTCTCGGGGCCGACGTTCATCGGCTCCCGTGGCTTTTCGTTGCGGATTTTGATCTTGTAGATCCCCGCGTTGCTCTTCTTTTTTCTGTGGACGACATCGATCCAGGGGTTCGGGTTCCTGTCGTCTTCCTTGCATGTTTCTTCGCTCTCTTTAGTAGTGACTGTTTCCTTGTTCTTGCCTGGCGTTTCTTCGCGTTCATCGGCTATATCCTCATCCGCCGAGGAATATTCCTCCCGCTCTGGAGTATTTGGCCTTAGCCTTTTTCCCTTGATCGCCTTCCGCGTTTTCTCCTGTCCTTCGAGCCTCTCGAGTCGCTCTCGCAGCATTGTGTTTTCTTCTTCCACCTTTGCTGCATTAACGACAATTCTAGCGGCAATTTCGTTTATAATCGCGGTCCAGTCATATAGTCCTTCCGATGTTCTGTAGCTCTCTGGGTCGAAACCCTGAGGAAGCTGTGTCGGCTTGCCTTTTTGAGTGCCGTCGTCCATTTCATTCGCCCGCGGCAGCAGAGTCCGCGATTGCTTTTCGCTGGCTTGGTTGTCGTCCTAGCCCAGCACGGGCCGTCGTCTTCCCTTCCACCCGAGATAATGCCTGGTCCTTTGTTTTTCCAGTAAAATGAAGAGGGCTGAAATGTCGCTTTTGCTCACAGTCACTTCTTCGTCCTTCTCCTCTCTCCTTCGTCCCGTGACGTCACCAGTTGTTATCCTGGCTACTTACTATCGGGTGCGACGACGAGTTCGATGGTGTGTTTAAAAAGCACAATGGAAGCTAGGAGCCATCGCAATCCGAAACTAACACCGTCAAAGTTGACAATCTGACGCTCGGCCCTTCCGCGAGGGTAGGCCCAGGGGGGATGCTGCCGGATAAACCAGGACTCAACGAGGAGCCGCTTTCGCCAATTCTTCTCCAAGGCCAGCACGGCGCTTCCCTCGAAGTCGACAGTGTGGCCGGCTGCTTCTGCGTGCTCCGCGAGGGCAGCACCGGACAGCACTGTGCTGGCCTTGGAGAAGAATTGGCGAAAGCGGCTCCTCGTTGAGTCCTGGTTTATCCAGCGCACAAAGGGGAACGTGAATCGTTCTTCGGGCTGCCTGCCCAGCAGCTACGTCTCGGGACTGCGCGACGTGAGCAAAGCCCCCTACATCCGTATGTGCACTTAGACGACACGTGTTCTTTTCTTTTCGTCACTCACCCGTGAGCAAGGGACCAAACTGGTCCCGAAACGTCGGGTAAATGTTTAATAAATTTTTGATTAGAGTCCCTATTTTTCGCTTCACACCGAACCTTCTACGCCGAATGTTCCAGAATCCAAAGCGTGTACAAAAGGGCTCCGCGTGGCAAGCCGGAGGCAGTCTCGCCCCAGCCTTCGAGTCTTCTCTTAAAGCCCGTTCACACTTGGGACTTGGGACAGTCACTGGAGTGACTAGCGACAAGCGACTGGCGACCACCAGTGTTCACGCCTGATTGAGCGACCGACGAGTCGCCAGGCTCGCTTTTCGGACGCTCTCGTTCTTGCTGAGTTTCTACGGGAGCCGTAGTTCGTCGTCGTCTTCCCGCCCGATTGTTTTCGTTTGTACTCGTTGTAACTTTCATTGCTACTAAATAAGCTACGCTTGAGAGTAACGACACTTGGCCATGTTGTGTATTAAAATGATGGTTGCCAGTCATCAGAAGCTTCATCTGAAATCACAGGAAATTCTTTTCTGTCCTCCACAAATGTTTACGCAACAGAGCAAACCGATATTACATGACCTTCCTAATACCGAATCTAATGCTGAGGAATTCAAACTTTTGAATCATGATGATCGGCAGTTGCGCCTGCTCTGCACAGGCATCAAAATGGCGGCGCCATAACAGTTCGGGGAATGGAGTGCCGATACTCTAACCGCAGCTAATTTAGTGGCTTTAGTGACGTTCACATGTACGACACGTGAAATTGTCCAAGAAGCGAAGACGAAGTGGACCTTTGTTCAACGGTTCGTGATTTCAGAATGCAGAGAAGGCGGAAGGAGAGCAAAATAAAGTATGTGATAACCTTCTGTTCCGCTCGATTTATTTTCTTAGATCCTAGTGATAAGAAGGAATGAATCATGCCGCTATTAGAATATACGAAGCGTTCAAGCAGGCACGAGCGCACATCCGAACAGCCTCATAATTCCCGTAGTTGCAACGTCTCCTGGGATTTTCAGGAGAAACCTGTTGCCGGCGCTTAGTGTTCGAGTTGAGAGGGTCACGTTGTGCGCGGCTGACGCGCTTTTGGTTGCGGTACCACCAGTAAGGGCTCGCAGGCGATTGACCATCTGAATAGACCTTTTGCAAACTTACCCAAGCCTCAAAAATAATGATGGGAACGTAGGTACACGCGCTGCACGCGTTCACCTTATCTCTATTAAATATACGAAATATTCAAACTAAAACGTTGATGAACGCGCGTGCAAAGTGCTATTCGTTTTGGATATTTACTTTAGAAAAGAGTTTGCTGCAGAAAGCAGTACGTGCAGCGCGTGTCGCGACACTCGTGCACGCTCCTTGAGCTTGGGTAATATAGCAAAACGTCTATCTGCCATCAGAGAACCCGATTATACTTCGTTTACGGAAACGAGATGACGTGAGCGCGAGCTCTCTATCCCTCGCTTCAAAGTCGGGCAGCGAAAAGCGCAATGCGTATCGCGCTCGTGACGTCTATCGTTATCGCACGGTCAAGGGTACTGTAGTTGCGAGCCTTGCCGCTTGGTGACTTTAACGCGTGACACTCTCTCCCTGTAGTAATCTCCGAGGGCTGTCCGTCCTATGGCCTAAACATAGCTTGCCTGTAACATCATTTGCGGCCACGTCGGTATTTTATGCCCCACCAGCGTTCGCTTCATCGTGATACTTTCATACCGCAGAAGTAGTGCCTCCAGTAAGTAGAAATATCCGTCAGACGCCAAGTAATGGAGAAAGAGAAGAATTACTTTATTGAGATTCAAATGAAGACCCTAAAGGTGCTCCTCCGCCACGCGGACAAGAGCCAACTGATTGACGGGAGCCGCCGAGGTCAGCCACAGCCGCCAGTGTGGAGGAGGGGGTTATGGTAGTGGGGAGATAGGATGACTGTGTGGCAATTGGACAGGATAATTAAGAGGTTCGGCATAGGGCAGGGGAAATTGGGGCAGGCGGGATCTGATCGGAAACGATACAGGGAAAGTTAGGCAAAGGGGATGAGTGTGTTAAGCTGGATGGCTCTCAGTGTGTGTGTTTGTGAGGTTTAAGCTGGTAGTGTTGTGTAGGCAGTGCCTGCAATGAGTGCCGGATTTGTGCATAGTGTTGCTTCAGGGTATTCTTGTAAAAATGTGCCTTGTCCGCCAGGGGTGGGAAAGGCCATGAGACCACCGACGCCCGGATACCTGTCTCGCAGGCAAGTTGATGAGCAAACTCATAACCGGCAATCCCTGTGTGGTCTGGCCCCCACACCACCACGATCGAGGCAGGGGCACGTTGTGAAAGGGCGGAGAGGAGGTCGTCGCGGAAATCCTCGGGTGCAAGGCCGTGGTGCAAGGCCCGAGCTTGATGGCGTACAGCATGCACGACCGGGGTCATGTGGGCAGAGAGCGGGGCACATCGAAGAAATATGAACATTTGAGCAGCTGGGATGATGCACTCAACCAGTCCGTGATTATTACTTTCTTCTTGCAAATGATAGGCTTTCTAGTAATCGCCTCTCATATGTACAGCCCGTTACTACGAGACAGACCAGACATTATCACCGACACTTGCTGGCTCCCAGGGACTCCGGAACCGGGGGGGGGGGGGGGGAGGGCAGAGCACCCCCCAAGATTTCTCAGGATGGGGCTGAGCCCCCCCCCCCCCCCCCTCTGACTTCGAAGGAACGCAAAGCTGTTTATTGAACTATTGTAATTCCTCCACTCAGCCAGGCGGCGGAAGAGCCCGGATCAACCCCAAATAACCTTCTTCCGCTTTGCCCAACATGCCCAACAAGGTGGACTGTCAGAATGAAGTCAGTGAGAAGGTTCGCTCAAAACTATGAGTTCAGGAGTCACTAAACGAGCTGCTACAAGCAGAATATTCGATTGCAGGCAACAGCAGGGCCATTTTGAACGGTTATGAGAGGCTTCTGAAAATGTTTGAAATGCTGCTAGAAATAAACATTTCTATAGCTTTGATCGGTCCATGCGAAGAACTTGCAAGGGTACAGCAACGTTCAACGTTTCGCGCCGCAGGTATCAAAGATGTTGCAGAGACTCTCTGCGAGGCAACGTCCTGTCTGCGGTCTATAAAGTCACGTTTGAAGAGTTGTGAGACTGCGCAAGCTCCACTGCAATGCGGCTAGGTTTGAAGGACCCTCGCAGCGCAAGGCCGACAAAACCGCCAAAAAGGCTTGAAATGAGCAACAACCTTCTCCGCCAGTTGTACTTGATTGCAAGGCAGCGTTACGGAAGGAGTACTTTGCCGCTGTATACTGCATTTTGAGTGAAACTCAAGCGCGGTTTCAATAGCCTGGTATGAAGCAGGGGGCTAGTAAAACTAGACAGCATTTTGATTAACGCTGCCGGGGGAAGACAGTTCACAACAGATGACCTGAAAGAAGCCGCATGCATGCGATTTTGATCTGGCCCAACTCTCCGCGCAGTTTTTACTTTTGCCAGCTCTTTTATGTAACCTTGATTTTCCCACAATTGATGCCATATTGAGGACACTACAGGCAAAATCCGACGAAATTCGTGACCTCCTTGACCAAGTCGTAAAATATACGAAACTTCTTCATTCTGTGCCTGCATCTGTCGCTTCGGGGGAACGCTCGTTTACTGCGTTACGCTGAATTAAAACGGATCTACGCAGCCGCACGAGTAAGGGAGGGTAAGACGCCCCCTTATTTTGCACATTCAAAAAGAAAGAACGTCGAGCTCAACCTGGACGACGTCATCAAGGAATTTGTCTCAAGGACTGCTGAGCGAACGGCGGCGGCCTTTGGTCTTTCTCGAGACGATCAACACACGTGGTTTTGGGGCCTATATGTGGATTTGTTTCCTTCATCAGGCTTTTGTGCACAATTTCAAAATATGTATTAAGATGTCATTGTATTTACTTATGTAATCATCTTGGCTTACTCGTTCATTTTATAGTGTGGATGGCTTTTTGGATGAACATTTCAAGAATAATAAACGTGATCCTCCGCAAACTCAATTTTGCAATGCTGTGTATTCTTGTAGGAATTTTGAAATTGCCTGAAGCACTATGCATAAGCGTTTTCGCGATATTAGAGAGTTTTAGTGGATCGTACGTAAAAGCTTTGAGGGTCGGAAAGTGCATGTGCAAAACTCAGAATTGCGTTCTACGCGTGTGCATTCCCGACCCGCAACTGTGTTGCGCATGAGCCATTAAAACTCCCCACTGTTGTTATGAAGCAGGAAGGAAAAGTGATTGCTCATGCTAAGTAAGGAACTTCATGCAAACAATATTTGTTTTTTAATAAACAGTAAACAAAAATAAAACAACAGAAATTTGGCTCCAGCCCTTGTCTCCTATAATAAGATATAAAAAAAAGCTTGACTTCAGCCCCTCCCCCCCCCCCCCCCCCCCCACACACACACACACACTCAAAATCTACTTTCGGAGTACCTGCAGGCTTCTCACTTTTATCGGTCCCATCTTTTAAAATTTTCTTTTTTTCCCCAGGACAATTAGTGACTGGAATTTTCTTCCCACTTAGCCGTTTCCTTCCAGTTCATGACTGCAGTGCTTCTCACTGCTATATTACCTTCTGCTGCTGGTAGCTTTTTATGTTCCGTATAAAAGTTATTTGTTTGTATTTCCTGTCGACACTATTGGTTGTATATTTTCGTGTGCTGAGTGTGATTTACTCTCTTGTAGTCACTCCTGCTTAGACTATCTTGGTCTGCACTATGTTATAAAAAGAAATAAACCAAAATTTTGGAGTAAAAGAGCGAAACAGGACAGGAGCATTTCGGGGTAAAACAACCCAACCGGATATGGACGAATTAAAGACGAGAAAGTTCATGGACATTTCGGGATTAAAGAGCGAAACAGAACACGAATTTCGTCCGCGTCCCACGTTGCTCAGTTTATTTCGGACATGTTTATCACTCAACTAGAGCGAATGAACCTTTTAACAAGTTTTATTTACCAGAAACACCTTTGTGTTTTCGTTTAGAAGAAATATTTATGAAAAAATAAAAAGACCTTGGGTTGCCTGTTGTACATTAATATTCTGATGCCTTTTAAGCTTCGGCGTCAATGCTATTGCTTAGAGGATTAATAAGTGATGGCGTATGTAAAATATTTGTGTATGTGGACGATTTTCTAATTGTCAGCCTAGCAGTATACATTTATTTATATCACGTCATCACTGAGATGGAAGTTTTTAAGCTCGAACGCTTCCGGTTTAATAGCGTTTAAAAGGCATATGCATGCCTGGTGCCTCAAGCTAAGATTTTTGAATGATCATATCTGCTGGTCGTACGAGACACGATCTAAAATGCGCGTCCTGCAATAACGAATGTGCATCCAAAGAGAGTCAAAATGCTATGGGTAGTTCAGGCTTCGAAGCTTTCCTCGAAAGTCCTTGCAGGCACAACTTACAGTTTCCTACAATATTAAAGACCCATTCGCCTAGACAGTTTATACGGCGACTCTAGGCATAGTCTGACAAAGAGCACTGTTTGTGGAGGAAGGAGAAAGGGACATTTGTTTCCTCACACTGATAAATCTGAGCCTGTCCAAGGCGAATTCAGCACAGGCGCCTGAGACTGCCTCGTCGAGTGGGTATCTGATATTGTTGGTCAGCGAGGTGTCAGCAGTCCTATCGAATATATCGTGGTGAATATACAAAAACGCATTTACGGATGTATTTAGAAGCGTCACCTAAACGACATGTAATATACAATGCTGCCAAGTATTTGGCAGTGCGCCTTACTTATGTATATTTCTGTTTTTTTGTCATTTTAGGTGCGTTTCTCAAACTCGAAAATAAGCCGAATGAAGTACTTTTTACAAGGAAGATATTGTCACGGATTGAAGATATTAGACAAATGTAAAACTGAAAAGACATTTATTGAGGCGAGCTTGAGCCTACATACTTAAGGGAAAGGTACCAATGCCTTGCGCCGGGGACGAAAGGGTGACTGACCGAAGCAGCGTATTGCCGCTGCTCTTATACACACAGAACATTCAGGAATGTTCTTAACCAAAACGAACAATAAAATAATGGGTTGCAACTTAAAGAAACAAAAAAAGATTAAAAGAAAAAAGTCCAGGCCGAGCTTTGTTCGAATCCCATCCGCCGCGTGGCTGCCGCGCGCGTTGCCAACTCCTCCGCGCATGCGGTAATTTAAATACGAAGGCAACATTTTTTTACAGAAATTTGGGGTGTTTGCATATGAGATGTGATAAGTAGACGCGTACGAAGACGTCGATCGCTTGAAGGTTTTTATTTTGTATTTCGGGGTAGTGTACAGCAGCCCACAAACTAATTCACGAATGAAAAATCTCAATCGGCCACATGCGTCTCTCTAGATACATAGATCATAACTTTGGTCGCATGATCGGCCACTTCCTGAGAGATGGAGATGATGTCGTAGAGTACATTTTTTTGCATTGATTTGTAATAGTATCTTCAGATGTAATAACTACAAGGGTTTAGATACTTCTTGTGTTCATTCTTGCAGTTTTATTTCTGTGTATTCAACGTGCCGCCATTCATAATAGGAAGACTAGGACGACAACCATTCACCGTAATAATGCGCACGAAAACGTTCATTCTACTGCTTTTGTCTCAATCTTTAAAATGTGGGGAATGGTGTAGGACTAATCTGCAAACCAATAGCATGTATCTTATGTTAATTATTACAAACAAAATTGCGCAATAGAAAAAGGTGGATGTTAATATGTTTTATATCAAAGTTTATTTCGCATTAGAGCACCCCGGAACGTGGACACGCTGTGCTGTAACCGACCACTGCATCTTTCAAGGGTCTTACAGCGACCTTCGGGTGCAGCCCTTTTGGTCCCATTTATGGCTAGTTTGCCAGGAGAATTTATTTAATTTCCTGTGGAAGGTGAACTTGCAGTGCGAAAAAACATCTTGAAGAAGTAAATTTAAGTTGAGCGCAATGATCCCTCCTCTACTTCCGAGATTTTAAAGATTGCTAAAAATATTATAAAAAAACAGTAACTTTCTGTTAAAGAAGCATTGTCTGTAATAAGGTGCTTAGTTTGGCGAGTTGGTGATATTGAACATGGTTAAATTTGCGCGCAAAAAGAAAGGAACAGAGTATAAATTTGTCTCTTTTCTCCCCTCCGTTCCATTCTATTTGCACGCAATTTTAGCCACGCTCAACCAGTGTCTGCTTTGTGGTTTATGTGAAAATGAGAAACTAAAGCAAAAAGAAAAAGAAACCTCTCTATTGCAGACTACTGCCAATGAATGGATTCATTTGTTTCCAAAGTGTGGACAGTTGACACGCTTAGGGGCATTAAGCTACCCAGAAGAATGCGGCTTAATTGTTCGTCCTTAACTGATGGTACAAAATTTTAGTAATTTAAAATTGAGACACTCGTAAAGCGGATGCGGTGTTAAAGGGAGGCTGAATATTGTTTTGAGTAAGAACAAGTTAGTGCCGAATTCTGATGTATTTTTGCATCCGTGATTTTGAATATTGCAAGCATTTGACTCAAACCTATTTACAGACGCGGAAAAGAAAAACGCTTTGTATTACGTCGTACTCAGAAGATTCCGCTGCTTGGCGCATGCCGCTTCAGAGGCAACGCCGGCACCAATTTTGCCTTCTAGGGTAAAGCTTGCAGAAAGCGCGGAAATTTTGAGATCTTTGCACCGAACATGACGGAAAGGAGGGGATTCAGCGCTATTTTGAAAGCGCATTTGCGGCTACTTGCCGCATCAATCTGAAATATAATCTTGATATTCGTAATACTAGGGGCCAAGTAAAGCCAATTTAAGTATCTTTTTTTTGTGAATTACAGAACCGCTTCAGTTGTACTGTCATCAGTATTCTATGACAAATAATATTTCGTTGTGACTCAGTTTTACCCAGAATGGCCGAACTTACCGCATACAAAACCCACGAGGTTTGATAACATGTTGCTTACCTTTGGCAACGATTTCGCCCAGCTGATTGTAAACGACCTCTGGGATTAAAAAGAAAAAGATAAATGTTGCAATTTGTAACTACACAAATATAATTTACATAATCCGGGTTTATCTCCGTTTTATTTCAAGTAATTTATGTTAACCAGCTCAAGGTGTTCAAATCGTTTAGAGAACATATTCGTGAAAGTTTTGATTAGTGTCAAATAAATATTTATATTTATTTCACACCAAGCAAAATTTCATAAACTTTCACTGTGCTTGCTTAGGGCGTTAAAAGCATTTATAATTGCTTTTAACGCCCTGGGCAAGCAGAGTCAGGAACTACTTGACGCGAAGGCTTTATGCCACTATTTAGTTAAATGTTAAATTCAACAAGATTTGGGGACTGAAAGATATTTTAATGATAACAAATTATGAGTGATTAAAAACAGTGATCCTGAACTGCGCAAATATAATGGATCGAAATACCTAATTGGCTTTTTTATTTATTCTTTATATATCATTACACATAACGCTAAAGAGGTTTCCCAACGATTATTTTAGCTACTTGAACTAACGAAATCTTCGGAATCGCTGGCCTTTACCTTTTTTGCATGCTGTTTAGTATCGCGAAATAGTTACAGTCAAATGAACGAGTGTGAATGATGCCAAAACAAACATTGAAATATACCCGCGCATTTCATTGCCGTGATATCTGTTTCAAGCATAATGTCAGGTCAAATGGGCTATCTGAAAATGCTCGGCATTTGTTCCGCTGTTGCCCAAAGACATAAACACCTGACTTCCGGTGACGTGACTTTCTTATTGCAGCAAGTAGCGACTTTCACTTTGAGAAACACGCTGAGGACCAAAATTTTTAAATAATAACTCCGAAAAAAATTATTTTCCGCCCAATATTTTGGCTACAATTTCAGCAATGTTTGTCGCTGTGTTTATCATATTTCAGGCAAATCTGGGACTTTAAGAAAACGTAGGAGTACCCCCTTTATATAACAAAGCATAAAAATCTTAATTTTCAAGCTAATGACTTTCGTCTCAGGTTATGACAGTTAACTTTTCTTTTACAGGAGAGGCAGTTGCACAACCTTATGGCTTCCTAACTTCCGGCAATTTACAAGCGTATGTATTGATCTCATTTATTTGGATGCCATTCTTTTTTTTTTCGTGTTATGTATGCTTTTCTTTGCAGGTTAAGGAAACTTTTGGTTGATGTATGAGCAGAGATATAAACCTGCAGCCGCGACATTTCCATCTTATATAATCGGTCAATTACAAAAGTTTTTTCTGTTAGCTCATTAAGTTTGCCAAATAAACCGACATTTGTTTCTCATGCAGCTGGAGCCCATAAACAGAAATTGTCCAATAGGGTGCAGCAAATAGTCTGGGGCTCAGCCTAACCTTCATGTAGCTTCTTTTTTCTTTGTACTGTACGTATGTTGCTAAGCATAACTTCAGCGTTAATATTTATGATGCAACATGGTGCATGCCAATTGATCAGATTGCATAGTGCCGTGAATGTTTGATCTTTATGATTTGAGGATTTATGGGCTTCAAGATACAATTAATATAAGGAGTTCTCTGTTGCGATGTCAAAACAGTATTGTTTTTGATCGTAATTTAGAATATTATTCAGAACACGATCTATTCTCACAAGGTTATGAAAAGAAGCGAAGAGGGTAGATGAAAGGATCTTAGTGAAGTTAAGGTGGAAACTATTTCTGAGCGCTGAAACTCTGATATGAATTACTGACCGAGATCGCTTTTTCCCACATTGACATTTCCTGCAAAGCAAAAAAATATTCGTGCATTAGAATTGATTGTAACAAGCGGTTTGGTATGCTATTAAGGTAGTTAGGTAAAACATCTTGTGGCAAAAGACATTATACTGGGCACAGCAACATTGCAAAGAAAAAAAAACAAGTGTAGATTTGTTTAACAGTTGGTCCATACTTATATATTAAATTCGGTGGCATTCTTTAACTCACCCCCTGAAAATTTTCAGTCGTCCCTTTAAAACGGACGAGCTTGTACGGGAGATTTGGGCACAGGAACGCTGTTTCTATCCTTATCACTTAAACGTGTGGGCTTAGGGATCAAGCTCTCACTGGATGCGCATGCAGCCTTCACTATACCTCGCACAAGGAAAGAGCGGGCTGAAGAGGAGACCGCTAAATAGACGCAGCCACATTTTGAGCGTGACCATGCTCGACACACCAAACAGATGCCGGTGGCCCTTACAAAGCAGGATATAAAATATGTGGCATTTGTTGTTTTTCTTTCATCGAAATTGAAGGTGCACAATATAGTCATTATAAAAAAACAAGCGAAACATCCGAATTTCGATGTGTTCTGTATCGTAGCATCTGAGAAGTACAGCCCCGTTTTTAAACTTTCAGGTGAAAGAAAATGTTAATGTATTATATTGTATCATTAACAGCACTGCCCTTCATAAGTTGATAAAAAAAAACATCTACCTTCGGAATTTTCACGTTCTATGCATAGATTTCCAATTTCATTGCCTGTTTCTTAAATAGTAGGTTGAGGGACGATTCTCTCAGATAGGCTTTGGCCCATTAGGTTATAAGAAAAATTAAGGTGGAGTCTTTTTATTTTGAAGATGAATATAACCACACCGGAACCCCTGCTTATATGTAACGGCTTGTTTGTATAAATTACCGCAATAGATGCCCTCCCTCACAATTGTGGTATTAGTATAACACGTAAAAGAAGGGTAAACGGTGGGCGGACATAAATACGTGACGCATAAAACGATGAGTCATACCAATGGTGCCTTTCACTGTTTCCATCAACTTTGTTGCTGTACGGGGGAAAGCAAATGAAAGATATTTGACAAAGCGGCAAGGTGTGCATAAGTTATTTCAGGACCTGAAGTATCCGTAATTTATTAACCTTAATTAAAACACTCAAATATATTTCTTAGATTCATATGATGGATGAGACAATTCTGCAGATATAGTTTTCAGCACACTGTGATACATTGGCTCAAGCATGTTTAAGTTTTCAGCTTCCCGACAACTCGAATAACATTGTTACCTAACGTCGTTGAGAATAAATGTTAAATGTAGGGACCCATGATAGTGACAAGTATATCAAAATTAAGAAAACAATAAGCACCAATAGGATTGCATTCAATGTATGATACTGTTTTTGCTGTCGGGTTTCCTTTCAGCCTGAATTTCTCTTATCTCTCATGCGATAGTGCGCTTATAAATATGGCAGATTTATGTACTGTACCTGTTATCCTATATTAACCATCTTGCTGATCAATATTTAACTTATTAATGTAAAAAGTGATAAAAAGCTATCTTCTTTTAAATATTTTTCTCAATATTCGATACTATTACTACACTATACGCCCGATACGGCAGGGCCAGTTTACAATTGAGTTTTACCTTACATGTAACGAAACATTTTCTTAAATAATTTGACATTCTCTAATGATTTTTTAACACAATTTTATAAAACAATTGGGTGAGGGTTACATGGGTGCCGTCATTATTTTGCATTTAACACGTTTAGCGGATACTACCTTTACGGTAAAGAGAACAATTAAATAAAAACATTTAAAGTAGATTTTTTGCTTATATGTTTTACTAGTTATGTTGCAATTTCAGTATACACAGCGTCCCGCCAATTGTTTCAGCGTTGTTTTGTGAACACCGAATTTCAGTTCTTTTTCTCCAAAGCTCGTATGTCAGTGCTAGCACTCTGTCTTCGTTGAGAGTAAGCTGAGATAATGTCACATAACACCTCGGTTCTAAGGATACACAATATTATTACCAGTGTTCTGGACGCTGTTGTTGAAGTCAACACCCTCTGTAAAGGCAAGGAGGTTCATTATTTCGGTTATGAGTTCTTACACTTTCGTATAAAAGGCTGGTTCGGAAGAAGATCTTGTTTATTTAGATTATTCAATCTATTCGTGGTAGGATTATTATAATCTTGTTTCTTAAAAAAATATAGTGCCCAAAGACTCGACACAATAGTGTAAAAGTTTAAACTTGTTGCGTATTTCGGCTCAGGAAAGCCACAATGCAGCAGAAAGGTTGGAGCCCAAACCAATGTAGGCCTGGTGTGCTGTTGAAGCTAAGCCGACGAAGATACAAGCGAACAACTTGAGCATCGTTAAAGAGTTACTTACGCTTGGTGAAAAGGGCTTTAATCTCATCGTACACGTCACCTGAAACATAGAGATGTTCATGCATTATGTTTTATTATAGCATTTAAAGGTATACCAAATAGCACAAGACAATAGCCAAATTTAGAAGTATTGTGATTTACAATACTTTTCTGCAGCATCATCTGGCGAAGGCCGAACACCTTGGAGCACAAACATTATTAATGACACAACTTCAACGCGTTGCCGAAAAAAAAAAGACAACGAAGAAATGCCTGCATTTTTTGAGTGAATCCGCAGTTAAAGACCGGCCAACTTAGCACTGAGGGATGCTCGTTCTGTGAGCGGGCAGCTACCAGTGGCATGGCGCAGAGCAGGCGCAGCCGGCGATGTTTGCCGCGTGTTGGCTGCGTATTCGCTTCATAAACTCTACTTTTCATTATTTTTCGCTTTCTTTCTTTCTGTCAGAACCACCGATGTCAGTGATTACGAGGTACCTTGTTTCCTTGTTAATTTACCCACCCGACGTTACTCGACGCTGTCAGATGCTTTGCTACGATGGTCTGATTGGTACGCTCAGGCCGTAGCAATTGCAGTTTGAAAGGTGTCGATGAAAAGGAGTAGACACAGTTAAATACACACTTTAAAGTTGAGATGTGGTTTTGTTGCACCTCAGTTTCGTGTGCAATTTAATATATTCATTTTGGTCATATTTTTTGTTCGGGTGAATATATTACATTGGACATATTTCCGCAAATATCTTTGAAAATCCCTGCAAACAGGGTGGTGGTAAAGAAAAAAGAAATTATTTTTGGGAACAAACTTCCAAGCACGGTTTTCTTCAAGGATTGCAAGTAAACACTCTAATTTGAGTGTTTATTTGTTTTCAGTTTTTGTAAAAATATATTTTCATGCGTGTTCTTTTTTCCCGCTAGGCATCGACATTGACCTACCTCTGTTCATTCTACCACTAAAAGGAATTGAAAACCTCGGTTTTTACGTTTAGAAAAATCATAAAAAAATTTGATAAATTAAAATACTTAATAATCTATCAAAGACATGAGCCATTGTCCAGACATTGCCCAGTATTTCAGTTTTGAGTCGCGTAGCCTCGGACGCGTACGTGACGTCACGATGGTGTCCCTTTGAGCCTGGTCTCTCTCCTCCGTTCGGTTTCGCCAATGTAGGACGCGGGGCAGTCACTGCAGGTGACTTTGTAAATAATGCCTCTCTGAACGTTATCTTCAAGATCCCCTGTAGTGAGTGACTGCCTGGCGACCTATATTGGTGAAATGGACACACGAGAGATCAGACTCAAAGGACGCAATCCTGACGTCACGTACGCATCCCACGTGACGCGACTGAAAAGTGAACTATTGGACCATGGGTGGACAATAGGTCAGTCTCTGGACTTTGCGGCCGCCACAACAATGGCGATGGAGGTAAGGTGGGGGCCCCGAAAACTTCTAGAATCGTGGTTCGACCGTAGGGACAAATCCGTGTGCAACAAAAACCGCGACCCTGGCGTTCCTGATAAATAGCGTTGACTTGTGGTTCATCCTTGCGTTTGCTTTATAATTAATGAAAAAGCTTCCGGCATGGGAGGCGAAACGTTTAATTAATTTTTTCTTTCTTTTGTGTCAAGTCGGTGCTTTTGTTTTGATTATGACGTCTTTCGGCTTTTGGAATATTTTTGTCAATTTGTAAGATTTAATTTGTGATTTAAACCGAAGCAGTTTTACTATGATGAGATAAATCAAACTTATGCCACCGGAATAATTCCTCCAATATTCTGAATTTACCGCTTGTCCATCTTTTGATGCTTTCTCTGAGCATTTCTTTGTATTTCAATTGAAGAATGATCAAGCGAGACATTCTGATATCAGGCGGAACACGAGCAAAATTAAGTGCTCTTCTGAGCAAATCGAGTGATAAGTTTGAATTCTAACTTCACCTCTATTCGTCAGCTACGTTCCATCCTACTTCAACAAAATCAGAACGCAAAATAAAGAAACGAAAACCGGAAAAGTAGTTTTATTGAAATTATTTGAGAACGCGAAAGGATAACCCAATAAATATTGTTATCTAATTAACAATATCAAGCGATTATTGTTCTCTATTGCATGAATTACATTAATAAAATGATGATTAAGATTTACATTTCATTTTCAATAATTCTTTCTTCCGCATTGTTACCAATGAGCGGACGAATTGATCAATATATCTGCCACGTTGAGAAATATCTAGTTTTAGCGAATCACTTCTTCTCTAGCTACTGATTTTTATTTTAAATTAATCTATTTTAAACCAAGTAAATTTGATTTAAATCAAATAATTTTGTCGTATGTAAAATAAATTCATTACTTTTATAATAATATCATCTTTATTTTCAAACACAAATCAAACAAGTAAAACGTATGTATGTTTTTTCAATCATTATAATCATTTGCCCTTTTTATGCAACATCTACTCCTGCGTGAAGCAAAAATATTTCATGCAGGAGTACCGTACTTTACAAATTGTATGCACAACTTAAATTCGATGTACTGAAAGATCGTGTGCACAATAGTTCAAAATCTTTCAAATAGTATTCGATGGTAATTGTTTTATTACAAAATATTTTTAATACAAAATATTAGTGATAATAAACAATATTAAATATATTTATGGAGTTCGCACTCTGAAAGTTCGGTGTCAATGCAGCCTGGGAAATCTTTCAAATAATGAATTTTATTAGCAACTGCATAAAGATCCTGGACAGCGTCATATTCTGTGCTGGAATATGAGGCTTCACGTAGAGATTGAAAATATTTTCGAAAGGAATGTACAAACTAAATTAACAAAAGAAATATGACAATATTTTTTAGTTGTCTAGCATCATGATATTAGCACCACTATTTGTGATTTGCGGTAAAATGCAGAACAAAACGGGTTAGATGTGGCCGATTGTAATGTGTTAACGCTATGATAAACTAGTTTATACACAGCAAGAAAACAAAAAAAGCAAAATTAGTATTCTAATAAAAATTTTGATAAATCCGTCACTCACCTAGGTCATTAATGCCGGCATACAGTTTTCCTGGAAAGGGAAGGAAACGAAGCGTTTATAAAAATAAGAAATTAATATTGCAAGTGAAACGCGTTTTATTTCTCTTGTAGAAAGCGAACTTCCAGAACTAAAACTTCAACGTATTTTGCAGTATTTCCTCAGTTTTGTTTGTAACATCTGCGGGGGTAACTTATTTTATGACTGTACACGATTCAAAAGAAAGGCCAGCGCAAAAGGCTCACAAGTGCGACTTATCTCTGGTAGCTTTGTTGTAGGTTTTTATTGAGTATTGGTGTTTACTAACCTTTGATGTATTCCACAGGAAAGAGTAGGTCTTGACCTAAAAATAAAAAAAAAATATTATATTCGCAATTTTAAATTTCCAACTACCAGAAATTGTTTAAAGCAAAATTTGTGATGTCAACAAAGATTTGTGATCCAACCATGACCGAGTTGCTAGATGAAAGTTTAATCGGATACATAAGTTGTATTTCGTTCGTGCCTCTACACTACCCGAACTTCAGCAAAACATATTTTTGTGTATAGCAGTGCTTTGCACAAAACATTTATGACTGAAAATTCAAATCACTTTTGTCGCTATATGTAATTTACGCTCAGTGCATTCTGCTGGTCAGGTGTCAAAATGTAGATGACAACCAATTTTGTTTTGTTTGCTTGATCTTTATAATTTCTTTTGTGGCAGTTTTAACTAGAGGAATATATTTGCAACTTAGACCGATTTAGGTTAAAATTATTATTTTAATGAGACTCGCATCAGACACAAGAAGTGATACTAAACGATTGTGTTCACCAGCAAGCTTACCTTTCGCGCTAACATTCTTGGCCGGAACAGCATCTGGGAAGGCATATTAAAAAAAATGTTAGAACGCTTTAGTTTTAATAATCGCGCAATATACAGAGACCTGGCCATCCAACTTCCTTAACAATTATATCAAACGAAGCAGTCATAGCAGGTATCATTACTGCATATATAACGTTTACATTTTGAATGGGAGTAACATGCGATATCGATTTCCCTTTTACGTAATTCATCCTAATCTAGCTCATTCAAATATTTTCCAGGAGCGGGAGCGAAGTCTAACCGCAATATAAAAACATCACCGCTAATTGAATTTTACACTTCTATGGCTTATTCGCGGTTCTGGCTTAAAAAAACTAAAGGGTTTGCAAATAAAAAAAAAAGAAAAGAAAAAGAAACAAAGTTAATGTTCTATTCGGTGGCACGAACTATTTCCGGCGAGTCCCTGTTATAGGCTGCAAGTATGTTCATAAAATGATTCAGGTGCTTTAGAAAATACAAGTCGCGTTTGTAACACTTAGTTAAACTGTTTTGTAAGTGCTTCTCAGTAGAAAAGTTACACTGGTTGTTCAATTTTTATTTGTTCCCGGTCCAAGTTTTATCGTAGTAAAGTGCCATATTTTCGGCCTCGTAGTTTTTCACACTTCATTTTCTAATACGTTCAGTTTGTAACATATTTTATAAACGCGGACACAAAAAGCGCTGCCAAACTGCAAAACTCAAAACCTGAATATTCTTTCATATATTAAATATCTACAAAAATGTTTCAGCACTTACAATTGCTGATGTATTTTACCAGGCGGATAGCGCACTCCTTTGGAACGAGCCCATCTCTGTTTCAAGTTTTTGGTTTGTACAACGCCTTTTCCCGAACCGGTTAAACTTACCTTTCACGAAACCTTGGACATCGTACTGGCCTTGAGCCACACCTGCAAGATGTGAGTGTCAGTGACATTGTTTCATGTAATATATTTTTGGTACAAATCTTTAGCCAGCGTCACCTCTACCTACCTGTTAAGTTCAGTACAGTTTATCGCATGTAAACCAAACATGAACTCGTAATTCATTCATGTGTATAACATCTAGCTATACAAAGAAGTGCAAATAAAATTAATTGTGTGCCATTCAAAACTCCCAGTGTACAGCAGAGGCTCTTTGAATAATCTAGAGCATCCTGCAGCTTATCCCGCAGAAGAAAATTTGTTTAAAAAATCCAACAATACATGCAACTGACGCCACCTTTGTTAAGCATGAGAGGTCCAGACGGACCTCATATAGCTATTGCGTAAACAGAATCACGCAGAAAGCAGTAACACATCTGGACGTGTTCTGATCGTATGTCAAACATCGAGGAAATTCATCGGCCTCCTCGTAGTCTGTGGTTGACTGAGACACCATACAAAGCTACTAAGCCAGAGAGGATCTTTTAGGGACCAATTCTTTTTAGCCAGGAGTGTACTCGACATCCTCCACACATCTCGCACCTTTCCACTCCAAAGTGGCGGCCCCAATGGCCTTCATCCTATTTTGGCCCTGCTCCGGACGCTTCAGCATGGTTTTCCCGAGTCTGTTCACCAACGTTCTACAGGCTGGCAGCCCCCTACCGGTGTAGACTGACTCGGGTCACGCCGGTGTATAAAGAGAATAGTTCCCCAACATCATCGGCTCATTTTGACAACCTCCGTCATCTGCAGAACGATAGAACGAATCCTCCACAAAACACGAATTCCGGGCGCACATCGAGCAGCACAAACTTTTCTTACTTTGACAGTACGGCTGTCATGAGAATTGGATATCAGTCTTTCCACAACATCGTCTCTAAAAGTTGCCTTCAGAAAAGCAGTATCAAGTGCTAAACGTCTCCTTTCGAGAATCCCTCAAGGAAATTTTCTTCGACCAACTTTGTTCAACATCCTTTTTAATGATTTAACGTCCTCATAGCATTGCATGCCCCGTCTGTACGCCGATGACATCATTATTATCCTGCCAGTTCCACACTACTTCCAGCACCAACAACTTCAGGATCTCCTGTACGTTGTCCGCGCTTGGTTCGTAAACAACAATGTTCCCCTAACTTACAGCAAGTACACATCAACGCTAATTATTACGTCTAGAAGCCATGTTACCGTTCAGCAGTCTCGAGCTCAACAAAACAGCACTCCCTCCAATCGATCGCGCAAGGCTCGGTTGAATGAAAATACACCGCTACTGCAGCATCTTCGCCAAACCAGGTCCTCTGGCCTGCAGCGACTCCTCTGGCGTACCGAGGGGCATAGGACGGCGCTCTGGCGATATCTTGCAAAGGACATGGCGGAGTGCACTCCCCATAGAGCAGGAACACCTCAAAAGCTTGGTGCAGGGAAGAATCACGCTCCTTTGAGAGACAATAAATCCCAGCTCTTGTTTCTTTCCTTTCCTTTCTTTTGCATATATTGCTATGAGGAAGAAGTCGACGGGCTGTCTCAGCGCCACGGGCACGAGCCACGCGCTCGTGCCGGTGGCGGTCAGTTTCGAATTAAAAAGCCGAACCGCAAACGGACGTCTCCCTGCTTGGTCCCAGAACCACGTAACAATATTTATTTTATGTGAGAGTGTTTTTGTTTACAGTTTAGAAGTTTTTTTTTTGTATTAATGGGACACCACAAGCCTGAGATGCGGGCCAACGACCTTTCTATGGTGCTGCCAACCTCCAGGTTTGGATAAAGATACTAGTTTTAATAATATTATGGTAATAGAAACTGTCCATACGCCTTATAAAGAATTTAAATTAGGACCCACCAAGGTCATACCATGCCATTAATTAAATGTTTGTTCGCACACTGAAACGCGTTTCTTGAGTGGAATGAGAAGTGAGCCAAATCGGAAGCCAAAAGAGTTCGGCCGAACCAATGGTCAGAAATGAGTTCAATTTACTGCTTGATTTCAATCGCTATTCGGGCGTAAAAATGCGCATAAATATATGAATGAACAGAGTACATTAAAGCTTTACAAAAAGGTGTCCTTGTGTAGTGCGTTTACCATTCTCAAATTTTATTAATGTAGGTTTTAGGAAATTATTTCTAAAATCCCAGTTTTGACTTCTGCACCTTTAATGAGAAAGAAACATATATAAATTGAAACAGGTTCATACCGTCCTTTAGCAGTAGAGCCTAACTACAAACCGGTTCGATCAAACTGATCATCGCCTTAGTCAGTCTGTTCACAGATTTTGGTGTAGCGGTACGCGGACCTATTCAAATCGCACTGCGGCGTGGAGGCCAGATTTGGAACTGCTCACGGGTTTGGTCAAACTACTAAGCTGCCATTCAAACTTTTAAATATTTGAACTTAGAGGTATGCAAACCTGTTCACACGTTACAGCGGCGTGGCGGGCTGGTTTGAAGGAGAGAGAGAGAAAGAGGGAGCGAAAGCGGGGCTTGCTTTCGGGGAACTTTCAAGGTCGGCTGAATCTTATCTTGGGAGCTCCGAGGAAATCTTCGGGAAGGGAAGACAAAGAGGCATTTTGTTGAGGAAGCAGACAGACGACGTGTGTTGTCGACGAGGGGCAATCACTGCAGGAAGAGGAGCACCCGGGAGACGAATAAAGAAAACCAATGTGGACGTGGCGCAAGCTACGAGTCAGCAGCGGAACTGTGAGTGTTCGTCGGTCGTGTACGGGAGATAGCCAACCTGGACGCAGCGCAAGCTTCAATAAAGCAGCGAGATTGCAGGTTTTCATTGGCCGCGTCTAGGAGTTCTAATCTCATTTATACCTTCAAGCCTCGGCCACACTTCAAGTGTACAATTTTGCACTTTGAACTTTAACTTCAATTCCTCGCGCTGTTTTAGTTGAGTGCATTGCTCATTTTAGCGGGTGTCTGCGTGTAAATTTTCTTCTGTGTCCTCATTATTAATTTAGCCGTGTCCGCGTGTACTTTGCGGTGTTCAGGACTTGCCTTTTTTTAAACCTATATTTTATGATCCACGGAGTGCTAAGGGCTGTCTCTCTTCGACGACGAACTCTATCAATGTGCTGTAACTTCCCTTCTCGCCAGAGATACGTCACGAGCTCAAATAAATTTGTGTACCGAAGAACGTGTCAAGGGTGCGTCATTTGCGTGTACTACGTCGACCCCTTTCAAACTGTTCCCATTGGGGGCTAACTAAAGATTTCCCTCAAAAGGGTATCGGATTCAACGTGGGCCGGAATCGAACGAGTGCTTGTCTCCATGGGACCCTCATCAAACGCGTCCCGGTAGAAAACGGGAGGCGTTTTCTACAGGGATGCGTTTTCTACCGAAATCTCATGACATGAACGGGTCGACGGTTTGGCAACGTGTTCGAATTCCAAATAGGCCGGCCAATTCGGAACACGTTCGAATTTCGAAATGTTTCCCGGTAGGGACGTGGAGGGAAACCGCAAAAGCTTCTTGTTGACGCTGTTGCTCAAAGACAACACAAAATAAAACAAAAACATGATTGTTTCTTACAAATGAACACGGTACTAACTGTCCATGGACACCCTCAAGCAGATCCCTCAGATGCGAGAGTATATGGTGCCATTTGAGAGTAGCAGCATCAACCAGAATATCTGGTCGTTTTATTCTTAAAAAACTATATTAAAAAAGAAAACGTTTCTGGACTAAATTGCTTTTCCTAAAACCTATGTTACTATATGTGTGATCAATGCACCACTTAAATACGCCTTTGTGAAACGTTTCAATGCCCTCTGTTTATTGGCTTGTATTTAAGAATTGTTTTACGCCCAAATAATACTTGCACACCCTGCATATTGTCTTTTTTTAACTGCGTCTAAACCACGTCTTGTTGCTGTGAATTGTGGAAATTGTTTCACTTTTGTGTTTTGTGATAAGTGTGTTAATTTTAACATACAAGTGTCAATTGGATTTCGTTTCATAAGTTGTATTTTCAGCCGTGACAGTGTTTTGTGCGCGATGACATAAATCGCACAGTGGAAGGTATCAGTTTTCTACAACTTCCTTTCTTGTCTAGAATCTATCTGATGTGACACTCCTTTTGACATTTCCCTTGTGGAATTGTACTCCTAAGTAATTGAAACGTTTTTTTGTTTATTTTTTGGGGGTTTTTTATCGTGTAAAACGGCTGAGGGTTTCTGGGCCTCGCGCGCATAAAAGGCGCGAGTGGGGGAGTGAAGGATGAGACGATAAAGTGAGATTCAACATTGTATTTTGTTAACTGTGTACAGTTAACATTTTGTTAAAGAAAGCCGCGAAAGCTACACTTATGCGGTTTGTGCAGGTGAGTTATACAGCCAGGAGGACATAGTATAGGGAGATAGTCGCAAGCATCAGTCGTCTAATTAAGTACTATTTGTTAATTAACTTTTTTAAATATTGGAAATAATCACATAGTTCAAATTATAAACGCACTGAGCATCGAAAACCACTAAATTAACTTTTCTTTGAGGATTATGATGCCGGGCAGCATTTTACGGCGTTCTGTAAAAACGCTCCCTTTGGACGCGTTTCTAGATTTCGGTTTCTCATCGGAGCGCATCTTTGCGCCCGCGGTCCTGTTCTCCAGTGGCTGAGATGCGCAACACACGTGCGCCCTACTTCCCTCCATTCTACGAGAGAGACGAGGGTTGACTTTGCGCTGCGATGTTGTCCTTATCGAGCAGAAATTTTATCCGCAATAAAGGGAAAAGAAGGACCTTACCCACGAGCATAGCCAGAGCCAAAGACAAGATGCAGGCACCGAATTCCATTTTCAAAATGAAGGAAAATCTATAAAAATGAAAACAAGAAGGTAATTGTAGCTCAGAATTCGCGTCATATGAAATGGATTATTCATTGGGTGTATTTTAGCGCGTAAAAAAAAAAAAATAAAAAGAAGAAAAAACTACAAGCTCAGTTTGATCTTAAAAATTTCTTGTAGTCTTCAAGAATGTTGATCTTGCATCTTTCCTCTCCCAAAGTATAAAAGATGCGAAACAGTTTTTGATATGTTTTGTTTTTGCTGATAAAGACGCATCAAGTAGTTTACGCTAATGTTTCTCTTATAACTTGTGTTCAATCTGGAGCGTTTCTAGACACCTGAATTAGAACACTGTTTTTTTAATTGGTTTTAAACAGAAATAGCCGGGTAGTGTGGTGTTTAACGGAATGGCATTAAAAAAACTGCCAATTAATTGTTCGTTGTTTTCTCTTGTACAACTTTTTGCACCTTTGTGCTGCGGTACATCTTCTTACACAACGTATTTCAATCACAATATAGATGCCTAACAATCTAAGAAAAGTCACAAAAATTTTAGTCATACGAGCTATCCCAGTAAGTTATAATGTTGTTGCAATTTCTTTTTATTTCACAAAGTGTAAAATGAAATTTCTTTGAAAAAAAATCTCCTAATACGGGTGTAAAGTAAATATTCGAAACTGTAATACATGCTTCCGCAACATCAAGCAATTTCAGCAGGGAGTATCGTTGAACTTATCTTTGACGTTGGATCATCATTTCATAGTTGATAACGAAAAGTAACATTACTCAAGAAACTTCTGATCTTTCACTAAACAAGGAGGTATGACAAAAGCGTGGTCCTAGAGTCAACTAAGTGCTGCACATGACATGTCAGTTAACGGAGTCATCACGTCTGAAGCATTCGTCTTACCTCAGGATGTAGATGGCAGAAGCTTCTTTGCAGGTCCTTTCCTGGTCGAGGTATGGCGATACCATCTTGTTCACTCATTTTATACCCTTCTCAAGCCTAGAGGTTATCCACCTTCGACTCGACTCCTAACTGTAAAATTAGAAAAAAATTACCTGTTTTAACGCGGCCTAGTTACGTGCACAATTTGTAACTTTTGACGCTTCTGAACTGCACCAACTGCTAATTTATTGGTCGTTAGTGACAAAACGTTACATCCAGTCTCAGGTCCCGTCGCCTACCACGACCGAGGAAGTTTGTTGAACTCGCACCGCTCCTGAGTCTTTTGAACGGTGACGATTAATTTGGAAGAAGAAAAGTTTCATTTGTCTGCCAAGCTGGTTGAGTGATAGCATCGCTAGCGGAAGTTATCCCGTACCACACGGACAGCATTCGAATGCACTGACTTCACGCGGTGCGTGTCCCAGATAAGGAGAATCATCATTCAGAATAAGGGGTCATTGGCCACGCATGACGGAGCTTAGGCGCTAGAAACGACATCTGAGATAGTTCATTAAACTACTGTAGTCCATCGCACCTGTTTGTTTGACGTAATGTTTATGAAAATAAAATGTGAAATATGCATCAGAATTGAAATTAGGTGCTTGGTGTGATATAGCTTTAAAAGAAAAATAAGTAGTCAAATCTACATTTTTTTATTTATTTCTGCCGTTATGGCTTGCTTCAAAGAAACATATTTCAGAGTGGCCCGAATATATTTGTTGCATGAACTGGCTACCTTGGTTTAGCTGCGGTCAATATTTTATAAAAAAATGAAGAGATTATCGCGTGACTCAAAGTAATTCATGGTGATTTGAATAATCCCAAGAATTAGCTTCTAACATATTCACCTAACGTTCTGTACAAATGTCAAACATTGTGCTTTTTGTGTATCAAGATATCAAAGGAGGGACGGATCCGAGTAAAGCATTAAATAAAAAGACCGTAAATTTGTTTAGTATTGTGGTCCTCTGTTAGCAAGGGCCATATTTTTTGCTCCTCCACATCTCATGATTTTGATCATGCCGTTTCTTAACAGGGACGCCTGTATACTTCCCTTATTGTAACAAAAATCATGTCTGATTGATGCCGAAGTGCACAGACAAAGGCAGGTAAATTCGAGAGCGCAGGCACCGATCTCCGATAGCAGACGATGTTTCCATGTCAGATATGGCACAGGCTTTCTTTGTATATCGAATTATTTTGTAGTTATAACTTAAAAAGCTGACTGAAACGACAAACATCAACAAAACCGTTCCTCTGGCGGGCTATTTTGTCTATGTGAGAACAACTACGGCCATGTACTTTATGAGCAGACAGCCGTGGTATCAATCCCATTCACACTTTTAATTTTGCATTGTTTATTCAGGTAGCGGGATTCCTAAATATCTTGATGTACAAAATATAGGCCTTTTAGCCCCCGTGTACAAAATTTCAGATCAATATATTACCCATGCAGCACGGCAGAGAAAGGCCTAAATTGGAATAAGCTTGACTATTTTATGAGAATTACCAGAAATAAGAAAGTTAAAACAAAACATATGTTTAGAGCTTTTTTTCCTGCGGTGCTTCGCAGATATTACGTCAGAATTCCACAAATCTGTTTCTAATTGATGTATGTTATATCTTGATGATCACATTGCAACGAACTTCATACAGGGTAATTAAGCATCGAATTTGCACGCAAGTAAGGGTTTTGAATTATCCCTATTAAATCGGGCGTAGGGAAAGAAAGATCAGCATCGTTCTAAGCGTGAAGTACGTTCGGCCGGCATTCCAGACACGTCTTATCTTATTCTCCTGATACCAAAGCATTGCGCCGATAGCACCATCATTACACTTCTTCCCTCTTTAACGGAAAACAGTAATGTTGTCCTTAATTCTAGGGACCTTAATTAGGATCACTGCAATTTAAGGCTCTTAATGATTCACTGGCTTTCTAGTTCGCATAGAGTCTCGCTTCTGCGGTCCTTTTGAGGGAATCTGGTAAAATTTGTCTTGACGCTTATTGTTTTGCGGAAATCCGGTTCAACTATGCACTTGTTTTGGCGTTAGGAAGTCCTCGCCGACGGAACCTCTATTTGACCTATTTTGTGCAACGGAGGGGTTAGTTGCTCCGTGCTCCATGTTCTCTGTTGACACATATGGAAGGCGATCTCATAGGTGATCCCCCCGGCGGTTTCAACAAGTACCATTTTTGAGTTGCTCGTGCATAGGTCGTTGTTGGTTGAAGAACAACCCCAGAAACCCACGAAGGACTTGTACTGCAATTCCGGGCAAAACCTTTTGGTCGATGGTGACGAAGAAACCGTTGGCGTGCAATTTGATTGCAGCGTACCTGTTGCTTCAGCCGCTTCAAGAGTCTTCCACTCCGTATGTCCGGGTGCAAATGTTTTACAGCTGTCTTTGACTTCCTGCCCATGTGCAGCTCAGCTGGACTCTGGCCAGTTAGTGAATGTTTTATAGTCCTATATGTGAGAAGCTTTTAGACTGAAAATCTTCTTGGGAAGCTTTCTTTAGCATCCCTTTACGGTTTGTACAACGCGTTCCGCAACTCCATTTGATGCTTGGTGTTAACGTGGAATCAACATACGACGGATACTATTGTGGTTACGAAACTCGCTGTGCTTGACACTTGGAAAGGCAGGACCGTTGTCCGAAACGACAACGTCTGGTAGTCCGTGCGTTGAAAATATGATTCGAAGGAACTTGATCGTAGCATCAGCAGAGGTTGACGATACAGGCGTGACCTGAACCCACTTTGAAAAGGCATTTATTTAATTATTTCATAATACTACCAGTCTCCCAGCGGGAATTATAATAGGAGTGAGTCCAAAAAACAATAGACATTCTAACAGACATCGGCCAAGACGAGGAAATGAAAATGGAGTTGACTGTACTTTTCGACCTGAGCGGTGATGTTCTTGGCATTCGGGACAAACTTGGACATTTGCCCCGGTGCTGTCGTATAGACCCTCCAACCGGACGGGGCTTCGTGCTATGGCCTTCATCTTCTGAACTCCGGGATGGCTCTCGCGTAGCAAGTGGAGCACTTGCTCCTGTATGTTTAGTGAAATGATTACTCTCGATACCCAGAGTAAACAATCTTCTTAAACGCTAAGTTCCTTCACTTTCGTTCGAAACGGCGATCACTGCGCTCCTCCAGAGCGCCAGCTAAAAAGTGAAAGCCGTTTACTACTCCTTGTAACGCCGAATTAGAGCGCAGCTCCTGAGGAGGAAGGAACGGTACTGGGGGGGTGCCAAGTGACCTCGGGGGGGGGGAGTCACGTGACGTGGGGGGTGTGTGTCACGTAACGATGACGATGCTGATGACGTCATCAGCATCGTCATCGTTACGTGACACCCCCTGACGTCACGTGACCCCCCCCCCCCCCCCCCCCCCCCCCCAGTAGCATTCCTTCCTCCTTAAGAGCTGCGGTCTAATTCGGCGTTACAAGGAGTTGTAAACGGCTTTCACTTTTTAGCTGGTAGGAGGTTTTTTTAGGTGAAGGCTATGCGACCTTTCTCTTTCTTTTAATCTCGATGGGCGAGTACGGCTCCAACTTCATATGGACGTGCTGATGACGATCTTTTTGCTAGGATTGAAGTGCTGAAGCACTTATGCAGAAGTGAAAAGCTCTTTGCTCTTCTAAAAAGCATTCTTCCCAATTTGCTGCCATCGCCATGTTGTACTAGCAGCCAGAAGGTCGTACGAGGGTCGAAGAATTGGGGGCAAGTTGGCCCCAATTCTTGATGAGCCCAAGGTAACTTTGAAGCCGCTTTAAATAAACTGATCGTGGAGCATTTACAACAGCTTCTACCTTCCGAGGCATTGGTTTCAGTTCTTCTGCTGTAATTACATGACCGAGGTATTCCACTTCGGAGGTGATGAAGGTGCATTTCTCTAACTTGAATTTTAGAGCGGCGTCCTCTAGACGCTGCAGTACTTGCTCGAGATTATTCAGATGGTTCTATTTGTCAAGTCCAGTCACGAGAATATCATTAAAGTATACGACGACGTGTGGCATATTTTGCAGCAGATTTTTCATCTTTTTCTGGAAAATTGCAGGAGCTGAAGACACCGCAAAAGGCAAGAGGTGTACTGAAAAAAAGTAAATTTAAAGCGTTAAATGGAAAGAGTCTTTCTTTGTTTTTTTTTTACTTTTGGGCTTGATCGTTGTTTGTTGATACGCGTTTTTCAGATCCAGTTCACTGAATTTGAGGCCACCCGAAAGATTTATCCACCTATACTCCAATCTGGGTACCGGCTACTTTTCGAGAATTGGATGTGGGATGGTGATCTTTGTTTTCGCACCTTTGGGGGTACCAGGTCTGTCGGAAAAGATTTCTTTGTGATTTTCTAAAACTGTGTACACGTCTGATGTAGCAGTAAGTTCCTTGACATTGACTAATTTTAAAGACGTGGATCCAGTTTCTTCCAAGTAGTGTGGGAATCTGACCACGTGCAACGTGCAAAGGTAGCATAGCTAGTTTGTTCAGGAATCGAACGGACATGACGACCTTTCCTTAGACGTTAGAACGTTTACCGCGATAACGTAATAGGACGACGTCAGAAGGCTCACATTGAAGGCCGGTGAAGTCTTTAAACGTTCTTTGTGCGATAATGGAGACCCTGGCTCTTGTGTCGATTCCCCTTCGAAGTGGTTTTCCTTCCACTTCCACAGTCGTAAGAAAACGAGGTGAAGTTTTGGCATATTCTAACGACGATATGTCCTACGTCGCCGGTGCTTTACTCGTGGACGGCTGTTCAGAGTTTTCAATTGTGTGAACAGGGCGTTTATGGTGATCTTATCTCTGTCCAGGATCGTTTCATTCGCCTTGTTGCATCTTGAATTTACACACGCTCGCAAGCCTTGTGTCAAGCGCTGCATTTTGCTTTCAAGTGCATGGAAGCATGCAGACGCATAATGTGGCCCTCCACAGCGATATTAGGTGACGTTCTTTGAAGTCTATCGTTTGGCTCCGTTAAGAGCATCGACCGCTACTTGACATCCTTCTTGTTTCATCAATAACATTGATTTGTTCTTAACAGTTTCCATCTCAAATAGAAACTGAGTCGCGGTCTCGAAAAAAAGATTGCTCGCATTCGTGACGTAGCAAGGCTGGCGTGGTTATGAGCTTTGCCGCTGGTGGCGTTGCCAGCGTTGTGTTGGTGTCAATAGGCAATTGTAGCAGACCGTTTTTCTCCTCTGCTACGATATCCATGAAGAAAACGCCGCTGCTGGGCATGCGCGTCGCCAGCTTTGCCTGCATTGTGCAAGGTCTTGCGGCGTTACAACCGAGCAGTTCGAAGTACCCGTGGGGGGACGAGTGTGTGGCTGGTCCAAGGCGCACGTATCTTCCACAGCACTTTCAGCTTAGGGGTGAACGGGGTGGGAAAAGCAACTTTTGTGAAAATTTTTGAGCGACGGACTAATCTTCTAGAGGGAGAATGGCTGTGTTCGGGTACACAAACGAGGGTCCGAGCAAGAGGGGAGTCCCTCCTTTCCGTCTTCTTGAACTGTTTGGTACGATGCGCGATTTGTGAGTTGAGGAAAGCTAGGAAGGAAAATGTTGAATTCCAAAGAGCGGCACTGCTCCGGTAGAACTTGCTACGTCATGACTACGTAGCGAACTCCCCAACGTTGCTAGATACCTCCCAAACAGACTCCATTTGCATTCACCACGTGCAGATTTAAAGATAGCTTAATTAGCTTTCAAATAATTTTTCTTGTGCCTTTCAACGAAAACCGGTATTCTTTTTAGATTATGCTGCAACATGCAACACATTAAAGCTAAAAAATTAGGGCTGGAATTTCGTTTCCGTACCCCTTTAAAGCTATTGTCCGGTCCAGAAAAAGGGGGGGGGGGGGTGCAACGATTTCCGGACTTCTGTCAAACATTTGTGGAAGTTGCCCTCTGACACTTCTAAAGTAAAGAGCAGAAAACCGACTTCGAAAACGCGTCCGAGTTATTGCGTAAAAAAAGAGAGATAAATATAGGTATTTCTAGCACCCCTCATGTCGCTCCCGGTATTCAGGGTCACACCTGGTCCCCCTCCTAGTGACGTAATTCGGGGTGCCGTGTAGCTTCCCGTGTGCTCTTTTGGAGGACGCTTTCTCTCCCTCTCTCTGCTGACACTAACTAGCAAGCGTTGTGCTGCAGCTTAGAGCCGAGCGAGGTCACGTAAGCCTCCCACCGTAATTCCTTCGGCTGCCACTCGCGGCTGCAAGGGGAGAAAAAAAGTTCGACTTTTGCTTTGCGAGTATTCAACGGAATCGCGACGTTTTTTTAATGAAGGAGATGTTTTCTCTAGCCTCTAGGACACGATAAACAACGTAAAAATGACAAAATGCAAATTCTTTTAATCTTAAAATTGTTGCACCTCCCCCCCCCCCCCCCCCCTTCCCCTTTAACTTTTCGCGCTCGTTAGGTCAAGGGAGCCTTCATATAACCAAACGTCATTTTTGTTTTGATATATAATGTCCGGATATTAATTAAACTAGTCATGAGCGTGTGTACGAAACTGCACCCCGAATTTCGCCAGTGTCAATGGCTGATATCCTGCCGTTGTGCGTGACGCAACATCAGGTATGGGATCGTCGGTTATGCAGGCACTTTGTGTAGGTGGGGTTTGGAATATGTTCCTCAATGAGTGTTTTCTATTTCATTTCTTCTTAAGCACCGTTCACATATATGCGACCGAGTACGTCCGAGAGAAACCAGACCGGTTTTTAAGCTTCTTGCGACATCTTAGGACCGGATGCACTGCTTCGCATCCGGTCCTAAGAAGTCGCAAGAGGCTTAAAAACCGGTCTGGTCTCTCTCGGTCTTACACAGTCGCAAGAGTGTGAACGGGCCTTTATACTCAATTTCAGGTTGTTCTCAGTTAAATTGCGTTTCTTGTCAGAGAAAAAAAAACGCGATTTTTATTTTTATAATATTTTAAGACGGCTGTGAGCTTGGAGCGTTCTTCGGAGTTACCACACCTTTGCGAAGAAGATTGCCGAGGCTGTCTATGTTTTTGAAGACATCTGTAACCGAGCATTGCCATAAATAGTAAAGATAACACTTAATTCCAAGCCATTATATGTCTAGCAGTCTCAATGCTGCTGCAAGTGTTCAGGGGGAATTCTGCGACTATGTCGTGGGGCACGTGGTCTCCGGACGTCCGCGTACCCGCCTTTTATTATTTTTCTTTTTGAAACAAAGTTTGGGAACCGGTAACCTCCAGGCCAATCTGATTTTTGCAAAGTGCACGTTATTCACGCGGCACTTGTGTGATGTCCACCGTCGCACTAACCCACTGCACAGTTTACACGGTGGTGTCGCTGATCGACTCTGGATTGAGGAAGGTGAGTTCTTTACTTGGTAGGTTTTGCGGAATGTTAACCGATTAACACTTTTACTTTCTTAGGAACTCAAAGCTCCAAAGCGTTAGAATGGGAAGTGCTCTCCAGGCCTCTGGAGAGCACTTTTCTTACTGTCCTTTGGAACATGAAAAATAGTTTTCTTTGAAACTTGTTGTTTGCATAATCGTTTCACCAGCCAGTTCTCAAATAATCTTTGTCTCTTTAGACCTTGTTTCTAGCTATTTAGAATAAGAACTTTAGTCGCAGTTTTTCCCGACGTACGGAAAGTGGTTGTTAAACATTTCTTCTTTTTCTCTTTTCTTTACAGCTTTTTTTCCTCCCGTATCATCCGAGAACGAACCTAGCCGCCATGTTTTGTATTTTTTTCAGCTTATCAATCAATGTTTTCTTGGCTGGCTCCCAGACAGCACATGCATACTCTAAAATTGGTCTAACAAATGTTTAATAAGCAGTTGTTTTTATGATAGGTTGTGAGTATTTTAGGTTACGTTGAATGAAATTCATTGCCCTGCCAGCTTTTAGAACTACTTCTTATATGTGGGCATTGCACGAACAGCCAGATGATAATATGACACCTAAATATGTGTACGTAAGCTCCGTTATTATGGGGCGATTCCACGCCAGTTCGAGCGATGATGGTCCGGGTCATAATTTTGATATTTCTTTTTAAATATATGAAAGCCATGTTTTTGGGAGGAACTGTCAGTTATATATGAACACCGTGACAATTGTTTCCGCTGAGATATAATGTAGAGAAGCTCCAGGCATGGAAATTTAGAGGATCTCACAGGGCTACTTTGCACAGTCTTCTTTTTCTTATCGAAGCTTTCACGTCACCCTAACTTTTTAAATATATTTTACGGAAGATATACAACACATGCGTAAAAAATTAAAAATATCAATAAAATATTTCTAAGCTACCAAAATTTTCAAACTTGGCCTAAAAACGCGTTTTAGACACATTCACAATTGTTTTTTTGCAAGTAAACCATTTTTTTATGATGCCTCGCGAAACATATCAAAATGTGCGTCTTTAAATATTCTTTACGGATATATAAAGATAATATGCCCACCTTTAATTCTCTTCTTGTTATTAACGCGGAAATGCAGCTGGTTCCTCAAGATGTGGCAAGATTGGGCATCGATCGATATTTAAAAAAAAAAAAAAAAACTCCATCTTTTATTTTATTTTTAATCTTCCCTTGGCACTTCGCAGTGACTTGAACTAAATTGTGATGGAAAAATATTGAGTAGTATATGACCTCTAAACGGGGAAATTTACGACAAACCTTCACTCGGAGCGAGCCGACGTCTTCGTCATAGTGCCGCGCGCGCAGCTGACCGCAGCCCGCCCGTGGCCTAAAAGTTATCGCGCTTCCCTTCAATGCAAAAGGCTAAGGTTCGATTTCTGGCCGCGTCTACACGTTTTTGTTGACTCTGCAATGTGATGTTCTGGTAAATTCGAGACCCGCCTTGGGCTGATTCGAGGTTAGAATGTTCTGCACACCGAACCTTCTACGCCGAATGTTCCAGAATCCAACGCGTGTACAAAAAAGGTTGCGCGTGGCAAGCCGGAGGCAGTCTCGCCCCAGCGTTCGACTCCGCTCTTAGAGCCCGGTCACACTTGCAACTTGGGACAGTCACTGGAGCGACTAGTGACAAGCGACTGGCGTCCACCAGTGTTCACACCTGATTGAGCGACCGACGAGTTGCCAGGCTTGCTTCTCGGATGCTCTCGTTCTGAATGAGGTTCCACGGGAGCCATGGTTCGTCGTCGTCTTCCCGCCCGATTGTTTTCGTTTGTACTCGTTGTAACTTTCATTGCTACTAAATAAGCTACGCTTGAGAGTAACGACACTTGGCCATGTTGTGTATTAAAATGATGGTTGCCAGTCATCAGAAGCTTTATCTGAAATCACAGGAAATTCTTTTCTGCCCTCCACAAATGTTTACGCAACAGAGCAAACCGATGTTACATGACCTTCCTAATACCGAATCTAATGCTGAGGAATTCAAACTTTTGAATCATGATGATCGGCAGTTGCGCCTGCTCTGCACAGGCATCAAAATGGCGGCGCCATAACAGTTCGGGGAATGGAGTGCCGATACTCTAACCGCAGCTAATTTAGTGGCTCTAGTGACGTTCACATGTCCGACACGTGAAATTGTCCAAGAAGCGAAGACGAAGTGGACCTTTGTTCAAGAGTTCGTGATTTCAAAACGCAGAGAAGGCGAAAGGAAAGCAAAACGAAGTATGTGATAACCTTCTGTTCCGTTCGATTTATTTTCTTAGCTCCTAATGATAAGAAGGAACAAATCATCCCGCTACCAGAACATACGAAGCGTTCAAGCAGGCACGAGCGCACATCCGAACAGTCTCATAATTCCCGTAGGTGCAACTTCTCCTGGGATTTTCAGGAAAAACCTGTTGCCGGGGCTTAGTGTTGGGGTGAGAGGGTCACGTTGTGCGCGGCTGACGCGCTTTTGGTTGCGGTGCCGTCAGCAAGGGCTCGCAGGCGATTGACCATCTGAATAGACCTTTTGTAAACTTCCCTAAGCCTCAAAAATAATGATGGGAACGTAGGTTCACGCGTCGCACGCGTTCAGATTATCTCTATTAAACATACGAAATATTCAAACTAAATCGTCGGTGAACGCGCGTGCAAAGTGCTATTTCTTTTGGATGTTTACTTTACAAAAAGAGTTTGCTGCAGAAGGCAGTACGCGCAGCGCGTGTAATGACAGTCGCGCACGGTCGTTGAGCTTGGGTAATTTAGCAAAACGTCCATTTGCCATCAGAGAACCCGATTATCTTCGTTCACCTTTAAAGAAACACGAGAAGCAAATGACGGGAACGCAAGCTCTTTGCCCCTCGCTGCGAAGTCGGTCAGCGAGAGGCGCGATGCGTATGGCGCTCGCGACGCCAACGCGTGATAATCTCGCGCCTAGTAGTAATGTCCCAGAACTGTACGCCCTATGGCCTATACATAGCTTGCCTGTAACATCATTTTGCGGCCACGCCAGTAGTTTATGCCCCACGGGCGTTCGCTTCACCGTGTTACTTTCACACCGCAGAAGTACTGGCTCCAATAAGTATAAATATCCATCAGTGCTCAGCAATAGAGAAAAAGAGAACTTATTTTATTGAGGGTCAAATAAAGACCCCAGAGGTGCTCCTCCGATAAGCGGACAAGAGCCAGCTGATCGGCTTGAGCCGCCGAGGTCAGCCACAGCCGCCAGTGTGGAGGGGGGGGGGGGGTTGTGGCAGTAGGGAGACAGGATGACTGTGTGGCAGTTGGACAGTGGATTTTCAAGGTTCGGCGTAGGGCAGGGGAAATTGGGGAAGGAGGGATCTGATCTGAAACGATACAGGGAATGATGGGCGGTGGTGACTCTTTTGTTAAGCTGGATGGCTTTCAGTCTGTGTGTTTGTGAGGTATTAAGCTGGGGGCGTTTGCCGCCATGTTGAACAAATCTGGTTAGATAGAGTTTTTATTCCTTGACTTGACAGAGTATAGTACATGGAAAACTACTGAAATTGCGAAGTACTGGTCCTGATCCAGACATAAAATAGATTGGCTCCTATCTGCATGGCCGTCAACAGTATGTAGAGCTTAGTGGTGCCTGCTCAGAGATAGTTGATGTGACTTCCAGGGTACAACAAGGAAGTGTAATAGGGCCATTACTGTCTTTGATGTATGTTAATGATATTGTTTCTGTTGCCACAGGTGTGAGTATCCGTTCAGTAGTCGATGACCCTGCGTTGTTTAAAGAAGTAACCTGTGCAAGGAATAAAATTGCACTGATTATCATTTTAAGTCTATACAGGATTGGTGCGACCATTATAAAATAAACCTGAATCTTGAGAAAACTATTTTTTTTTTTAGAATCACGAAACAAAAATTTTCTTTTGAGTACAAAATAAAGGCTTGTAAAGTATCTTGGGCTGACATTTCACAAAAAATTGAGCTGGTCTGTTAGGTCCCAGGACTTTCGGGGAAACTGTGTTCTGTATATATATTCTTGTATGGTTTTTTTTGGTGACGGGCTCAAAGGAAAACAGGGGGCCCGCAATGGTTTACGAGTCCCGGACGCGACGGCAATTAACGAATTCCGAAGTAACCCGAATCTCGGGCACCAGGGTTGGAAATGTGGGGAGTCGGCGAGAAGAACCGCCGGGTCGGAACGACACGGCGGGGGGTGCGGAGCGACCCGGCGAGGTGACAAGCGATGCTGACCAGACGCCCGGGAAAGTGGGGACGATCCCTGGAATTTTGGGGGCGCGCGGGAAAGAGGAAGGCAGTTTACGCTGAGCATCGGAGGGGGCAAGACGCCACCAGGACTCCGAGAGGTCTCGCGTAGCTCCTAAGATCTGTAACCCAGTCCGTAACTATATATGTAAATAAATCATATATATATATTCGTAACCTTCATCTGGGTGTCCCTCTGCCACTACATCTCCGTTGGCCAAGGCGGAATTGGGGTTGCCATCATCACATCGGCGGCAACCCGACAAAGAACATCAGCCTCTCTCAACGACACCGGCAAGAGAGAGAGGAGGAGAGGAAATTAACTGGCGCAGTCGGCAGGATCAGGTAAAGTATCTGGGTCATGTAATTGGAGGTGGATCCCATTCTCCGGACCCCGAACGCACTCGTGCCTTGCGGGACCTAGAGCGACCGACTACAAAGAAGGAGTTGAGAAGTGTTCTGGGCCTTTTCAACTACTATCGTGACTATGTACCGCATTTTGCGGAACTGGTGCTCCCACTGACAAAACTAACAGGTAAGAGGGTGGCAAACCAGATTCCGTGGTCCGCAGATGCGGAAGCAGCCTTTAACGCCGCCAAAGGGAAGTTGGCCGAGGCACCCCAACTGGCCGCGCCAGACCTGATGAGAGAGTTTGTCTTGACGACGGACGCGTCCGAGTTTGCGGTTGGCGCCTGTCTCTCGCAGGAGAATGGGGAGGGGCGGGAACAACCCATAGCTTTCCTGAGCAAAAAACTAACCCCGACGGAGACTCGCTGGGCAACAATCGAACGAGAGGCGTTCGCGATCGTGTGGGCGCTATCGAAACTCGAAACCTGGCTTTTCGGGGCTAAAATTAAGGTGGTCACGGATCACAATCCACTGAAGTACCTCACCCTCACATCCCCGAGTAGCGCGCGTCTGACGCGATGGTCCCTTGCGCTCCAGCGCTACGAGATAACTATATCGCATATTAAGGGGTCAATGAACCAGTGTGCGGACGCGTTGTCTAGGCTTAGAGTTTCGACCTAGAGACGGCGGGCCTTGAGGTGTGGCTCCGGGCTGACATGACGTTCGATGGAGTGATCTCTAGGGCCTCCCATATGAGTTGTGCTAACCGTATAACATTATGTGCTAGTGCTAATGCATGTTTTTTTTTTGTGTGTGTTTGTGTTTCCGTGTTTGCTTTTACTACGAATGTACCGGAAGCGTAGAGCTTCATTTTGTAATACGGGAAGGTTAGAGCTAATCGCCGTTCCAGGCTGCACGGTGAACACTTCGCGTCTAGGTCCTGAGACTTTGTGTTTTTGTTTTGGTGTGTTGCTCGTTCTTGCAGCCCGAGCAACACAGTTGGGGGGGGAGATGTTAGGTCCCAGGACTTTCGGGGAAACTGTGTTTTGTATATATATTCTTGTATGGTTTTTTTTGGTGACGGGCTCAAAGGAAAACAGGGGGCCCGCAATGGTTTACGAGTCCCGGACGCGACGGCAATTAACGAATTCCGAAGTAACCCGAATCTCGGGCACCAGGGTTGGAAATGTGGGGAGTCGGCGAGAAGAACCGCCGGGTCGGAGCGACACGGCGGGGGGTGCGGAGCGACCCGGCGAGGTGACAAGCGATGCTGACCAGACGCCCGGGAAAGTGGGGACGATCCCTGGAATTTTGGGGGCGCGCGGGAAAGAGGAAGGCAGTTTACGCTGAGCATCGGAGGGGGCAAGACGCCACCAGGACTCCGAGAGGTCTCGCGTAGCTCCTAAGATCTGTAACCCAGTCCGTAACTATATATGTAAATAAATCATATATATATATTCGTAACCTTCATCTGGGTGTCCCTCTGCCACTACATCTCCGTTGGCCAAGGCGGAATTGGGGTTGCCATCATCACATCGGCGGCAACCCGACAAAGAACATCAGCCTCTCTCAATGACACCGGCAAGAGAGAGAGGAGGAGAGGATATTAACTTGGTCTAAACATAAAGACAACATCACATCTGCTGCTTTTTAGAAGCTTGGATTGATTAAGCAAAAACTAAAGAATGCGCCATCTAATGTAAAATTACTTACGCACCAGTCACTTATAAGACCCGAACTTTAATACGCCAGTATTGTATGAAACCTCTTTACGAAAACAGATAGAAATATACTAGAACAAGTTCAAAGGCGGGCATTCTGCTTTATTTACAATAAATTGAAACTATCCGACTCTCTTTCCTCACTAGTGCAGATAAACAAAATCGACTTGTTACAGGAAATAAGAAAGAAGGCTGGGCTCAAGCATTTGTTCCTTCTTGCAAATGATAGGCTTTCTAGTAATCGCCTCACATAGGTATACAGCCCGTTACTAAGAGACAGACCAGATATTATCACCAACACTTGCTGGCTCCCAGGGACTCCGGAACCGGGGGGGGGGGGGGGCAGAGCACCCCCCAAGGTTTCTCAAGATGAGGCTGAGCCCCCCCCCCCCCCCCCCCCCCCCCCCCAATTCGACTGCAGACAACAACAGGGCCATTTTGAAGGGTTATGAGAGGCTTCTGAAAATGTTTGAAACGCTGCTAGGAATAAACATTTCTATAGCTTTGTTCAGTCCATGCGAAGAACTTGCAAGGGTACTGCAACGTTCAACGTTTTGCGCCGCAGGTACCAAAGATGCCGCAGAGACTCTCTGCGAGGCAACGTCCCGTCTGCGGTCTATAAAGTCACGTTTGAAGAGTTGTGGGTCTGCGCGAGCTGAACTGCAATGCGACTAGGTTTGAAGGACCCTTGCAGCGCAAGGCCGACAAAACCGTCAAGAAGGCTTGAAATGAGCAACAACCTTCTCGCCAGTTGTATTTGATTGCAAGGCAGCGTTACGGAAGGAGTACTTTGCGGCTGTAGACTGCATTCTGAGTGAAACTCAACGGCGGTGTGAATAACCTGGTATGAAGCAGGCTAGGAAACTAGAGAGAATTTTGATTAATGCTGCCGGGGGAAGACAGTTCACAACAGATGACCTGAAAGAGGTCGCATGCATGCGATTTTGATCCGGCCCGACTCTCTGCGCAGTTTTTACTTTGGCAGCTCTTTTATGCAACCTTGATTCCCTTACAAGGGACACTACAGGCAAAATCCGACGAAATTCGTGAACTCTTGACCAAGTCGTAAAATATACGAAACTTCTTCATTCTGTGCCTGCATCTGTCGCTTCGGGGGAACGCTCGTTTACTGCGTTACGCTGAATTAAAACGAATCTACGCAGCCGGATGAGTAAGGGGAGACTAAGACGCCTCCTTATTTTGCACATTTAAAAAGAAAGAACGTCGAGCTCAACCTGGACGACGTCATCAAGGAATTTGTCTCAAGGACTGCTGAGCGAACGGCGGCGGGCATTGGTCTTCCTCGAGACGATTAACACACGTGGTTTTGGGGCCTATATAGGATCTGTTTCCTTTATCAGGCTTTTGTGCACATTTTCAAAATATGTATTAAGATGTCATTATATTTACTTATGTAATTTTCTTGGCTTACTTGTTCATTTTATAGCGTGGATGTCTTTTTGGATGAACATTTCAAGAATAATCATGATCCTCCGCCAACTCAATTTGGCAATGCTGTGTATCCTTGTAGAAATTTTTAAATTGTCTGAAACATTATGCATAAGTGTTTTTGCGATATTAGAGAGTTTTAGTGGATCGTACGTAAAAGATTTGAGGGTCGGAAAGTGCATGCGCGAAACTCAGTATTGCGTTCTACGCGTGTGCAATTCCGACCCGCAATTCTATTGCGTACGAGGCACTAAAACTCCCTACTGTTGTTATAAAGCAGAAAGGAAAAGTGATTGCTCATGCTAAGTAAGGAACTTCATGCAAACAATATTTTTTTTTAAACAGTAAGTAAAAATAAAACAACAGAAATTCGGCTCCAGCCCTTGTCTGAAATAAAATATACAAAACAAAATGCTTGACTTCAGCCCCCGCCCGCCCCCCCCCCCCCCCCACACACACACACACACACTCACAATCTACTTCCGGAGTCCCTGCTGGCTTCTCACTTTTATCGGTCCCATCTTTTAAAATTTTTTTTTCTCCAGAACAATTAGTGAATGGAATTTTCTTCCCACTGAGTTAGGCGTTTCCTTCCAGTTCATGACTGCATAGCTTCTCACTGCTATATTACCTTCTGCTGCTGGTAGCTTTTTATGTTTTGTATAAAAGTTATTTGTTTGTAGTTCCTGTCGAAAGTATTGCTTGTATATTTTCGTGTGCTGAGTGTGATTTACTCTTTTGTAGTCACTCCTGCTTGGACTATCTTGGTCTGCACTATGTTATAAAAAGAAATAAACCAAAATTTTGGAGTAAAAGAGCGAAACAGGACAGGAGCATTTCGGGGTAAAACAGCCAAAACGGATATGAACGAATTAAAGACGAGAAAGTTTATGAACATTTAGGGATTAAACAGCGAAACAGGACACGGATTTCGTCAGTGTCGCACGTTGCTCGGTTTATTTCGGACATGTTTATCACTCAGCAAGAGCGAATGAACATTTTAACAACTTTTATTTACCAGAAACACCTTTATGTTTTCGTTTAAAAAAATATTTGTGAAAAAAAAAAAAAAAAAAAAGCAAGGCTCGGGTTGCCCGTTGTACATTAATATTCTGATGCCTTCTAAGCTCAGGCGTCAACGCTATTGCATAGAGGATTAATAAGTGATGGCATATGTAAAATATTTGTGTATGAGGACGATTTTCTAATTGTCAGTCGAGCAGTATACATTTCTTTATGTCACGTCATCACTGAGATAAAAGTTTGTAAGCTCTAGCGCTTCCGGTTTAATAGCTTCTGAAAGGCACATACATGCCTGGTATCTCAAGCTAAGATTTTTGACTCACCATATCTGCTGGTCGTACGAGACACGATCTAAAATGCGCGTCCTGTAATAACGTATGAGCTGTTGTAAGTTGAACTCTGACTCGGAGCTCGGAAGGGCAAGAAACAGAAAAACCGACAACGAGATGGCAATAAATCTCACGTGGTACGGCGCTTTGTAAGAACGTAAACATACAGGACGAAAAATAAGCACACAAAAAGAAAAAAAGAGACGAGCACGAGGAAAGCACGTGGATGCTCGGGTAACCTCGACTGGCACATGACGGACTGAGCTTTGCCCACGGCCTCACGTCATGTTTACACCAGCTCGGGCGAACTTGAGCAAGACGAGATGCCTGCCGCCGCCATCAACCATCTGGGGGTGCGAAAAGCGGACGGGAAACGAAGCGGAATTTGAAACGTCGGTCGGAGGAGAGAGAAGGAAGACGCGAGCAACAGCAACAGCCCGGTGTGGGAACCAGATAGATCGAAAACGAACGCCACGAAAGACGCCACGCAAAAGAACTCTTCTGTGTTTAACGAAGCTTGAGTTGTAGATTTAGAATAATAAACAGTTCGTATTGGGTTAAGCCTTGCGGTTGTCATTTAACAACAGAACGTTCTGGTGCCGAAAACCCGGGATTAACCGCCAACGAAGCCCGAACGAAGAAATGGCAACTCGAGCTACAATCGACCGACTGAGACGCAGAAGAGCAGTGGTCCGAACGTCAACAACGAAACTCCTGAACGAAATCGACGTTCTGCTGGCCATGGAAGACACGCATACGGGTGAGCTTCAAGGAA
The DNA here is from genome assembly GCF_016920785.2 of Ixodes scapularis. Lineage (NCBI taxonomy): Eukaryota > Metazoa > Arthropoda > Arachnida > Ixodida > Ixodidae > Ixodes > Ixodes scapularis. The sequence goes on from NW_024609870.1 coordinate 1,642,931, forward strand.
AGTTTGAACTTCTGGTGTCCAAAGAATCAACGTTAAAGGAACTGGACCGCGAGATGGAAGCAGTGGTGGACTGCGAATCGATAGAAGAGGAGATGACAGGCGCGGAAGTTTACCAAGAAAGAATCAGCGTAACGAAGACGCGATTGCGAAACAAGCTGACAGAACGTGAACAAGCCGCTGCCAGGTTATCTTTAACGCAGAACACGGCCGTCAAAACTATCACAAATCAAGGACGGATGACTATGACAGTGAAGCTCCCGAAACTCGAGATAACGAAGTTCCATGGGGACATACGAGCATGGCAAGGATTTTGGAGCCAATTTGACTGTACCATTCTCCAGAACGAAACTCTCTCGGAAATCGACAAGTTCAAGTACCTCAAAAGCTACCTGACCGGCAAAGCTGCTGCAGCAATTGAGGGACTCGCCGTAACTGCCGAGAACTACAAAGTTTCAATCGACCTCCTGAAGGAAAGATTTGGTCAACAGAAGCTGATCATCGAAAGCCATCTGTCACAACTGCTAGAGATCAAACCAGTCCATGACTCCAGGAACGTCAATGCACTCAGAGCGTTATACTATGAAGTGGAGACGGGAGTTTGAAGTCTTGAAGCCCTGGGGGTTCATTCAGATACCTATAAAACGATGCTCCTTACCGTTCTTCGAAAGGTAGTGCCGGCCGATCTGAGCCTGGAGTACAACCGGAGGTCCGTCTCACGAACAGCGACAAAGCACAACGAGCCGAGACTTTCTGGACTTCCTGAAAATCGAGATAGAAAGCCGAGAAAGAAGTTTATATGGCTCAGGACATTCCGTGCCACGAACCGAGGATCAAAGAAGCTTTCGTGCAAGGAAAGATCAGCAGAGTCGTTACCCTCCTGCATCTGTACTAACAACGGCAGCAGGCCTGGATAAAAAGAACTGTGTGTTCTGCAAAGCAGGTGCTCATCTGACTGCGGACTGCACGTCCTCAATGACCAACGACGAACGCAAGCGTGTTCTAAAGGCTAAAAACCGATGTTATCGTTGCACCAAGAAAAACCATCGGGCAAATGATTGCAGAAGTGCAAAGTTGCTGAAGTGCGCGCAGTGTGCAGGGAGACACACAAGTGCCATGTGCGACCCGAACTTCAAGCCTCAGCATAAGACTACGGTGAAAGAAATGACGGACACCGATGTTATCGTTGCACCAAGAAAAACCATCGGGCAAATGATTGCAGAAGTGCAAAGTTGCTGAAGTGCGCGCAGTGTGCAGGGAGACACACAAGTGCCATGTGCGACCCGAACTTCAAGCCTCAGCATAAGACTACGGTGAAAGAAATGACGGACACCGGTGAAACATCAACTTCGGGAGGAACGACACTCCAGTCAACGCTCAAGATAACAAACACAGAAAGGAACAGTGGAAAGCGAGTACTTTTGCAGACAGCTCAAGCCTGGGCAGAAGAAGAAAGAGAGCGTTGCCGGATTATACTTCTCATCGATGGCGGAAGCCAGCGGACTTTTATTCGCCAAACCGTCTCTAAGAAACTTCACCTGAAGGAACTGGGTAAGGAGGACTTGACCATTTTCACGTTTGGAGATGCAGCAACGAAAACGAAATGCAAGCGAGTGGAACTGTGGCTCCGCAGCCAATACGACAGAAGATGCGTAAAAATAGAAGCCCTCGAGGTTCCTCACATCTGCTCAGATGTCATGAACAACCCCTCCGAACAACTGCGGGGGCTGCCTGACGGAATGAACCTCGCGGACGTGGAGCTCTGGGGCAATCCATGCGAGGAGGGAATGAGCCTTCTCATCGGAGCCGATCACTTCTGGGACACTGTGAACGGCGGAGTCAAGCGCTTAGATGAGAAGCTGATGGCAGTTGACACCATCCTCGGGTGGACACTTCAGGGTCCCGTTACATCTACTTCTGCGACATTCTACTCGCCAACAACTGGAGTGATGAGGGTGGCTGTGTCCGAATCAAACGACGCGGAAATTTCGGCTCAGCTCAGATCATTCTGGGAACTTGAGCACATCGGTATAGCTGACAACGTGACGAAGACATCAGAGACGGAGTTGCTCAGCGAATTCAAGAAATCCGTAAAGTCTGTAAACGAACGGCACCGAGTTTCCCTGTCAGGCAATGAAGAAGGCTGGCCAGGTCAAGTGGGGAATGCTCACCAGGTTGCGGACAACAAAGCAGAAGAAAAGAAGGTAATGGTCTTACAAGTAACTGCACCAGCTCTGTTTCCAGTTTTCGACTTGGAAAGGTACAACTCGTCAACCAAGGTGATCCGCGTAACTGTTTGTATCAAACGTTTCGTGAAGAATTGTGCCAAGACAGCAGACAAACGAAGCGGACCTCTCTCAAGCGAAGAACTGATAGAAGCCGAAACGTATTTGCACATTGCACAAAACGAGACTTTTGTACCAGAAATCACGAGCTTGCGTGAAGACAAACAAGTTGACAGAAAATCGAGTCTCAGGAATTTGAACCCATTCCTGGACAGCGACGGATTGGTTCGAGTGGGTGGACGATTGCAGCACAGTGACAACAGCGAGAATGTGAAGCACCCAATCGTCCTTACCGCCGATCACCCTTTCACCATGCTTCTCATCGCTGGGGAACACCGTCGGCTGCTCCATGCTGGGGCTCGAGACACATTAGGACGGCTAAGGGAATCCTGCTGGGTCATTAGAGGACGACAAGCAGTAAAGAAAGTAATTCACAATTGTTTCGCCTGCCGAAAACAAAGTTGCCTGCCCGCATCCGAGCCAATGGCTCCCTTACCGGGGGACCGAGTCACAAAAAGCGACCCTTTTAGCATCACGGGGGTAGACTTCGCAGGACTTTTGATCTGCCGTCAACGGAAAGGAAGCAGCAAGTGTTGCATCGCTTTATTCACGAGCGCTGCTACACGGGCAGTCCAGCTGGGGTCGGTGAGTGACCTCTCCTCCGCCAGATTTTTGTTGGCTTTCAAGCGCTTTGTCGCCAGACGCGGGATCAGCACGACAGTATATTCTGACAATGCTTTAACATTCAAACGAACGTCGAAGGACCTTGAACTAAGCTTCCGTGCCATCCGGTCTGAAGAATTTCAGGCATACTTCTCGAATCACAAAATCCGTTGGAAATTTATCGTCGAGAGGGCTGCATGGTGGGGTGGATTTTGGAAAAGAATGGTGCGATCCGTCAAGGTTTCTCTGCGCAAGGTATTGGGACGCAGCAGCTTGGATTTTGAGGAACTAACGACTGTCCTGGCCGAGGTCGAGGCCGTCATAAATTCTCGCCCTCTGACGTACGTGTGCGCCAATGCCGAGGAACCAGAGGTACTTTCTTTAGCTCACTTCCTAGTGGGGAGGAAACTAACGAGCCTTCCGCCACATCGACTACCAACGGAAGCGCTACCAGCTGGAGATCAGCTTGCTCGAAGATAGAAATACCGCACTGCGGTGGTGGACAATTTCTGTAGACGGTGGCGGCGTGAGTATCTGCTCGAACTAAGGTCAGCGCACCTGGTCAAACCGACTGCCTCATCGGGACTTCAAATTGGTGACCTAGTTCTTCTAAAGGAAGACCGTCTACCAAGACACATGTGGAAAACCTGTAGAATAGAGGAGACCATTCAAGGAAGGGACGGCAGAGCTAGAGCACGTAAACTGATCCTACCCGGGGGAGGAAGGTTTCGCCGGCCCATTTAACATCTTTACCCGTTGGAGTTAAAAGAATGACCGTGCCCGCACATTCCGGGGGAGATTGTTGTAAGTTGAACTCTGGCTCGGAGCTCGGGAGGGCAAGAAACAGAAAAACCGACAACGAGATGGCGATAAATCTCACGTGGTACGGCGCAGCGTAAGAACGTAAACAGACAGGACGAAAAATAAGCACACAAAAAGAAAAAAAGAGACGAGCACGAGGAAAGCACGTGGATGCTCGGGTAACCTCGACTGGCACATGACGGACTGAGCTTTGCCCACGGCCTCACGTCATGTTTACACCAGCTCGGGCGAACTTGAGCAAGACGAGATGCCTGCCGCCGCCATCAACCATCTGGGGGTGCGAAAAGCGGACGGGAAACGAAGCGGAATTTGAAACGTCGGTCGGAGGAGAGAGAAGGAAGACGCGAGCAACAGCAACAACCCGGTGTGGGAACCAGATAGATCGAAAACGAACGCCACGAAAGACGCCACGCAAAAGAACTCTTCTGTGTTTAACGATTAAAGGGTAACTGCAAAGGAAAAAAAGATTTCTTTTTAAACAGCCGAATTGGGACAAGCATGTCAAAAAACCATTTTTCCGCGAGAAAAAAAAATTTTACAGCAATATTTATTGCGTGAGACTGATTTTAGTTTGCGGCTATTTCGCCCGTTTTAAATCGCGCGCCACGAAGTTGGGATTCCGTGACGTTATCCCAATCGGCTCTCATTAGCTAACAGTCTGATTGACAGCTTAGATCTTGGTTGTTAAACCTTTGTTATTTGTTGCAATTTCTTTTTGAGAGGCATATTTTTACGTTTAAAAAATAACCCATGTGATGAGAATTATTATTCTTTACAAAAGGTTTACAAGACGGGCACTTCCGTTTGGATTCATACCATAACCAACAAAAGCTTCGCCATTCTTTCATGGCCGCGGAAGTCTCTGCTCCCGCCTGTCTCGCCTACCTCGACTAATCGTTTCGGCGAAGTGATGAGTGTTTCGTGCTGACCCAGGTGCTTGAGTGAGACTTCTTGAAGTGAAGTAGTGTGTGTTTAGCAGCTGTCGCAGGTGTTAGTGATAGGAAGCGACGCGGGTTTTGGCTTTTATAGCGCGGTTCGTTTTCCTCTTTGCTTGCTTAGCGTGCTTTTTTTGTGTGTTTCTTTAGCTTTGTTTGCGCGTGCAAATGCTGACTTTTCGGAGATGTCAGATGCGTGATCCCGACAGTGAGCCTTCCAGCAGCCATGTCGCCCCGAAAGGAATGCTATTTGGCTGGAGGCAATCGGGCGTTCGCGTAGCGACAAACGTGTCCAGTTACGTTCTCGTTGTTGAGGAACCAAGGGATACGAAGGCAATTACGCTAGACAAATCGGTCGGTGCGACCTTTTCCTTTACTGTTCGTTTTTCAGACTCATAAAAATTACAAAAAGCATGAGCTCCCGCCACTTCTCTTCTTCCTCATCGCGCGGTTGCAACTAGGGATGCCGCGAACTTTTTTCGAATCGAAGTTTCGATGATCGAATCAAGCGGTTCGAAAGGTTCGAAAGATTTCGATTTTTCGAATTGTCTATATCGTAAAATTCGACGGAGGTCGAATTTTCGAACTTGTTAAGCTAAGAAGTTCGACGCTTTTCGAACCGTCGAACTTATTACGCTAAAAATTCGATCTTTTTCGAACTTTCGATCTCATTGCGCTGCAAGGTTCGATGCTTGTCGAACTTTCGAACTTGACTGACCAAAAAATTCGATGAATTTTGAACTTTCGAACTTATTTATCAAGAAAATTGGAAAAGTTTCGAACTTTCGAATTCTGAAAAGTCATAAGTTCGACGAACTTCGAACTTTTAGGGTAAAAGTTCGACGAACTTCGACCTTCGAAAGACCGGCGGACGGTTTCATTTGATTTCAAGTAGTGGGGTACATTCGTAATTTTTTTTTTCGCGAACTTTTACACGCGGTGCTGCGTTCCTTACGAAAGACAATGTGGTTTATTTCAATGTTCTGACATGCTTAGGTTTAAAGAAATAAATCCCCGAAGGGGCGAGGGAGGACGACGGGTTTTTGACGATTATCGTTTGTGCCAGATTTGAAGCACGCTACAGCCGGAGCTATTTATGGTAGATATGTTACACTTTTTTTAAAGAATGATCTATGTATAGCCTAGGTAAGTGCCGTCTTAAGATGTGATTATTGTTATTCAACGTGAGTTTCGAAGAAATGTCCAAACATGTATCTGCATGCAATTATGACCTAAACTTGATATTTATTTTTGTCTAAGTTGTTTGAGGTATCGCATTTAAATTAACACCACACAGTACATATCATTGCCATCTGCAGAATACAAAACAATATATTTATTGTTTTTTCACGTTAAGGAATAAATTAACTCATGGGAGAAGATTTCTACTATTGTTCAAGTTCAGCACGTCATTAAAAGAAAACTTTTTTTTTTTTTTCACTTCAAGTTCCTGGGACGTGTTTCTTTTAGCCTGTACACATTTTGGTAAAAGAAACTTGTTTCGAAGTTCTGAACCTCTGAATATGCAAGAATAGAACACTTCCGACGAATTCTTGATAGTTTTTTTTTTCTCCTGCTTTTTATTCCCGCATTTATTCTTTTTTTTTTTTTTGTTACTATCGGCACAGGTGTTTAGGTCGAAAAGACAGCTTTGAACTTCCGAACCACTAAGCATGTGACGAACAGTGCCTTCTGACAACGAGTTTTTAACAATGACCATCTACGCAACCTTTTATGCAGTGAAGAGCGACAGGAGCTATACATATGCAGAAATAATTTCAGATTAAAATAAGCTCGACCACGCCCTCTTTCCCCGTATTGTTTCCTTTAACAGTCCGAAATACCGGCAAGGGGGAGAAGGAGGCTGAACCCCCCCCCCCCCCCCCCCCTGCTACCCTCTTTCCCCCCGTTTTTCCTCTTCCGACGCCACTTGTATGGTAGAACGCTCCTCGACCTCGAGTTGTGTCGGCTTTTGTGCTTTTTGCGAGGCGATTATAAACATCACCGGATCGGATTACTACCAGCGTGCAAGGGGTGGCGAGCTAGTTTGCCAGGTCGCTTCAAGGTTTTTCTGAGCCTCAACCTCCTGCTCGCCCCTGGCCGTTTCGAACTGGATGAGTCTCGTAAAACAGTGTGTTCGTGCAATCACTACTGCGTGATGCAAGTGAAAGACCCTCCCCCCCCCCCCCGGGGGCTGGCGGTCACAATTCTGCACTGGCAAAAGTCCGGGACACTCGTCGTCTCATTTAATTGCCTGACCAACTTCGCAGAATCTGGATATCACACCCTAACTTTTCTAAACTTGATTTTGTGAAAATAAGTGAGTCGTGAAAACGTTATTTGAAACTGAAACTGTGGAAAAACTTGAAAATCGGACTTCGAACTTTGAAAACTTGGATTAGAAAGAAATTCAAATTCTTCGAAGTTTTTCGTTTTTTTTTAAATTTAGCGTTAAAAGAGAATCGAAACCTTCGAACTTTTCGAACTTTATGCAAAAAGAAATTCGAAATCTTCGATTTGTTCGACCTTCATGTCTATAAAAATTCGAAGCTTTCGAATTTTTTCTACAAAGAATTTCGAAATCTTCGAATTTATCGAACCTGAAGTAAAAAAATATTCGAAATATTCGATTTCGAAATTTCAGAAACCGTGAAAGCTTCGAAATTTTCGAATTCGAAACTCCGCTGTGGTCCAAAGTTGCGAATTTTTCGATATCGAACCTTGGTCGGTACGAAAATATCGAATCGAACCTCAGTTCGCTTCGCAAATATCGAAACCTTTCGTAATCGAACCTAGGGTGGTTCGCGACATCCCTAGTTGCAACATCCTCCCGAGCCTGAAGTGACATGGACGAATTTCCAGCAAATAAAGTTTCTGCGCGGGTCTCTTTATGAGCGTACCGTTTTGCTGTTTCACGAGACAGGCACGAACAATTCCGTCAGTTCCGGGGTACGTCTCTACGATTCTCCCCAGTTCCCAGAACAGCTTGGATGCTCGGTTATTTTCCACTATGACTACGTCGTCCACTTTCAGGGAGCAAGTATTGGTGACGGGATATCGATGAGCTGACCGCAACCCCAACAGGTACTCGGACCTCCAGCGTTTCCAAAAATGTTCCATGATTATTTTTTGATACTGGAACTGGCGAGCTGTTTTCTTCTGCGTCACGCATCCTGGGCGGTCGTTAGACAATCTTGTTTCTGGTAGAACTGTCAAACTTTGCCCTATAAAGAAATGTGTTGGCGTGATGACTGATGGCTCTCCTACTCCCGAGTAGAGATATGTCAGTGGTCTTGAGTTTACCATTGCTTCCACCTCTGCAAGGACAGTTGTCAGTGCTTCGAAGCATAGGCTGCCCAACACTTTCTTAAGCGCTGCCTTGACAAATCGAACGAGCCTATCCCACCACCCGCCCCACCATGGAGCGGCCTCCACAATGAACTTCCAGTTGATTCTGTGTTCTGCAATGTATGATTTGAAAACTTCTTGCTCCAGTGCACCCAATGCCTTGTGGAAGTCTTTTGATGCTCTATTGAAGGCTAGTGCATTATCAGAATATATGTCCAGTGGTATGCCTCTTCTTGCTATAAAACGCCGGAATGCAAGCAAGAAAGCTTCCGCAGTGAGGCCCGTTGAGAGCTCGAGGTGAACTGCTCGAGTGGAGGCGCATGTGAAAAGTACGATGTACGCTTTGCTGCAGCTACCGTCGTTTCTTTTTGCGTACAGCGGCCCTGCGAAGTCGACTCCGGTTACCTCGAGCGGCTTTGCCTTCTTGATTCGATCTGTCGGTAGCGGAACTTGCTCAACAGCAGTTGGCCTCGCATTCAACCGTGAACATACGAGGCAACTTTTTATTACCTTCTTAGTCAGCTGCCTAGCACGTATTATCCAGTACCTCTCTCGTAGGTAACACATTGTGCTTGTTACTCCCCCGTGCATAACCTTACAATGAGCGTGCATCACAATTAGCTTGACAAAGTCATGGTCGTTCGGTAATAGGACTGGATGTTTCACATCGAGACTTTCCGTCAACCTCTGCAGTCGTCCTCCGACCCGCAGGATTTTGTTTTCGTCAAAGAAAGGGTGATACTCTGCGAGTCTTACATTAACCCCCGTCGTATTTTGCTCGCGGAGCATAATATCCGTCTGAAACCTTTCGTTTTGTATCTGCCTGATCCAATACTGCTCTGCTTTGTCCAACTCTGCCGCAATTAATCCACCTCGTATTTTGTCATTTCTCTTCTGAGCGTTGTTAGCGAACCTAATGACCCAGGCAGTGATCCTCAGAACCTTCTGGTAATTCTCGTAACTTCCGGTGTCGAACAATGATGGAACTTCTTGGTCTTTCTCCAACAGCACATGTGTCTCTTCTTTTACTTCGAGTTGAGGCGTGTCTTCCAAAAACACTGAAGATTTAGGCCATTCTGAAGGTTCTTGACCGAGCCAACTCGGCTCTTTCCACCAAAAAGAGTTAGCACGAAGCTCCTGAACGCCTAGTCTTCTGGTCAAGAGATCCGCCGGATTCTCTTGACCGGGGCAGTGCCTCCAGTGGTCCGGGGATGTCATGACGCGTATCTCTGCCACCCTGTTTTTTACAAATGGCTTCCATTTTTCAGGGACTCCTCTCACCCAACTGAGGGCAACCGTTGAGTCGGTCCACATAATGTAATCAAGTTCCACGTCATAATATGACTGTTTTATGTATCGTAGGAGTCTGGCTCCAATATTCGCCCCCATCAGCTCCAACGTAGGCAGTGATAAAGGTTTTATCGGTGCCACTCTTGTGTTCGCAACAACTAACGTTGTAGCTGTTTTTCCTTGGTCATCGGCTGTTCTAAAGTACGCACAAGATCCGTAGGCTTTTGTGCTTGCATCTACGAAGACGTGTAGCTGTATCTTGTTGGCTCCTGCCTGGATGCCTCGCTGGACATGTCTTGGTGTACTTAACGAGTGCAGTTGAACAAGGTCCGCCGTCCAAGCGTGCCATTCAGTGATCAAATCAGCGGGGAGTTCTTCATCCCAGCTGATTCGCAATGTCCACAGCTTCTGAAATAGCAGCTTAGCTGTTAGGACGAAGGGCGCGATCAATCCAAGAGGATCGAATACCCTTGAGGCTGCCTTGAGGATGAACCGTTTAGTGTCCACATTTGCTGAGAGGAATTCAAGCAAAGCTTCAACTTTGTCAATGAAGCAGTCCCCTTCGTGATCCCACATCATTCCAAGTACCTTGGAGATTGGTGAAGGTGAGAGGCTTTTTTCTTCGGTCATAAATTTTGGCTCCTCCTTGTTGAACTGCTCCTGCAGTTGCTCATTGTTCGCAATCCATTTCCGGAGTGTCATTCCTGCCTGTCTCATGACGTTCCTGGAAGTGTGGTAGAGCCTCACAGCATCCTCAATATCGTCGGCTCCGAGCAGTAGATCATCAACGTAGAAAGATGTTCTGAGGTTCTCTGCTAATTGTGGGTCTTCTTCGCAGACCAACTTCAAGTGATGTTGTATTGTAGCTGTGAGCATGAATGGACTAGACGTGGATCCGAAAGGAACCCGAGTCATCCTCCACTCTTGAATTTCTTCCTTGTTGAAAGGAAAAATTGGCTCCTCAGCAAACCAAAGGAATCTACAAGCATCACGATCATCTTCACGGATGGCAATTTGTAAAAACGCTTTCTCAATGTCGGCGGTCATTGCAACTGAGTACCATCTAAACCGAAGCAGGACCTGCAGAAGCTCAGGGTTCAAGTTGGGTCCTGTTACTAGGCACTCATTCAACGACCTGCACCCTTTGGCATGAGAAAATGCGTCGAAGACGATCCTTAACTTTGTTGTTGTGGCATCTTCACGTATTACTTCTTTATGCGGCATGTAATACATGACCTGCGCGCTGTCACTTTCCTTTCTGCTCTTTATCACTTCTGCATGCCCATCACGCAAATACTGTCTCATTGCATGATCATACCGCTTGAGTAATCCCTCCCTTCGTGGGATTCTTCTCAACAAGCTCCCTAGACGTAAAATGGCAACTTCCCGGTTGTTTGCCAGCATATCAGCAGCGTCTTCTTTCCACGGCAGAGCCACTTCGTATAGTTCGTTTTTCTTAATGATGTTTTGCTCAAAGTGTGTAATGGTATCTGCATCAGTGTCTCCGAGCTCACTGTCGGCAACTCCCATTCTGTCTAACTCCCAGAAGGACTGTAGCGCCTCTTCCACTTGGGTTTCCTTTGCCTTCGCTTGTAGGACACATATCATCAGACTTGAATCCCATAGGAGCCTTCCCACCTGTCTTGAAGGACCTTGCAGCGTCCAGCCCATCTTTGTGTTGATCGCTACCAATCCGCCCACATCTGCGCACCTGATCACGTCTCCTGTGCAGAACTTCCACAACTGGTCGGATCCAATCAACAGACTTATTCCAGGAACTGTTTTTACACCTGGGAAAATCACGTCGTCTGCCAAATTCTTACTGCTTTCTCGCAGAAATCGCACAAACGGGATGTCAGTTGTTGGCGTAGATACGTCCTGGCAAATGACCGGGATGGAAATTGCTTCAAAGGTTATTTCTGTATTGTCAAATTGACTTTTGAGCTTTACCTCCACAACGGGACTGCGCTCTATAACCTTCGAAGCATTACTGGCGAAAGTGTTGAGTGCTATCTTTGTTTTCCGCACGACTTTCAGCCCTAGGCGTTGCGCTACCTCTTCTTTTATAAATGTGCGCTGACTGCCTCCGTCGATTATTCCCTTGACATAGCAGCTGCCAGCGTTGGTCACTAAAAATGCCTTGAACGTCTGGAGATATATGCCATCACTAAACTTCTTTTCTGAGCACGCGCCCGAGCTGGATGCAGACACGCAAATCGTATCGTTACCTTGGGGCGAACGTTCCTTCATCCGCCTAACAAACTCAGGATCGCACATTGTAGTTGCATGTCTGGCTCTGCAAACTGCGCAACTGAGGTTTTTTTCTGCAATCTCGTGCTCGGTGACCTTTCAATGTGCATCGGAAACATCTGGAGTCTGTTGATAACAGACTTAATTTTTCCTCTCTCTGTTTGCTGCAATCACAAGATGGCGTGGTGTGACTTCTGCAACCGCCTCTTCACCTTTGTCCGTGAAGGCGCCCGACGTTCGTCGATCGGGTTAGTTTCCCCTCGACGGGCTGCGGTTCCAACCTGCCGGCACCTTGAAGCAACTCCCTTAGGACTGATATAATAGTTTATTACATATTTACAGCAAGAAGCATGTTGAGTACCGCTCGGGGTCTGTCTCCCTGACAAAAGAGTCCCCTGCTTTTATAATGTCCAGCCAAGGGCGAGAACGAGACGCTAGTCACGTAGGCCGCGTAGCCCGCATGCAGCTAGAGTGTCCGGGGTCGCCGGAACGTGCCACACCGCCGTTCGGATGAGGCGCTCGCGGACCGGAGCTTGGCCGTCCCGACCGTAGTCCAAGGCCGAGGAAACGACGGGGTGTGTCGTCGACCGCATCCCGTACGGTAGGCCAAGGGCGCAACGTGATGCCGCGCACGTAGCACCTCCGAAGACTACACCCGCGTTCCCCGGCGTGTGTGCGGTTGAGGTCATCGCCGTCAGTCCTCGAGGTTTGCGCCGTCGCTCGGTGTTGCGTCGATCCCAGGTGTTCCGCCGCCGGGTGCTGCATCTTGAGCAGGCGGCTTGAGCACAGCGTGATGACCTTGTCTCCTTCAACCACGCGCTCCATCCGTGTGAGGAGCTCTGTACATGCGCAGTTGAGCCCGACAGTGTGCTTCTTTGAATGGCAGAAAAACACTGAGAATCCGTTATGAAGAGCTGATGCTGATGCAAACGACTTTACCTTTGTCTCGTGTTTGCCTCGAGCATCCTCAAGGCTACTTCTTTCTCGGCTTTCTACTTCCACGCGCAGGAAGCGAAGCATTTCATTCAATTCGGTCACTGATTCCGACGTAGTATCCGCTGACCTTGAAGTTCCAGCCGCCGATCCGTCTCCTTGGTCTTGAGCCGCTGCGTTAGTGAAAGCGGTGTTGTTGACGTGCCGGTGATACTCCACTGTAACCTCGTAAGGCAACGCCCTGACAAGAATGTCACAGAGCATGGCTGAAAAACTTGACGTGGGAACATTCAAAGAGTTTAGACACCGAACGTTGAGTTCTGTGGTGTCATACAGGTTTCTCAATCCTCTCACGTCATTAGCTGAAGCAACGTGCGGTAGATTTCTGAGGGCATTCAGATGCTGCCGCTCTATTCTCCTCTGGTCTCCAAACCTCTGTTGCAAGATGGTGATCGCTTGAGCATAGCATATTTCTGTTGTTGGTAGCCCGGCAATCGCCGCAGCAGCATCTCCCGTTAGACACCGACGAAGGTAGTGGAACTTATCTGTGGTTGTTAAAGTTGCATTGGTATGGATGGCTCCACCAAACTGCTCCCAGAATGTGAGCCAGTTGCTTAGCTCTCCATCGAAGGTAGATAGCTCCAGCTTCGGAAGCTTTAGTCCAGGTCTCGCTGCGTTGTCTTGAATGCCGGTTTGATTTCCGGTGCTCGCCGCCGAAGCTATTATTCTCTGCGATTGTAGGGATTCAATCTTTGTCTCCAACTCGCTGATCACCATGACGGCTTCGTCTTGGTATTCTGCAGTGGCGGTGCACTCACTTTCCAGTTCTTGGATTGGAATTAGCGGCTCTATCTCACCGTCAAGTAGTCGGAGCTCTGCATTGCTGGTAGTGAGTCTGTCCTTGATTGAACGCTTGCTACGTCGGGGCTGGGATCCTGTAGAATTCGATTGGCGTCGTTCATTAGGCTAGTGTTCTGTGCCCGCCGAGCCGACCGCCTAGCCTTCAGCCTTTCCATTGACTATTCGTATTTACGAGGCCGTACGGTCGCCTGCCAAGGTTCCGTCGCTGTTCTTTTCCCAGTGGTCTGCTCCCGCCAAGGAACTGCTGAATTCCGTTGTAGCTGCAGGAATGAAATTCCCTGCGGCGTGTAGCTTGAGGCCTTGTAATGCGGGACACTCCCGGGTTTCGGCACCATATGTTGAGGAACCAAGGAATACGAAGGCAATTACGCTAGACGAATCGGTCGGTGCGACCTTTTCATTTACTGTTCGTTTTTCAGACTCATAAAAATTACAAAAAGCACGAGCTCCCGCCGCTTCTCTTCTTCCTCATCGCCCGGTTGCAACACTCGTCATATCGCTCCGGAGGCCATCGAGATTCGCACCGGGCGCACCTAACGTCCACAACTAGACACACAAAATAAAAGAAAAGCACCATGTTCACTACGTAAAAAGTGGTCTCAGTTCATGCATCTGTAGACAGGTACGAAATCTTGCCCAAATTTATTCACACCGCACGACGAGCGCAACACGTCGCTGTGCAAACGCAGTCCAACAAGCATAAAAGCGGCAGATTTAGGAGAACAATTCGGAGTCCATTGTTCAATTAAAACGACGTAATTTATTTAAAAACGCCCGCAGCTTTTTACTCACGGCATGCGTCCGGAATCTTCCACATTTTGAAACAGAACGAAGGAAGATTTACTTTTAAAAACGCTCGCTGCGTCCTCCCGGGCCAGTTTTACTGGATCAGCTGACGACGACGGGACTGGACCCTTGTACGTCAACCCCGCATAACACACATAGCACCGCATTACACACACCACGAACGTTGCAGCTCTGTCGCATCGCCGTGTTGCACCAAACAGAACGAGATCGCCGAAAGCAACGCAGCGCTGTCGTGAACCTTGGCCTGTGGTTGCGCACTCGTGGATTCTGTGACTCCCTTCGCTTTCAAAGCACGCACGACGATTACGAACGATACTTTTCGTCTTCCGGGAACATCACAGGGGCACTTCTCCGGTCACGTCTTCGCTACATGTGCTCGCAAACCGCGTCAAACCAAAACAATACCGCGGCCTGGCGTAGTTGCCAGATCTTGCCGGAAGTCGAGACGCTGCGTTGTTCAACCGGTTCAACTCCGCAACGCAAGGAGAGTGAGGGGCGGGGCGTACACCTCTTCCGCGGGGGTCGAAAGAGCGGGAGTTTCAAATGTGGAGAGGTTCTGACTACTAATTTACGTCCTGTGGCGTAAATATTGATAGAAAAATAATTTTTGTTCGCGGAACATTTGTTTTGTGGCATGCTTGTCCCAATTAAGCTCTTTTAAAAAAAAAAAAAACTTTTTTTTTCTTTGCAGTTACCCTTTAACGAAGCTTGAGTTGTAGATTTAGAATAATAAACAGTTAGTATTGGGCAGGGCCGTACCCAGAAAAAAATTTCGGGGGGGGGGGGGGGGGGAGTTTCGGGGACAACGGCGGCCATTTTGAAAATGTCAATTGTCTTATTTTCGCCTATGAATCATGTGCATCGGTGGCATATAATGGAGAGTTATAGCAAACCGGAGAACCGGTCCCGGTTTGGTACCCGGTAGCCGACCGCTGCCACTGCGCGTGCGCAGAAGTGGAGATAAAATCAGCTGGCTGCAAGTGCACCGACCAGGGCCGTACTCAGAAAAAAATTTCGGGGGGGGTCAGAACCCCCTATCCCCCCCCCCCCCTGGTTACGGCCCTGGTATTGGGTTAAACCTTGCGGTTGTCATTTAACAACATGAGCATCCTAAGAGAGTCAAAATGCTATGGGTAGTACAGGCTTCAGAGCTTTCCTGGTCCTGGAAAGTCCTGCAGGCACAACTTACAGTTTCCTACAATATTAAAGACCCATTCGCTTAGACAGTTTATACGGCAACTCTAAGCATAGTCTAACAAAGAGCACTGTTTGTGGAGGAAGGTGAAAGGGACATTTGTTTCCTCACACTGATAAATCTGAGCCTGTCCAAGGCGAATTCAGCACAGGCGCCTGAGATTGCCTCGTCGAGTGGGTATCTGATATTGTTGGACAGCGAGATGTCAGTAGTCCTGTCGGATATATCGTGGCGAATATACAAAAACGCACTTACATATGCATTTAGAAGCCTCATCTAGACGGCATTTAATATACAATTTTGCCAAGTATTTGGCAGTGCGCCTTACTTATGTATATTGCTGTTTTTTTGTCATTTTAGGTGCGTTTCCCAAACTCGAAAATAAGCCGAATGAAGTACTTTGCACAAGGAAGATATTGTCACGGATTGAAGATATTAAGCAAATGTAAAACTAAAAATACATTTATTGAAGCGAGCTTGAGCCTACATACTTAAGGGAAAGGTACCAATGCCTTGCGTCGGGGACGAAAGGGTGACTGACCGAAGCAGCGTATTGCCGCTGCTTTTATACACGCGGTACATTCAGGAATGTTCTGAACCAAAACGAACAATAAAATAATGGGTTGCAACTTCAAGAAACATAAAAAGGATTTAAAAAAAGGTCCAGATCGAGCTTTGTTCGAATCGCACCCGCCGCGTGGCAGCCGTGCGCATTGCCAACTCCTCCATGCATGCGGTAATTTAAATACGACGACAACATTTTTTACACAAATTTGGTGTGTTTGCATGGGAGATGTGATAAGTAGGCGCGTACGAAGACGTTAATCACTTGAAGGTTTTTATTTTGTATTTCGGGGTAGTGTACAGCAGCACACAAACTAATTCACAAATGAAAAATCTCAATCGGTGACATGCGCCTCTCTAGATACATGGATCATAACTTCTGTCGCATGATCGGCCCCTTCCTGAGAGCTGAAGATGATGTCGTAGAGTACATTTCTTGCATTGATTTGTAATATTATCTTCAGATATAATAACTACAAGGGTTTACATACTTCTTGTGTTCATTCTTGCAGTTTTATTTCTGTGTATTCAACGTGCCGTCATTTAAAATAGGAAGACTAGGACGGCCATCATTGACCGTAATGATGCGCACGACAAAGTTCATTCTAGTGCCTTTGCCTTAATCTTTAAAATGTAGTAAATGTTGTACGACTAATCTGCAAACAACATTATTTATATCGAGTTAATTGTTACAAGTAAAGCTGTGCAATATGTTTTATATCAAAGTTTATTTCGCATTAGAGCACCCCGGGACGTGGACACACTGTGCTGTAACGGACCACTGCATCCTCTTACAGCGATCTTCGGGAGCGGCCCTTTTGGTCCCATTTATGGCTTGGGGCCTGCGAGTTTGCCAGGAGAATTCATTTAATCTCCTCTGGAAGGTGAACTTGCGGTGCAAAAAAACAGCTTGAAGAAGTAAATTTAAGTTGAGCGCATTGATCCTTCCTCTACTTTCGAGATTTCAAAGATTGCTAAAAATATTATAAAAAAGAGTAACTTTCCCTTAAGGCAGCATTGTCTCTAATAAGGTGGTTAGTTTGGCGAGATGGTGATATTGAACATGGTTAAATTTGCGCGCAAAAAGAAAGGAACATAGGATAAACTTTTCTCTTCTCTCACCTCTGTTTATTTCTATTCGCGCTCAATTTTAGCCGTGTTCAACCAGTGTCTGCTTTGTGATCTATGTAAAAATAAGAAAATAAAGCAAGAAGAAAAAGAAACCTCTGCAGTGAAGATTACTGTCAATGAATGCATTGATTTTTTTCCATAGTATGGACAGTTGACAAGATTAGGGGCATTTAGCTAAATATAAAAAAAAATGCAGCTTCATTTTTCGTACTTAACTGAGGATACAAAATTTTAGTAATTTAAAATTGAGACCCTCATAAAGCGGATGCAGTCTTAAAGGGATGTGAATATGGTTTTGAGTAAGAACGATTTAGTGGTGAATTCTGATGTATTTTTTATACCCGTGACTTTATATATCGCAAGCATTTGACCCAAAACATCTACAGACGCGGAAAAAAAAACACTTTGTGTTACGTCGTACTCAGAAGATTCCACTGCTTGGCGCATGCCGCTTCGGAGGCAACGCAGGGAGCAATTTTGCCTGCTAGGGTAACCCTTGCAGAACGACCGGAAATTTTGAGACCTCTGTATATTACGTCATGATTCCCTCCTTGCGCCGAACGTGACGGAAGGGAGGGAATTCAGCGCTATTGGAACTCGCTGTTTTTTTCTACTGGGCGCATCAGCCTGAAATATGCTTTTGATATTCGTAATACTGGAGGCCAAGTAAAAACGATTTAAATATTTTTTTCTCAATAACAAAACCGCTTAAGTTTCACGGTAATCAGTGTTTCATGACGTATGGCACTTCGTTGTGACTTAGTTTTACCCAGAATGACCGAGCTTGCCGCATAAGTTATCGTACGAGGTGGGACAACGTGTTGCTTACCTTTGGCAACAATTTCGCCCAGCTGATTGTAAAGGACCTCTGTGATAAAAAAGAAAAAAAAAAGATAATTTTGCAATTTGTAACTACACATATATAATATACGTATTCTCGGTTTTTATCTCCGTTTCATTTAAAAAAATTTATGTTAACCAGCTTAAGGTGTTCAAATCGTTTAGAGAACATAGCTTTCACAAACTTTCACTCTGCTCGCCCAGGGCGTTAAAAGCATCTATAAATGCATTTAACGCCCTGGGAATTGACGGTCATTAAATACTCCATGCGTAGGCTTTATTCCACTTTTTTTATTCAATGTTGAATTGAACAAGATTTGGGGACTGTGAAAGATATTTTAATGATAACAAATTATGAATAAAAAGAAAACAGTGATTTTAAACTGCGTAAATATACGGGATCGAAATACCTAATCTGCCTTTATATCTTTTCTTTATAAATCACAACACATATCGCTAAAGAGGTTTTCCGACAGTTATTTAAGCTACATAAACTAGCGAAATCTTCACAATCACCGGCCTTTATCTTTCCCGCATCTTTTTAATGTTGCAAAATAGTTACAGTGATATCAGCGAGTGAAAATGATGCCGAAACCAGCATTAAAATATACCCGCGCTTTTCGTCATCGTGATATCAGTTGAAGGCATACTTCCAGGTCGAGTAGGCTGTCTAAAAATGGATGATGCGGAGCATTTGTTTGATGCTGCGGCGCGGACGCTGGAACGAGCTTCTAAATCATTCAGTTGACTCCATAAAATTTCTTGTAATCATGCAGTGGGAACAAAGTGTACAAGCCAAAGACTTAAACACCTGACGCCCGCTGGCGTGACTTTCTTATTGCAGCAAGTAGCAACTTTTAGTTTGAAAAGCACGCTGAGGACCAAAATTGTTAATTTAATAACTTTGCCGAAAAATCAATTTCGGCCCAGTATTTAGGTTACTGTATCGGCGGTCTTTGTTGGTGCGTTAACGAAATTTTTATGCAAATCTGGGACTATAAAAAAACGCTAGAGTTATATAACAAAATTCTAAAATCTAAATTTGCAAATGAAAGACATTTGTCTCTGGTTATGACAGGTAAATTTGCCGTTTACAGGAGAGGCAGTAGCATCATCTTATGGCTTACTAACTTGCGGCAATTTACAAGCGTATTTATAATTCTCAATTATTTGGATGCCATCCTTTGTGTCTTGTGTAATGTGTGCTTTTTCAGGTTAATAAAACTCTTCGTTGATGCATGAGCAGAGATATAAACCTACAGCGGCGACATTTTCAACGTATATATTCGGTCACCTATAAAACATTTTCATGTTAGCTGGATAAGTTTGTCAGATAAACATAGATTTTTGTTCTCATGCAGTTCAAGCCTACAAAAAAAGGTCAAATAAAGTGTAGTAAGTAGCCCGTAGCTCAGCCTAACCTTTATGTAATTTTTGTGGGTTCTGTACGTAGTACTTTGCAAAGCATAACATCAGTGTGTATATTTATGGTGCGACATGATGCATGCAAAATTAATGAGATTGTATAATGTCGTGACCGTTTGAATTTTATGATTTGAACATTTATGGGCTTGAAAATTTTAAAATGAATATAGGGAGTTCTCTGTGGCGACGCCACAACAGTATTGTCTTTTATCGTAATTTAGAATAATATTCAGAACACGATCTATTTACAAGGTTATGAAGAGAAGGAAGTAGGTTGATGAAAGCATCCTGTTAAAGTTAAGGTGCAAACTATTTCCGAGCGCTGAAACTCTGATATGAATTACTGACCAAGATCGCTTTTTCCCACGTTGACATTTGCTGCAGAGAAAAAAAAAACGATTTATGCGTCCATTAGAACTGATAGTAACAAGCAATTTGATATGCTATTAAGGTAATTCCGTAAAAACGTTTTAGGGCAAAACACATTACACTGGGCACAGTAATGTTGCAAAACAATTAGTTTGGTTTAACAGTTCGTTCATACTTATGTATTAAACTCGGCTGTACATTTCTCTAAGTCACCTCCTGAAAATTTCCAGTCGTCCCTTCAAAACGCATGAGCATGCACGGGACACCTGGGAACACGAACGCTCTTCCTATCCTTATCACTTAAACCCGTGTTCCATGGGATCAAGCTCTCACTGGATGTGCAGCCTGCACAATGCCTCGCAAAAGGAAGCAAAAGGGCTGAAGAGGAGACTGCTGAACAAAGGCAGCGACGTGCTGAGCATGACCATGCTCGACGTACCAAAATGATGCCGGCGGCCTTTACAAAGCCATGCATAAAATGTGTGGGATTTGTTCTTTTTCTTTCATCAAAATTGAAGGCGCACATTATAGGCATTGTAAAAGACAAGCGAAACATTGAAATTGTGATGTGTTTAGTAACAAAGCATCTGAAAAGTACACCCCCTTTTTAAGCTTTTGGGTGAAAAATTGTGAATGTAATATATGTGTATCATTGTAACACTTTCATTCATAATTTGAAGAAAAAGTTTCAGAATTTTCACGTTACATGCATAGGTTGCGTATTTCATTACCTATTTCTTAAATAGTAGGTTGAGGGATGGTTTTCTTAAACTGGCTTTGGCACATCAGGTTATGAGTAAAATTAAGGTGGAGTCTTTATTTAGCAGATGAATATAACCATACTGGAACCCCCTGCTTGTTTGTATAAATTACCGCCATAGATGTCCTTCCATCACGATTGTGGTATTATTATAACACGTGTAAGAAGGGTAAACGGTGGGCAGACATAAATATGGGGCGTATAAAACGATGAGTCATACCAATAGTGCCCTTCACTGTTTCCATCAACTTTGTTCCTGTACGGGGGAAAGAAAATGAAGGCAATTTGACAAAGTGGCAAGCCCTGCGTAAGTTATGTTAGGAGCTGAATTACAGGTAATTTATTATCCTCCATTAAAATACTCAAATATATTTGTGCGGGAGATCATCTTAGATTCATGTGGTGGATGTGATACGTCGACGAAGGTATTTTTCAGCCTATTGTGATACATTAGCTCAAACATGCCTTAATTACAAATATTATTTGTCAGCTTAACAACAACTCGGATAACATTGTTACCTAACGTTTTTGAGTATAATTGTTAAATGTAGGGACCCATGATAGTGACAAGTATTTCAAAATCAAGAAAAACAGTAAGTACAAACAGGATTGAATTCAATGTATAATATTGTTTTTGCGTTTCACGTTTTCTTTCAACGTGAATTTTTATTATCTCTCCTGTGATAGTGCGCTAATAGATATTGCAGGTTTATGTCCTGTACTTGTTATACTTTATTAACCATCTTGCTTTAACTAATTCATGTAAAAAACTGGTAAAAAGCTATTTACTTTTCAAAATATTTCACAATAATTGATACTATTACTACTCTACGCCCGATACGACAGGCCTTGTTTACAATTGAGTTTTACATTACATGCAGCGAAACATTTTATTAAACTATTTAACATTCCCTAATGTTGTTTTTTTAAATTTTATAAAACAACCGGGTGAGGGTTACATGGGTGCCGTCTTTAATTTTCATTTAACACGCTCAGCGGGTATTAAGCGATGGAACTACCGTTACAGTAAAGAAAACAATCAAGTAAAAACTTTTAATGTAGATCTTTTGCTAATATTTTAATAGGTATGGTGCAATATCAGTATTCACAGCGTCCCGCCTACCGTTTCAGCGTTGTTTTGTGAACACCGAATATTGGTTCAGTTGCCCTTTATGCTGGTATGTAAGTGCTAGCATTCTGTCTTCGCTGAGAGTAAGCTGAGATAATATAACGTAAGCTCTCGGTTCTAAGGATATATAATATTCCTTACCAGTGTTCTGGACGCTGTTCTGGAAGTCAACACCCTCTGTAAAGTCAAGGAGGATCATTGTTTAGGTTATGAGTTTCTACATCTTCATGTAAAAGTCTGGTTCTGAAGTACATTTTCTACATCTAGATTATTCAATCAATTGGTGGTAGGATTATTACGATCCTGTTTATTAAAAACAATAGAGCTTAAAGACTCGAAACCATAGTATAAAGTTTAAACTTGTTTGTTCAATACATTCCTCGTATACAAAATATATAAAAGGAAATGCTGCTCGGTATGAAGATAGAGGATAATGACAATAATAATAATAGTATTATTTATTTCGGCTCAGGAAAGCCACGATGCAGCAGAAGGGCAGGAGCCCAAACCGATGTAGGCCTGCTGTGCTGTTGAAGCTAAGCCGACGAAGATACAAGTGAACAACTTGAGCTTCTTTAAAGAGTAACTTACGCTTGGTGAAAAGAGCTTTAATCTCATCGTACACGTCACCTGTAACATGGAGATGTTCATGCATTATGGTTTAATATAGCGTTCAGAGGTATACCAGATATCACAAGACAATAGGTGAATTTAAAAGTATTGTGATTCACAATACTTTTCTACAGCTTCATCTGGCGAAGGCCGAAGACCACGGAGCACAAACATTAATGATATAACTTCAACGCGTCACAACGTGACGCGTTGAAGAATGTGTGCACAGTAGTTCAACATCTTTCAAATAGTATTCGACGGTAATTGTTTTAATACAAAATATTTATGATAATGCACAATATGGAATATATTTATGAAGTTTACACTCTGAAAGTTCGGTGCCAATGGAGCGTGGGAAATCTTTCAAATAATGAATTTTATTAGCAACAGCATAAAGATCATGGTCAGTGTCGTATCCTAGTTGTGCTCGAATATAAGGCTTCATGTAGAGATTCAAAATATTTTCGAAAGGAATGTACAAACTAAATTTAAAAAAAGAATGACAACATTTTTTAGAGTTCTAGCAACATAATATTAGCACCACTATTTGTGATTTACGGCAATATGCAGAACAAAACGGGTTGGATGTGGCCGATTCTAATGTGTTAACACTATGATAAGCTAATTTATACACAGCAACAAAACAAAAAAATGCAAAATTTTTTATTCTAATAAAAGTTTTGATGAATCC
This sequence comes from Ixodes scapularis, assembly GCF_016920785.2. Taxonomy (NCBI): domain Eukaryota; kingdom Metazoa; phylum Arthropoda; class Arachnida; order Ixodida; family Ixodidae; genus Ixodes; species Ixodes scapularis. Next base: position 1,665,838 of record NW_024609870.1, read on the forward strand.
GTCACTCACCAAGGTCATTAATGCCGGCATACAGTTTTCCTGGAGGAAGAAGGAAACAAAGCATTTATAAAAACAAGAACTTAATATTGCAAGTGAAACGCGTGTTATTTCTCTTGTACAAAGCGAACTTCCAGAACTAAAATAGCAACGTTTGTTGTTGCAGTATTTGCGCATTTTTGTTTGTAAGATCTGCGGGAATAACTTATTTTATATCTGTACTCGATTCAAAAGAAAGGCCAGCGCAAAAGGCTCACAAGTGCGACTTATCTCTGGTAACTTTGTTTTAGCATTACAAGTCTCGAACAATTATGAAAGAGTTTTCTGTTGTGTATTGGTTCTTACTTACCTTTGATGTATTCCACACGAAAGAGTAGGTCTTGACCTAAAAATAAATTAATATATTCACAATTTTAAATTTCAAACTACCAGAAATTGTTTAAAGCAAAATTTGTGATGTCAACAACTGTTTGTGATCAAACCATGACCGAGTTCGTAGATCTAAGTTTAATCGAATACATAAGTTGTATTTCGTTCGTGCCTCTACACTACCCGAACTTCAGAAAAACATATTTTTGTATATAGAAGTGCTTTGCACAAAATACTTAGAATTGAAAATTCAAATCACTATTGTCGCTAATATGTAAGTTACGCGCAGTGCATGCTGCTTGTCAGGCGTCAAAATGTAGATGACAATCAACTTTCTTTTCGTTTGCTCGCTCTTTATGACTTTTTTGTGGCAGTTTTATCTAGAGGACAATATTTGTAACTTAGACCGGTTTAGATTAAATTATTATTTCAATGAGATTTGCATGAGACTCAAGAAATGATACTAAGCGATTGTGTTCACCTGCAAGCTTACCTTTCGCGCTAACATCCTTGGCCGGAACCGCATCTGGGAAGGCATATTAAAAAAAAAAAAATATTACAACACTTTAGTTTTAATAATGGCGAAATATACGGAGACCTGGCCATCCAACTAAAAATGATATAAAAAAAGCAGTCATAGCAGGTATCATTACTGCATGTATAACGTTTAAATTTTGAATGGGAGCAACATGCGATATTTATTTCCTTTCTACGTAAATATTTGTATTCTAACTCATTCAAATATTTTCCAGGAGCGGGAGAGAAATCTAACTGCAATATAAAAACATCACCGCTAATTGAATTTTACCTTTCTACGGGTTATTTGCGGTTCTGGCTTAAAAAACAAAAGGGTTTTCAAATAAAAAAAAGAAATAAACATAGGTTATCTTCTATTCGGTGGCACGAACTATTTCCGGCGAGCCCTTGTTAGAGGCTGCAAGTATGTTCATGAAATGATTCAGGTGCTTTATAAGATACAAGTCGCGTTTGTAACACTCAGCTAAACTGTTTTGTAAGTGCTCCTCAGTAGAAAAGTTACACTGGTTGTTCAATTTTTATTTGTTCGCGGTCCAAGTTTTATCATAGTAGAGTGCCATATTTTCGGCCTCGTAGTTTTTCACACTTCATTTTCTAATATGTTCAATTTGTAACATATTTTATGAACGAGGACACAAAAGCGCTGCCAAACTGCAAAACTCAAAACCTGAATGTTCTTTCATATATTAAATATATTTAAAAGTGTTACATCGGCCCTTGCATTTGCTGATGTATTTTACCTAGTGTGTTGTTGCAAGCTTACCTCTTTGTGACGACGATCAAGTTGCACTCGTCAAATATAAAACAAAGCGTAACATTCCGTGAATTCTAAACAGGGTGGTTTACGCAGTAGAATAATACGTGAGATACCCTAAAGGTTAATATGTTGGTATGTTCGAGAAGTTTTCATTGCTATTGAAGGGTTTACAAGTTCAGCGCTCATATAAATTACACGCCAGTTGAAAAAAAAATTTCCAGGCGGATCGCGCATTCCTTTAGAAGGAGTCCATCTTTGTTACAAGTTTTTGGTTTGTACAACCTTTTTTCCCGAACCGGTTAAACTTACCTTTCACGAAACCTTGGACATCGTACTGGCCTTGGGCCACACCTGCAAGATGTGAGTTACAGTGACATTGTTTCATGTAATATAGTTTTAGTACAAATCTTTAGCCAGCATCACCTCAATTTACCTGTTAAGTTCAGTATAGTTTATCGCATGTAAACCAAACATGAACCCGTGATTCATTCATGTGTATAACATCTCGCTGTCCAAAGAAGTTGCAATTCAAATTAGTCGTGTACCCTTATTCAAATAAGTTGTGTAAGTGCAATTCAAATTAGTTGTGTAAGCCAACAATACATACAACTGACGCTACCTTAGTTAAGCATGAGCGGCCAAGACAGACCTCATATCCTCCTGCGTAAACACAATCACGCAGAAAGCAGTAAAAAGTATGGACTTGTTCTGATCGTATGCCAAACATCGAGGAAATTTATCGTCCTCTTCGTAGTCTGTGGCTGTCTGAGACACCCTACCAAGCTACTAAGCCAGAGAGGATCTTTTAGTGACCAATTCTTTTTAGCCAGGACTGTACCCGATATCCTCCACATATCTCGCATCTTTCCGCTCCAAAATGGCGCCACAATGACCTTCATCCTATTTTGGCCCTGCTCCGGACGTTTCAGCATGGTTTTCCCGAGTCTGTTCACCAATGTTCTACAGGCTGGCAGCCCCCTACCGTTGTAAAATGACTCGGGTCACGCCGGTGTATAAAGGGAATAGTTCCCCAACATCATCAGCTGCCGTATATCAGCCCATTTCGACAACCTCCATCATCTGCAGAACGATAGAACGAATCCTCCAGAAAACACGAATTCCAGGCGCGCATCGAGCAGCACAAACTTCTCTCACGTTGACAGTACGGCTGTTGTGAGAATTGGATGTCAGTATTTCCACAACATAGTCTCCAAAGAGTTGCCTCCAGAGAAGCAGTATCAAGCGCTAAACGTCTCCTTTCGGGAATCCCTCGAGGAAATTTTCTTGGACCAACTTTGTTCAACACCTTTTTTAATGATTTAACGACCTCCTAGCATTGCATGCCCCGTCTGTACGCCGATGACCTCATCATTATCTAGACAGTCCAGCGGTCCTTCGAGCACCATCAACTTCAGGATCTCCTGTACGTTGTCCACGTTTGGTTGGTAAACAACAATGTTCCCTTATTTACAGCAAGTACACATCAACCCTAAAGATTACGTCCAGAAGCCGTGTTACCGTTCAGCAGTCTCGAGCTCAACGAAACCGCATTCCCTCCTATCGATCGCGCAAGGCTCGTTTGAATGACAATAGACCCTAAATTAAATTTCTTAACTCAGATTGGCGAGGCGGCTTCCGGTGTCAAACGGATGCTTGGTTTCCTGTTTCGGGTTAACCGGGGAGATGGCGATACTGCTCTGTGACACCTATACACTACAGTGGTCCTACCATGCCTGGAGTTGTGTGCCGCGGTTTGGGACCCCTACCAACTCTCGCTATCAGCATTCCTCGAAAGTGTGCAGCGAAGCTATGCTTATGCGACGCTCTTGAGAGTGTTGGGATTGACCTCTCTGACACATCGTCAAGTAGTGGCAACCCTCAAGCTCGTAAAAAACCGCATCTTTTAGAGGGACTCCGAGCTCCCGCTACTGCAGCATCTTCGCCAAACCAGGTCCTGTGGCCTTCAGTTATTCTTCTGGCGTTCCGAGGGGCACAAAAAACTCGTTCGAAGTGAAAACTGCGGCGCTCTGGCTCTCTCTAGCAAAGGACATGGCGGAGTGCACTCCCCATAGAGCAAGAACACCTCAAAAGCTTGGTGCAGGGAAGAAACACTCTTCCTTGAGGAACAATGGGCCCCACCTTTTGTTTCTTTCCTTTCCTTTTTTTTGCATATATTGCTGTGATGAAAAAGACGACGGCCTGTTTCGGCGCCACGGGCCGTCAGTCTCGAATGAAAAAGCTAAACCGCAAACGGACGTCTCTTTGCTAGGTCCCAGAACCACGTAACAATATTTATTTTATGTGTGAGTGTTTTTGTTTTTAGTTTAGAAGAGTTTTTTTTGTATTAATGGGACCAAGCAAGCAATTAAACTGCCAGTCAAACTGTTTAAATATTTGACCGTGCAGGTATGCGATGCGAACCTGTTAACACTGGACAGCGGCGTAACGGGCTGGTTTGAAGGAGAGAGTGAGAGAGAGAGAGAGCGAAGGCGGGGCTTGATTTCGGGGAACTTCCAAGGTTGGGTGAATCTTATCCTGGGAGCTCCGAGATATCTTCGGGAAGGGAAGACAAAGAGTCATTTTGTCAAGGAAGCAGACAGGCGACGTGTGTTGTCGAAGGGGGGCAATTGCTGCCGGAAGAGGAGCACCAGGGAGACGAAGAAAGAAAACCAATGTAGACTTGGCGCAAGCTACGAATCAGCAGCGGAGCTGTGAGTGGTCGTCTGTCGTGTACGGGTGATAAGCAACCTGAACGCAGCGCAGGCTTCAATACAGCAGCAAGGTTGTAGGTTTTCATTGGCCGCGTCTAGGAGTTCTAATCTCATTTATTCCCGCAAGCTTCGGAGACACTTCAACTGTACAATTTTGCACTTTGAACTTTAACTTCAATTCCTCGCGTTGCTTTAGTTAAATGCATTGCTCATTTGAGCGAGTCTCTGCGTGTAATTTTTCTGCTGTGTCCTCACCAATAATTTAGCGGTGTCCGCGTGTACTTCGTGGTGTTCAGGACTTGCCTTTTTTAGCCTATATTTTATGATCCAGGGAATGCTAAGGCCTGTTTCTCTTCGACAACGAACTCTATCAGTGTGCTGTAACTTCCCTTCTCGCCAGAGGTAAGTCACGAGCTCAAATAAATTTGTGTACCTGAAGAACGGGTCAAGGGTGCGTTATTTGCGTGTACTACGTCGACCCCTTTCAAACTGTACCCAGTGGGGGCTAACTAAAGATTTCCCTCAAAAGGGTATAGTATTCAACGTGTGCCGGAATCGAACGAGTGCCTGTCTCCATGGGACCCTTATCAAACTGTTGCCGGTAGAAAACGGGTAGTCGTATCCCGGAATCTCATGACATGAGCGGGTCGACGGTTTGGCAACGTGTTCGAATCCCAAATAGGTCGGACATTTCGGAAGGCGTTCGAATTTAGAAATGTTTCTCTCCCGGTAGAGACGCGGAGGGAAACAGCAAAAACCTTCTTGTGGACGCTGTTGCTCAAAGACAGCGCAAAATAAAACAAAAACATGATTGTTTCTTACCGATGAACACGGTGCTAAGTATCCTTGGACATCCTCAAGCAGATACAGCAGATGCGAGAGTATGTGATGCCACTTGAGAGTAGCAGCATCAACCAGAATATCTGTCATGTTTAATTAGCCTGAGATTGGGGTAGAGAAGAAACATCAAAACGTAGAAGGGACAGGAAATAGACTGGAGGACGTCTCAAATAGACAGGACGACGTCTCTACCCCAGTCTCAGGTTAATTCAACATAGTTGATATTCACCAGCTCGCCTGCACCCTTACGATTTTTTCAGAATATCTGGTCGTTTTGTTCTTAGAAAATATATTTAAAAAAGAAAACGTTTCTGGTCTAGATTGCTTTTCCTAAAAAATACATTACAATGGACCACCTAAACACACCTTTGTGAAACGTTTCAATGCCCTCTGTTTATTGGCTTGCATTTAAGAATTGTTTTACGTCCAAATAACACTTGCACACCCTGTATATTGTCTTTTTTCTAAACCGTGTCTTGCTCTTGTGAATGGTGGAAATTGTTTCACTTTTGTGTTTAGTGATAAAATAAGTGTGTTCATTTTAACATACAAGTGTCAATTGGATTTCGTTTCATAAGTAGTATTTTCAGCCGTGGCAGTGTTTTGTGCGCGATGACATAAATCGCACAGTGGAAGGTATCAGTTTTCTACAACTTCCTTTCTTGCCTAGAATGTATCTGATGTGACACTCCTTTTGACATTTCCCTTGTGTAATTGTACTCCTAAGTAATTAAAACGTTTTTTTTTAAATTTTTTTTGGGGTTTTCTATCGTGTAAAACGGCTGAGGGTTTCTGGGCCTCGCGAGCGTACAAGGCGCGAGTGGGGGAGTGAAGGATTTGACGATAAAGTGAGATTCAACATTGTATTTTGTTAACTGTGTACACACTCACAAATATACATATACGAGGTGTTTTTTTAGTCTTTGAGATTTGTTAAAAAAAGCCGCGAAAGCTATACTTATGCTGTTTGTGCAGGTGAGTTATACAGCCAGGAGGACATAGTATAGGGAGATAGTCGCAAGCATCAGACGTCTGATTAAGTATTTATTTGTTAATTAACTTTTTTAAATATTGGAAATAATCGCATAGTTCAAATTATAAACGCACTGAGCATCATCGAAACCCACTAAATTAACTTTTCTTTGAGGATTATGATGCCGGGCAGCACTTTACGGCGTTCTGTAAAAACGCTCCATTTGGACGCGTTTCTAGATTTCGGTTTCTCATCGGAGCGCATCTACGCGCCCGCGGTCCTGCTCTCCAGTGGCTGAGATGCGCAACACACGTGCGCCCTACTTCCCTCCATTCTACGAGAGAGACGAGGGTTGACTTTGCGCTGCGATGTTGTCCTTATCGAGCAGACGTTTTATCCGCAATAAAGGGAAAAGAAGAACCTTACCCATGAGCATAGCCAGAGCCAAAGACAGGACGCAGGCATTAAATTCCATTTTCAAAATGAAGGAAAGTCTATAAAAACGAAAACAAGAAGGTAATTGTAGCTCAGAATTCGCGTCATATGAAATGGATTATTCGTTTTGTGTATTTTAGCGCTTAAAAAAAATAAAAAGAAGAAAAACTAAAAGCTCAGTTTGATCTTAAAAATTTCTTGTAGTCTTCAAGAACGTTGATCTTGCATCTTTCCTCTCCCGAAGTATAAAAGATGCGAAACAGTTTTTGATATGTTTTGTTTTTGCTGATAAAGACGCATCAAGTAGTTTACACTAATGTTTCTCTTATAACTTGTGTTCAATCTGGAGCGTTTCTAGACACCTGAATTAGAACACTGTTTTTTTTAATTGGTTTTAAACAGAAATAGCCGGGTAGTGTAGTGTTTAACGAAATGGCATTAAAAAAAACTGCCAATTAATTGTTCGTTGTTTTCTCTTGTACAACTTTTTGCACCTTTGTGCTGCGGTACATCTTCTTACACAACGTATTTCAATGACAATATAGATGCCTAACAATCTAAGAAAAGTCACAAAAATTTAAGTCATACAAGCTATCCCAGTAAATTATAATGTTGTTGCAATTTCTTTTTATTTCACAAAGTGTAAAATAAAATTTCTTTGAAAAAAAATCTCCTGATACGGGTGCAAAGTAAATATGCGAAATTGTAATACATGCTTCCGCAACATCAAGCAATTTCAGCAGGGAGTATCGTTGAACTTATCTTTGACGTTGGATCATCATTTCATAGTTGATAACGAAAAGTAAAATTACTCAAGAAACTTCTGATCTCTCACGAAACAAGGAGGTATGACAAGAGCGTGGTCCTAGAGTCAACTAAGTGCTGCACATGACATATCAGTTAACGGAGTCATCACGTCTGAAGCATTCCTCTTACCTCAGGATGTTGCTGGCAGAAGCTTCTTTGCAGGTCCTTTCCCGGTCAAGGTATGGCGATAACATCTTGTTCACTCATTTTATACCCTTCTCAAGCCTAGAGGTTATCCACCTTTGACTCGACTCCTAACTGTAAAATTAGAAAAAAATTACCTGTTTTGACGCGGCCTAGTTACGTGCACAATTTGTAACTTTTGACGCTTCTGAACTGCACCAACTGCTAATTTATTGGTCGTTAGTGACAAAACGTTACATCCAGTCTCAGGTCCCGTCGCCTACCACGACCGAGGGAGTTTTTTGAACTCGCACCGCTCCCGAGTCTTTTGAACGGTGACGATTAATTTGGAAGAATAAAAGTTTCATTTGTCTGCCAAGCTGGTTGAGTGATAGCATCGCTAGCGGAAGTTATCCCGTACCAAACGGACAGCATTCGACTGCAATGACTTCGCGCGGTGCGTGTCCCAGATAAGGGGAATCATCATTCAGAATAAGGGGTCGTTGGCCACGCATGACGGAGCTTAGGCGCTAGAAATGACATCTGAGACAGTTCATTAAACTACTGTAGTTCATCGCACCTGTTTGTTTGACGTAATGTTTATAAAGATAAAATGTGAAATATGCATCAGAATTGAAATTAGGTGCTTGGTGTGATATAGCTTTAAAAGAAAAATAAGTAGTCAAATCTACATTTTTTTATTTATTTCTGCTGTTATGGCTTGCTTCAAAGAAACATATTTCAGAGTGGCGCGAATATATTCGTTGCATGAACTGGCTACCTTGGTTTAGCTGGGGTCAATATTTGATAAAAAAAATGAAGAAATTATCGCGTGACTCAAAGTAATTCATGGTGATTTGAATAATCCCAAGAATTGGCTTCTAACGTATTCACCTAACGTTCTGTACAAATGTCAAACATTGTGCTTTTTGTGTATCAAGATATTAAAGAAGGGACGGATCCGAGTAAAGCATTAAATGAAAAGACAGTAAATTTGTTTAGTATTGTGGTCCTCTGTTAGCAAGCGCCATATATTTTACTCCTCCACATCTCATGGTTTTGATCATGCTGTTTCTTAACAGGGACGCCTGCATACTTCAGTTATTGTAACAAAAATCATGTCTGATTGATGCCGAAGTGCACAAAGGCAGGTAAATTCGAGGGCGCAGGCACCGATCACCGATAGCAGACGATGTTTCCATGTCAGATGCGGCATAGGCTTTCTTTGTATATCGAATTATTTCGTAGTTATAACTTAAAAAGCTGACTGAAACGACAAACATCAACAAAACCGATCCTCTGGCGGGCTATTTTGTTTATGTTAGAACAACTACGGCCATGTACTTTATGAGCAGACAGCCGTGGTATCAATCCCATTCACACTTTTAATTTTGCATTGTTTATTCAGGTAGCGGGATTCCTAAACACCTTGATGTACAAAATATAGGCCTTTTAGCCCCCGTGTACCAAATTTCAGATCAATATATCACACATGCAGCACGACAGAGAAAGGCCTAAATTGGAATAAGCTTGACTATTTTTGGAGAATTACCAGAAATAAGAAAGTTAAAACTAAACATATGTTTAGAGCTTTTTTTCCTGCGGTGCTTCGCAGATATTACGTCAGAATTCCACAAATCTGTTTCTAATTGATGTATGTTATATCTTGATGATCACATTGCAATGAACTTCATACAGGGTAATTAAGCATCGAATTTGCACGCAAGTAAGGGTTTTGAATTATCCCGATTAAAATGGGCGTAGGGAAAGAAAGGTCAGCATCGTTCTAAGCGTGAAGTAAGTGCGGCCGAGATTCCAGACACGTCTTCTCTTATTCTCCTGATAACAAAGCATTGCGCCGATAGTACCATCATCACACTTCTTCCCTCTTTAACGGAAAACAGCAATGCTGTCCTTAATTCTAGGGACGTTTATTAGGATCACTGCAATTTAAGCCTCTTAATGATCCACTGGCTTTCTAGTTGGCATAAATCCTCGCTTCTGCGGCCTTTTGGGGGAATCTGGTAAAATTTTTCTTGACGCTTATTGTGTTTGCGGAAATCCCGTTCAACTATGCACTTGTTTTGGCGTTAGAAAGTCTTCGCCGACGGAAACTCTATTTGACCTATTTTGTGCAACGGAGGGGTTAGTTGCTCCGTGCTCCATGTTCTCTGTTGACACATGTGGAAGGCGATCTCGTAGGTGATCCCCCCGGCGGTTTGAACAAGTACCATTTTTGAGTTCCTCGTGGATAGGTTGTTGTTGGTTGAAGAACAACCCCAGAAACCCACGAAGGACTTGTACTGCAATTCCGGGCAAAACCTTTTGGTCGATGTTGACGAAGAAACCGTTGGCGTGCAAATTGATTGCAGCGTACCTGTTGCTTCAGCCGCTTCAAGAGTATTTCACTCCGCATGTCCGGGTGCAAATGTTTTACAGCTGTCTTTGACTTCCTGCCCATGTGCAGCTCAGCTGGACTCTGGCCAGTTAGTGAATGTTTTATAGTTCTATATGTCAGAAGCTTTTAGTCTGAAAATCTTCTGGGGAAGCTTTGTTTAGCATCCCTTTACGGTTTGTACAACGCTTTCCCCAACTCCATTTGATGCTTGGTGTTAACGTGGAATCAACATACGACGGGTACTATTGTGGTTACGAAACTCACTGTGCTTGACACTTGCAAAGGCTGGACCGTTGTCCGAAACGACAACGTCTGGTAGTCCGTGCGTTGAAAATATGATTCGAAGGAACTTGATCGTAGCATCAGCAGAGGTTGACGATACCGGCGTGACCTGAACCCACTTTGAAAAGGCATTTATTTAATTAATTTAATAATACTACCAGTCTCTCAGCGGGAAATATGATAGGAGTGAGTACAAAAAACAATAGACATTCTAACAGACATCGGCCAAGACGAAGAAATGAAAATTGGGTTGACTGTCCTTTTCGACCTGAGCGGTGATGTTCTTGGCATTCGGGACAATCTTGGACCTTTGCCGCGGTGCTGTCGTAGAGACCCCCCCACCGGACGGGGCTTCGTACTATGGCCTTCATCTTCTGAACTCCGGGATGGCTCTCGCGTAGCAAGTAGAGCACTTGCTCCTGAATGTTTAGTGGAATGATTACTCTCGATACCCAGAGTAAACAATCTTCTTAAACGCTAAGTTCTTTCACTTTCGTTCGAAACGGCGATCACTGCGCTTCTCCAGAGCGCCAGCTAAAAAGTAAAAGCCGTTTACTACTCCCTGGAACGCCGAATTAGAGCGCAGCTCTTGAGGAGGAAGGAACGGTACTGGGGGGGTGTCAAGTGACCTCGGAGGGGGGGGGTGGTCACGGGACGTCGGGGGGGGGGGGTTGTCACGTTACGATGACGATGCTGATGACGTCATCAGTGACGTCACTGATGACGTCATCAGCATCGTCATCTTTACGTGGCACCCCCCTGACGTCACGTGACCCCCCCCCCCCCCCCGGTTTCACTTCACCCCCCCCCCCCCCCCAGTAGCATTCCTTCCTCCTCAAGAGCTGCGCTCTGATTCGGCGTTACAAGGAGTTGTAAACGGCTTTCACTTTTTAGCTGGTAGGAGGTTTCTGTAGTTGAAGGCTATGCGACCTTACTCTTTCTTTTAATCTCGATGGGCGAGTACGGCTCCAACTTCATATGGATGTGCGTTGCAGCTGATGACGATCTTTTTGCTAGGATCGAAGGGCTGAAGCACTTATGCAGAAGTCAAAAGCTCTTTGCTCTTTTAAAAAGCATTCTCCTCTACTTGCTGCCATCGCCATGTTTTACTAGCAGCGAGAAGGTCGTACGAGGGTCGAAGAATATGGGGCAAGTTGGGAAGAAAACGCAGGTAGTAGTTGACGAGCCCAAGGTAACTTTGAAGCCGCTTTAAATAAACTGATCGTGGAGCATTTACAACAGCTTCTACCTTCCGAGGCATTGGTTTCAGTTCTGCTGTGATTACATGACCGAGGTATTCCACTTCGGAGGTGATGAAGGTGCATTTCTCTAGCTTGAATTTTAGAGCGGCGTCCTCTAGACGCTGCAGTACTTGCTCGAGATTATTCAGATGGTTCTATTTGTCAAGTCCAGTCACGAGAATATCATTAAAGTATACGACGACGTGTGGCATATTTTGCAGCAGATTTTTCATCTTTTTCTGGAAAATTGCAGGAGCTGAAGACACCGCAAAAGGCAAGAGGTGTATTGAAAAAAAGTAAATTTAAAGCGTTAAATGGCAAGAGTCTTTTTTTTTTTTTACTTTTGGGCTTGATCTTTGTTTGTTGATACGCGTTTTTCAGATCCAGTTCACTGAACTTGAGGCCACCCGAAAGATTTATCCACCTATACTCCAATCTGGGTACCGGCTGCTTCTCGAGAATGGGATGTGCGATGGTGATCTTTGTTTTCGCACCTTTGGGGGTACTAGGTCTGTCGGAAAAGATTTCTTTTGTGATTTTCTAAAACTGTGTGCACGTCTGATGTAGCAGTAAGTTCCTTGACATCGACAAATTTCAAAGACGTGGATCCAGTTTCTTCCAAGTAGTGTGGGAATCTGACCCCGTGCAACGTGCAAAGGTAGCATAGCTAGTTTGTTCAGGAATCGAACGGACATGACGACCTTTCCTTAGACGTTAGAACGTTTACCGCGATAACGCATTAGGACGACGTCAGAAGGCTCACACTAAACGCCGGTGAAGTCTTGAAACGTTCTTTGTGCGATAATGGAGACCCTGACTCTTGTGTCGATTCCCCTTCGAAGTGGTTTTCCTTCCACTTCCACAGTCGTAAGAAAACGAGGTAAAGTTTTGGCATATTCTAACGACGACATGTCCTACGTCGCTGGTGCTTCACTCGTGGACGGCTGTTCAGAGTTTTCAACTGTGTGAACAGGGCGTTTATGGTGATCTTATTTCTGTACAGGATCGTTGCATTCGCCTTGTTGCATCTTGAATTTACACACGCTCGCAAGCCTTGTGTCAAGCGCTGCATTTTGCTTTCAAGTGCATGGAAACAGACGCATAATGTGGCCCTCGACAGCGATATTAGGTGACGTTCTTTGAAGTCTATCGTTTTGCTCCGGTAAGAGCATCGACCGCTACTTGACATCCTTCTTGTTTCATCAATAACCTTGATTTGTTCTTCACAGTTTCCATCTCAAATAGAAACTGGGTCGCGGTCTCGAAAAAAAGATTGCTCGCATTCGTGACGTAGCAAGGCTGGCGTGGTTATGAGCTTTGCCGTTGATGGCGTTGCCAGCGTTGTGGTGGTGTCAATAGGCAATTGTAGCAGACCGTTTTTCTCCTCTGCTACGGTATCCATGAAGAAAACACCGCTGCTGGGCATGCGCGTCGCCAGCTTTGCCTGCATTGTGCAAGGTCTTGCGGCGTTACAACCGAGCAGTTCGAAGTACCCGTGGGGGGACGAGCGTGTGGCTCGTCCAAGGAGCACGTAGCTTCCACAGCACTTTCAGCTTAGGGGTGAACGGGGTTGGAAAAGCAACTTTTGTGAAAATTTTGAGCGACGGGCTAATCTTCTAGAGGGAGAGTGGCTGTGTCCGGGTACACAAACGAGGGTCCGAGCAAGAGGGGAGTCCCTCCTTTCCGTCTTCCTGAACTGGTCGGTCTGATGCGCGATTTGTGAGTTAAGGAAGGCTAGGAAGGAAAATGTTGAATTCCAAAGAGCGGCGCTGCTCCGATAGAACTTGCTACGTCATGACTACGTAGCGAATTCCCCAACGTTGCTAGATACCTCCCAAATAGACTCCATATGCATTCACCACGTGCAGATTTAAAGATTGCTTACTTAGCTTTAAAATAATTTTTCTTGTGCCTTTCAACGAAAGACCGGTATTTTTTAGATTATGCTGCAACATGCAACACATTAAAGCTAAAAAACTAGGGCTGGAATTTCGTTTCCGTACCCCTTTAAAGCGATTGTCCGGTCCAGAAAAAGGGGGGGGGGGGTGCAACGATTTCCGGACTTCTGTCAAACATTTGTGGAAGTTGCCCTCTGACACTTCTAAAGTAAAGAGCAGAAAACCGAGTTCACCTACGCGTCCGAGTTATTGCGTAAAAAAAAAGAGATAAATATTGGTATTTCTAGCACTCCTCATGTCGCTCCCGGTATTCAGGGTCACACCTGGTCCCCCTCCTAGTGACGTAATTCGGGGTGCCGTGTAGCTTCCCGTGTGCTCTCTCGGAGGACGCTTTCTCTCCCTCTCTCTGCTGACACTAGCAAGCGTTATGCTGCAGCTTAGAGCCGAGCGAGGTCACGTAAGCCTCTCACCGTAGTTCCTTCGGCTGCCAGGGGGAAAAAGCTCGACTTTTGCTTTGCGAGTATCCAACGGAATCGCGACATTTTTAATGAAGGAGATGTTTTCTCTAGCCTCTAGGACACGATAAACAACGTAAAAATGACGAAATGCAAATTCTTTTCATCTTAAAATTGTTGCACCTCCCCCCTTCCCCTTTAACTTTTTGCGCTCGTTAGGTCCAGGGAGCCTTCATATAACCAAACGTCATTTTTATTTTGATATATAATGTCCGGATATTAATTAAACTAGTCATTAGCGTGTGTACGAAACTGCCTGAATTTCGCCAGTGTCAATGGCTGATATCCTGCCGTTGTGCGTGACGCAGCAGCAGGTATGGGATCTTCGGTTATGCAGGCACTTCGTGTAGGCGGGGTTTGGAATATGTTCCTCAATGAGTGTTTTGTATTTCATTTCTTCTTAAGCGCCGTTCACATATATGCGACCGAGTACGGCCGAGAGAAACCAGACCGGTTTTTAAGCTTCTTGCGACATCTTAGGACCGGATGCACTGCTTCGCATCCGGTCCTAAGAAGTCGCAAGAGGCTTAAAAACCGGTCTGGTCTCCCTCGGTCTCACACAGCTGCAAGAATGTGAACGGGCCTTTCATACTCTATTTCAGGTTGTTCTCAGTTCAATTGCGTTTGTTGTCCCAGGAAAAAAAACGCGATTTTTATTGTGATAATATTTCAAGACGGCTGTGAGCTTTGTAGCGTTCCTCGGAGTTACCACGCTTTTGCGAAGAGGATTGCCGAGGCTCTCTGTTTCTGAAGACATCTGTAACCGAGCATTGCCATGAATAGTAAAGATAACCCTTAATTCCGAACCATTATATGTCTAGCAGTCTCAACGCTGCGGCAAGTGTTCAGGGGAAATTCTGCGACTATGTCGTGAGGCACGTGGTCTCCGGACGTCCGCGTACCCGCCTTTTATTATTTTTCTTTTTGAAACAAAGTTTGGGAACCGGTAACCTCCAGGCCAATCTGATTTTTGCAAAGTGCACGTTATTCACGCGGCACTTGTGTGATGTCCACCGTCGCACCAACCCACTGCACAGTTTACACGGTGGTGTCGCTGATCGACTCTGGATTGAGGAAGGTGAGTTCTTTACTTGGTAGGTTTTGCGGAATGTTTACCGATTAACACTTTTACTTTTCTTAGGAACTCAAAGCTCCAAAGCGTTAGAATGGGAAGTGCTCTCCAGGCCTCCGGAGAGCACTTTTCTTACTGTCCTTTGGAACATGAAAAATAGTTTTCTTTGAAACTTGTTGTTTGCATAATCGTTTCACCAGCCAGTTCTCAAATAATCTTTGTCTCTTTAGACCTTGTTTCTAGCTATTTAGAATAAGAACTTTAGTCGCAGTTTTTCCCGACGTACGGAAAGTGGTTGTTAAACATTTCTTCTTTTTCTCTTTTCTTTACAGCTTTTTTTCCTCCCGTATCATCCGAGAACGAACCTAGCCGCCATGTTTTGTATTTTTTTCAGCTTATCAATCAATGTTTTCTGGGCTGGCTCCCGGACAGCACATGCATACTCTAAAATTGGTCTAACAAATGTTTAATAAGCAGTTGTTTTTATGTTAGGTTGTGAGTATTTTAGGTTACGTTGAATGAAATTCATTGCCCTGCCAGCTTTTAGAACTACTTCTTATATATGGGCATTCCACGAACAGCCAGATGATAATATGACACCTAAATATGTGTACGTAAGCTCCGTTGTTATAGGGCGATTTTACGCCAGTTCGAGCGATGATAGTCCGGGTTATAATTTTGATATTTTTTTTTTAAATATATGAAAGCCATGAAAGCCGTGTTTCCGCTGAGATATAATCTAGAGAAGCTCGAGGCATGGAAATTGAGAAGATTTCACGGCGCTACTTTGCACAGTCGTCTTTTTCTCATCAAAGCTTTCACGTCACCCTATCTTTTTAAATATATTTTACGGAAGATATACAACACATGCTTAAAAAATTAAAAATATCAATAAAATAGTTCTATGCTAACAAAATTTTTCAAACTTGGCCTAAAAACGCGTTTTAGACACATTCACAATTTTTTTTTTGCAAATAAACCATTTTTTATTATGCCTCGCAAAACATATCAAAATGTGCGTCTTTAAATATTCTTTACGGATATATATATATATAATATGCCCACCTTTAATTCTCTTCTTGTTATTAACGCGGAAATGCAGCTGGTTCCTCAAGATGTGGCAAGATTGGGCATCGATCGATATTTAAAAAAAAAACTCCATCTTTTATTTTATTTTTAATTTTCCTTTGGCACTTCGCAGTGACTTGAACTAACTTGTTATGGATAAATATTGAGTAGCACATGACCTCTAAACGGGGAAATTTACGACAAACCTTCACTCGGAGCGAGCCGACGTCTTCATCATAGTGCCGCGCGCGCAGCTGACCGCAGCGCGCCCGTGGCCTAACTGTTATCGCGCTTGCCTTCAATGCAGAAGGCTAGGGTTCGATTCCTGGCCGCGTCAACACGTTTTTGTTGACTCTGCAGTGTGATTTTCTGGTAAATTTGAGAACCGCCTTGGGCTGATTTGAGGTTAGATTGTTCTGCACACCGAACCTTCTACGCCAAATGTTCCAGAATCCAACGCGTGTACAAAAAAGGTTTCGCGTGGCAAGCCGGAGGCAGTCTCGCCCCAGCGTTCGACGCTGCTCTTAGAGCCCGTTCACACTTGCAACTTGGGACAGTCACTGGAGCGACTAGTGACAAGCGACTGGCGACCACCAGTGTTCACACCTGATTGAGCGACCGACGAGTTGCCAGGCTTGCTTCTCGGATGCTCTCGTTCTGAATGAGGTTCCACGGGAGCCGTCGTTCGTCGTCGTCTTCCTGCCCATTTGTTGTCGTTTGTACTCATTGTGACTTTCATTGCCACTAAATAAGCTACGCTTCAGGGTAACGACACTTGGCTATGGATGGATGGTTGGATGTTACTGGCTATATTGTGTATTAAAATGATGGTTGCCAGTTATCTGAAGCTTTATCTGAAATCACAGGAAACGCTTTTCTGCCCTACAAAATGTTTACGCAACAGAGCAAACCGACATTACATGACCTTCCTAACACCGAATCTAATGCTGAGGAAGTCACACTTTTGAATCATGACGATCGGCAGTTGCGTCTGCTCTGCACAGGCACCGAAATGGCGGCGCCATAACTATTTCAGTGAATGGAGTGCCGATACTCTAAACGCAGCTAATTTAGTGGCACTAGTGACGTTCACATGTACGACACGTGAAATTGTTCAGGAAGCGAAGACGAAGTGGACCTTTGTTCAATAGTTCGTGATTTCAAAACGCAGAGAAGGCGGAAGGAAAGCAAAACAAAGTATGTGATAACCTTCTGTTCCGTTCGATTTATTTTCTTAGCTCCTGATGATATGAAGGAACGAATCATCCCGCTACCAGAACATACGAAGCGTTCAAGCAGGCACGAGCGCACATCCGAAGAGTCTCATAATTCCCGTAGGTGCAACTTCTCCTGGAATTTTAGGAAAAACCTGTTGCCGGGGCTTAGTGTTGGGGTGAGAGGGTCACGTTGTGCGCGGCGGACGCGCTTTTGGTTGCGGTGCCGTCAGCAAGGGCTCGCAGGCGATTGACGATCTGAATAGACCTTTTGCAAACTTCCCCAAGCCTCAAAAATAATGATGGGAACGTAGGTTCACGCGCCGCACGCGTTCAGCTTATCTCTATTAAATATACGAAATATTCAAACTAAATCGTTGGTGAACGCGCGTGCAAAGTGCTATTTCTTTTGGATGTTTACTTTACAAAAAGAGTTTGCTGCAGAAGGCAGTACGCGCAGCGCGTGTAATGACAGTTGCGCACGGTCCTTGAGCTTAGGTAATTTAGCAAAACGTCCATTTGCCATCAGAGAACCCGATTATCTTCGCCTTTAAAGGAACACGAGAAGCAAATGACGGGAACGCAAGCTCTCTGCCCCTCGCTGCGAAGTCGGTCAGCGAGAGGCGCGATGCGTATCGCGCTCGCGACGCCAACGCGTGATAATATCGCGCCTAGTAGTAATGTCCCAGAACTGTACGCCCTATGGCCTATACATAGCTTGCCTGTAACATCATTTTGCGGCCACGCCAGTAGTTTATGCCCCACGGGCGTTCGCTTTACCGTGTTACTTTCACACCGCAGAAGTACTGGCTCCAATAAGTATAAATATCCATCAGTGCTCAGCAATAGAGAAAAAAAGAACTTATTTTATTGAGGGTCAAATAAAGACCCCAGAGGTGCTCCTCCGATAAGCGGACAAGAGCCAGCTGATCGGCTTGAGCCGCCGAGGTCAGCCACAGCCGCCAGTGTGGAGGGGGGGGGGGGGGGTTGTGGCAGTAGGGAGACAGGATGACTGTGTGGCAGTTGGACAGTGGATTTTCAAGGTTCGGCGTAGGGCAGGGGAAATTGGGGAAGGAGGGATCTGATCTGAAACGATACAGGGAATGATGGGCGGTGGTGACTCTTTTGTTAAGCTGGATGGCTTTCAGTGTGTGTGTTTGTGAGGTGTTAAGCTGGGGGCGTTGTGTAGGCAGGGTCTGCATTTAAAGTGTCCGAGTTGTCCATAGTGTTGCTTCAGGGTATTCTTGTAAAAATGTGCCTTGTCCGCCATGGGTGGTGAAGGCCATGGGACCACCGGCGCCCGGATACCAGTCTCGCAGGCAAGCTGATGAGCCAAATCATTACCGGCAATCCCTGTGTGGTCTGGCACCCACACCACCACGATCGAGGCAGGGGAACGTTGTGAAAGGGCGGAGAGGAGGTCGTCGCGAAAATCCTCGGGAAGGCAGCACGCTCGAATTGCCCGATTTTCTTCCATGGAATGAGTACAAATGCTGTACCAGGGTGAAGGCGAGAGGGAGGTAAGTTGTTGAGTCGCACGCACTATGATAGCAATCTCAAAAGCGAGCGGAGAAGTTGGGTCGGGCTAGAGGCCGGCGGTGGAAGTAATGGGAGGGGTGGCGCGGCGCGTCGCGATGACAGATCCTGTGTCACCGAGAGGAGGGGAATGAGAGGCGTCCACGTACCATGGGATAGTATCAGGTGGGAAAGGGTCGTGGTGCAAGGCCCGGGCTTGATGGCGTACAGCATGTGAGGCCGGGGTCACGTGGGCAGAGAGCGGGGCCCATCGAAGCAATATGAACATTTGAACAGCTGGGACGATGCACTCAACCAGTCCGTGATTATTACTTTTCCAACACACTGACTAATTTTTTTACCAATGATCCTCAGAAGTTTTAAAGCGATTTGAGCAACAAAAGTAAAACAATCGGCCACATATGAGTTCACGGTACGGTGATTGCTAGTGGCACAACAATGGCTCATCATTGGAATGCCTTCTTACAGTCAGTATTTTCCAACGCTAAAACGTCCGAGTGTGAAAATCGTGAATCGTCACATCTGAACGCCGACTTCACGTCTCACGCAGGGATTTTTTCTAAGTTAATAAATTTAGGAACCAAAAAGTCTTTTGGGCCCGATAAGATACCCAATGCCTTTTTGCGTCATTTTATGGATCTCATGGCACGCTATCTAACAGTTATTTTTCGAGTTTCTTTATTGTCGGGCGTTTTATCAAATGACTGGCTTTTGGCACGAGTTGTGCCGGTGTTTAAAAAAGTTGACCCCCTATTTATGAGTAGCTACAGAACAATTTCTTTGACGTGTACATCGTGTAAGCTACTAGAAAATGTGATTTCAAAAATGGTAACTGAGTTCCTCGATAGAAATATCTTAATGATCGACTTTCAGCACAGTTTCAGGAAGGGGTATTAACAGTAACTCAGCACTTTACCACAGAAAACAAATTTGCCCCCACGTTGAACAAATCTGGTTAGATAAAGTTTTTATTCCTTGACTTGACAGAGTATAGTACATAGAAAACTACTGAAATTGCGAAGTACTGGTCCTGATCCAGACATGAAATAGATTGGCTCCTATCTGTATGGCCGTCAAGTGTATGTAGAGCTTAGTGGTGGCTGCTCAGAGATAGTTGATGTGACTTCCAGAGTACCACAAGGAGGTGTCATAGGGCCATTACTGTCTTTGATGTATGTTAATGATATTGTTTCTGTTGCCACAGGTGTGAGTATCCGTTCAGTAGTCGATGACCCTGCATGTTTAAAGAAGTAACCTGTGCAAGGAATAAAATTGCACTGAATATGATTTTAATTCTATACAGGATTGGTGCGACCATTACAAAATAAACCTGAATCTTAGAAAACTTTTTTTTTTTTAGAATCACGAAATTTTTTTTTATTTTAGTACAAAATAAAGGCCTATAAAGTATCTTGGGCTGACATTTGACAAAAATTTGAGCTTGTCTAAACATAAAGACGTCACATCTGCTTCTTTTTAGAAGCTTGAATTGATTAAGCAAAAACTAAAGAATGCGCCATCTAATGTAAAATTACTTACGCACCAGTCACTTATAAGACCTGAACTTCAATACGCCAGCATTGTATGAGACCTCTTTACGAAAACACATAGAAATATACTAGAACGAGTTCAAGGGCGGGCATTTAGCTTTATTTACAATAAATTCAAACTCTCCGACTCTCTTTCCTCACTAATGCAGATAAACGAAATT
This sequence comes from Ixodes scapularis, assembly GCF_016920785.2. Lineage (NCBI taxonomy): Eukaryota > Metazoa > Arthropoda > Arachnida > Ixodida > Ixodidae > Ixodes > Ixodes scapularis. The sequence continues at coordinate 1,686,322 of NW_024609870.1, forward strand.
GACTTGTTACAGGAAAGAAGAAAGAAGGCTGGGCTCAAGCATTTGTTCCTTCTCGCAAATGGTAGGCTTTCTAGTAATCGCCTCACATAGCTACAGCCCGTTACTAAGAGACAAGCCAGACATTTTCACCCACACTTTCTAGTTCCCAGGGACTCCGGAACCGGGGGGGGGGGGGGGGGCAGGGGGGGGGGGCAGAGCACCCCCCAAGGTTTCTCAGGATGGGGCTGGGCCCCCTCCCCCCCCCCCCCCCCCCCCCACTCCGACTTCGAAGGAACGCAGAGCTGTTTTTTCATCTATTGTAATTCCTCCATTCAGCGAGGCGGCGGAAGAGCCCGGATCAACTCCAAATAACCTTCTTCTGCTTTGCCCAACAAGGAGGACTGTCAGAATGAAGTCAGTGAAAAGGTTCGCTAAAAAACTATGAGTTCAGGAGACACTGAACGAGCTACTACAAGCAGGATATTCGACTGCAGACAACAACAGGGCCATTTCGAAGGGTTATAAGAGGCTTCTGAAAATGTTTGAAACGCTGCTAGGAATAAACATTTCTATAGCTTTGTTCGGTTCATGTGAAGAACTTGCAAGTGTACTGCAACGTTCAACGCTTTGCGCCGCAGGTATCAAAGATGCCGCGGAGACTCTCTGCGAGGCAACGTCCCGTCTGCGGTCTATAAAGTCACGTTTGAGGAGTTGTGGGTCTGCGCGAGCTGAACTGCAGTGCGGCTAGGTTTGAAGGACCCTTGCAGCGCAAGGCCGACAAAACCGTCAAGAAGGCTTGAAATGAGCAACAACCTTCTCCGCCAGTTGTATTTGATTGCAAGGCAGCGTTGCGGAAGGAGTCCTTTGCGGCTGTAGACTGCATTCTAAGTGAAACTCAACGGCGGTGTGAATAACCTGCTATGAAGCAGGCTAGAAAACTAGAGAGAATTTCGATTAATACTGCCGGGGGAAGACAGTTCACAACAGATGACCTGAAAGAGGTCGCAGGCATGCGATTTTGATCCGGCCCGACTCTCCGCGCAGTTTTTACTTTTGCTGGCTCTTTTATGCAATCTTGATTCCCCCACAATTGATGCCATATTGAGGAAGGCAAAATCCGACGAAATTCGTGAACTCTTGAGCAGGTCGTAAAATATACGAAACTTCTTCATTCTGTGAATGCACCTGGCGCCTCGGGAAAACGGTCGTTTACTGCCTTACGCTGAATTAAAACGAATCTACGCAGCCGCATGAGTCAGCGGAGGCTAAGACGCCTCCTTATTTTGCACATTCAAAAAGAAAGAACGTCGAGCTCAAGCTGGACGACGTCATCATGGAATTTGTCTCAAGGACTGCTTAGCGAACGGCGGCGGTCTTGGGTCTTCCTCGAGACGATCAACACACGTGGAGGCTTTTGTGCACATTTTCAAAATATGTATTAAGATGTCATTCTATTTACTTACGTAATTTTCTTGGCTTACTCGTTCATTTTACGATGGATGTCTTTTTGGATGAACATTTCAAGAATAATAAACATGATCCTCCGCAAACTCAATTTTGCAATGCTGTGTATCCTTGTAGAAATTTTTAAATTGTCTGAAACACTATGCAGAAGTGTTTTCGCGATATTAGAGAGTTTTAGTGGAACGTACGTAAAAGATTTGAGGGTCGGAAAGTGCATGCGCAAAACTCAGTATTGCGTTCTACGCGTGTGCAATTCCGACCTGCAATTGTATTGCGTACGAGGCACTAAAACTCCCTACTGTTGTTATAAAGCAGAAAGGAAAAGTGATTGCTCATGCTAAGTAAGGAACTTCATGCAAACAATATATTTTTTTTAATAAACAGTAAGTAAAAATAAAACAACAGAAATTCGGCTCCAGCCCTTGTCTGAAATAAAATATACAAAACAAAATGCTTGACTTCAGCCCCCCCCCCCCCCCCCACACACACACACACACTCAAAATCTACTTTCGGAGTACCTGCTGGCTTCTCACTTTTATCGGTCCCATCTTTTAAAATTTTCTTTTTTTCCACGGGACAATTAGTGACTGGAATTTTCTTCCCACTTAGCCGTTTTCTTCCAGTTCATGACTGCATAGCTTCTCACTGCTATATTACCTTCTGCTGCTGGTAGCTAATTATGTTCTGTATAAAAGTTATTTGTTTGCATTTCCTGTCGACATTATTGCTTGTATATTTTTCTGTACTGAGTGTGATTTACTCTCTTTTAGTCACTCCTGCTTGGACTGTCTTGGTCTGCACTATGTTATAAAAAGAAATAAACCAAACTTTTGGAATAAAGGAGCGAAACAGGACAGGAGCATTTCGGGGTGAAACAACCTAACCGGATATGGACGAATTAAAGACGAGAAAGTTGATGAACATTTCGGGATTAAACAGCGAAACAGGACACGGATTTCGTCCGTGTCGCACGTTGCTCGGTTTATTTCGGACATGTTTATCACTCAGCTAGAGCGAATGAACCTTTTAACAAGTTTTATTTACCAGAAACACCTTTATGTTTTCGTTTAAAAAAATTATTTGTGAAAAAAATAAAAAAAAGACACAAGGCTCGGGTTGCCCGTTGTACATTAATATTCCGATGCCTTTTAAGCTTCGGCGTCAACGCTATTGCATAGAAGATTAATACGTGATGGCGTATGTAAGATATTTCGGTATGAGGACGATTTTCTAATTGTCAGCCTAGCAGTATACATTTATTTATATCACGTCATCACTGAGATGGAAGTTTTTAAGCTCGAGCGCTTCCGGTTTAATAGCGTTTAAAAGGCATATGCATGCCTGGTGCCTCAAGCTAAGATTTTTGAATGATCATATCTGCTGGTCGTACGAGACACGATCTAAAATGCGCGTCTTGTAATAACGTATGAGCTGTTGTAAGTTGAACTCTGACTCGGAGCTCGGGAGAGCAAGAAACAGAAAAAACAACAACGAGATGGCGATAAATCTCACGTGGTACGGCGCAGCGTAAGAACGTAAGCAGACAGGACGAAAAATAAGCACACAAAAAGGAAAAAAAGAGACGGGCACGAGGAAAGCACGTGGATGCTCGGGTAACCTCGGCTGGCACCTGACGGACTGAGCTTTGCCCACGGCCTCACGTCATGTTTACACCAGCTCGGGCGAACTTGAGCAAGACGAGATGCCTGCCGCCGCCATCAACCATCTGGGGGTGCGAAAAGCGGACGGGAAAAAAAGCGGATTTTGAAACGTCGGTCGGAGGAGAGAGAAGGAAGACGCGAGCAACAGCAACAGCCCGGTGTGGGAACCAGATAGATCGAAAACGAACGCCACGAAAGACGCCACGCAAAAGAACTCTTCTGTGTTTAACGAAGCTTGAGTTGTAGATTTAGAACAATAAAGAGTTAGTATTGGGTTAAGCCTTGCGGTTGTCATTTAACAACAGAACTTTCTGGGGCCGAAAACTCGGGGTTAACCGCCAACGAAGCCCGAACGAAGAAATGGCAACTCGAGCTACAATCGACCGACTGAGACGCAGAAGAGCAGTGGTCCGAACGTCAACAACGAAACTCCTGAACGAAATCGACGTTCTGCTGGCCATGGAAGACACGCATACGGGTGAGCTTCAAGAAAAGTTTGAACTTCTGGTGTCCAAAGAATCAACGTTAAAGGAACTGGACCGCGAGATGGAAGCAGTCGTGGACTGCGAATCGATAGAAGAGGAGATGGCAGGCGCGGAAGTTTACCAAGAAAGAATCAGCGTAACGAAGACGCGATTGCGAAACAAGCTGACAGAACGTGAACAAGCCGCTGCCAGGTTATCTTTAACGCAGAACACGGCCGTCAAAACTATCACAAATCAAGGACGGGTGACTATGACAGTGAAGCTCCCGAAACTTGAGATAACGAAATTCCAAGGGGACATACGAGCATGGCAAGGATTTTGGAGCCAATTTGACTGTACAATTCACCATTCACCAGAACGAAACTCTCTCGGAAATCGACAAGTTCAAGTACCTCAAAAGCTACCTGGCCGGCAAAGCTGCTGCGGCAATTGAGGGACTCGCCGTAACTGCCGAGAACTACAAAGTTTCAATCGACCTCCTGAAGGAAAGATTTGGTCAACAGAAGCTGATCGTCGAAAGCCATCTGTCACAACTGCTAGAGATCAAACCAGTCCATGACTCCAGGAACGTCAATGCACTCAGAGCGTTATACTATGAAGTGGAGACGGGAGTTTGAAGTCTTGAAGCCCTGGGGATTCATTCGGATACCTATGGAACGATGCTCCTTACCGTTCTTCGAAAGGTGGTGCCGGCCGATCTGAGCCTGGAGTACAACCGGAAGTCCGTCTCACGAACAGCGACAAAGCACAACGAGCCGAGACTTTCTGGACTTCCTGAAAATCGAGATAGAAAGCCGAGAAATAAGTTTATATGGCTCAGGACATTCCGTGCCACGAACCGAGGATCAAAGAAGCTTTCGTGCAAGGAAAGATCAGCAGAGTCGTTACCCTCCTGCATCTGTACTAACAACGGCAGCAGGCCTGGATAAAAAGAACTGTGTGTTCTGCAAATCAGGTGCTCATCTGACTGCGGACTGCACATCCTCAATGACCAACGACGAACGCAAGCGTGTTCTGAAAGCTAAAAACCGATGTTATCGTTGCACCAAGAAAAACCATCGAGCAAAAGATTGCAGAAGTGCAAAGTGGCTGAAGTGTGCGCAGTGTGCAGGGAGACACACAAGTGCCATGTGCGGCCCGAACTTCAAGCCTCAGCATAAGACTACGGTGAAAGAAATGACGGACACCGGTGAAACATCAACTTCGGGAGGAACGACACTCCAGTCAACGCTCAAGATAACAAACACAGAAAGGAACAGTGGAAAGCGAGTACTTTTGCAGACAGCTCAAGCCTGCGTAGAAGAAGAAAGAGAGCGTTGCCGGATTAGACTTCTCATCGACGGCGGAAGCCAGCGGACTTTTATTCGCCAAACTGTCTCTAAGAAACTTCACCTGAAAGAACTGGGTAAGGAGGACTTGACCATTTTCACGTTTGGAGATGCAGCAACGAAAACGAAATGCAAGCGAGTGGAACTGTGGCTCCGCAGCCAATACGACAGAAGATGCGTAAAAATAGAAGCCCTCGAGGTTCCTCACATCTGCTCAGATGTCATAAACAACCCCTCCGAGCAACTGCGGGGGCTGCCTGACGGAATGAACCTCGCGGACGTGGAGCTCTGGGGCAATCCATGCGAGGAGGGAATGAGCCTTCTCATCGGAGCCGATCACTTCTGGGACATTGTGAACGGCGGAGTCAAGCGCTTAGATGAGAAGCTGATGGCAGTTGACACCATCCTCGGGTGGACACTTCAGGGTCCCGTTACATCTACTTCTGCGACATTCTATTTGCCAACAACTGGAGTGATGAGGGTGGCTGTGTCCGAATCAAACGACGCGGAAATTTCGGCTCAGCTCAGATCATTCTGGGAACTTGAGCACATCGGAATAGCTGACAACGTGACGAAGACATCAGAGACGGAGTTGCTCAGCGAATTCAAGAAATCCGTAAAGTCTGTAAACGAACGGCACCAAGTTTCCCTGTCAGGCGATGAAGAAGGCTGGCCAGGTCAAGTGGGGAATGCTCGCCAGGTTGCGGAAAACAAAGCAGAAGAAAAGAAGGTAATGGTGTTACAAGTAACTGCACCAGCTCTGTTTCCAGTTTTCGACTTGGAAAGGTACAACTCGTCAACCAAGGTGATCCGCGTAACTGTTTGTATCAAACGTTTCGTGAAGAATTGTGCCAAGACAGCAGACAAACGAAGCGGACCTCTCTCAAGCGAAGAACTGATAGAAGCCGAAACGTATTTGCTTACCATTGCACAAAACGAGACTTTTGTACCAGAAATCACGAGCTTGCTTGAAGACAAACAAGTTGACAGAAAATCGAGTCTCAGGAATTTGAACTCATTCCTGGACAGCGACGGATTGGTTCGAGTGGGTGGACGATTGCAGCACAGTGACAACAGCGAGAATGTGAAGCACCCAATCGTCCTTACCGCCGATCACCCTTTCACCACCCTTCTCATCACTGGGGAACACCGTCGGCTGCTCCATTCTGGGGCTCGAGACACATTAGGACGGCTAAGGGAATCCTGCTGGGTCATTAGAGGACGACAAGCAGTAAAGAAAGTAATTCACAATTGTTTCGCCTGCCGAAAACAAAGTTGCCTGCCCGCATCCGAGCCAATGGCTCCCTTACCGGGGGACCGAGTCACAAGAAGCGACCCTTTCAGCATCACGGAGGTAGACTTCGCAGGATCTTTGATCTGCCGTCAACGGAAAGGAAGCAGCAAGTGTTGCATCGCTTTATTCACAAGCGCTGTTACACGGGCAGTCCAGCTGGGGTCGGTGAGTGACCTCTCCTCCGCCAGATTTTTGTTGGCTTTCAAGCGCTTTGTCGCAAGACGCGGGATCAGCAGGACAGTATATTCTGACAATGTTCTAACATTCAAACGAACGTCGAAGGACCTTGAACTAAGCTTCCGTGCCATCCGGTCTGACGAAGTGCAGGCATACTTCTCGAATCACAGAATCCGTTGGAAATTTATCGTCGAGAGAACTGCATGGTGGGGCGGATTTTGGGAAAGAATGGTGCGATCCGTCAAGGTTTCTCTGCGCAAGGTGTCGGGACGCAGCAGCTTGGATTTTGAGGAACTAACGACTGTCCTGGCCGAGGTCGAGGCCGTCATAAATTCTCGCCCTCTGACGTACGTGTACGCCAACGCCGAGGAACCAGAGGTACTTTCTCCAGCTCACTTCCTAGTGGGGAGGAAACTAACGAGCCTTCCGCCACATCGACTACCAAGGGAAGCGCTACCAGCTGGAGATTAGCTTGCTTGAAGATAGAAATACCGCACTGCGGTGGTGGACAATTTCTGTAGACGGTGGCGGCGTGAGTATCTGCTCGAACTAAGGTCAGTGCACCTGGTCAAACCGACTGCCTCATCGGGACTCCAAATTGGTGACCCAGTTCTTCTAAAGGAAGACCATCTACCAAGACTTATGTGAAAAACGTGTAGAATAGAGGAGACCATTCATGGAAGGGACGGCAGAGCAAGAGCATGTAAACTGATCCTATCCGGGGGAGGAAGGCTTCGCCGGCCCATTCAACATCTGTACCCGTTGGAATTAAAAGAATGACCGCGCCCGCTCATTCCGGGGGAGATTGTTGTAAGTTGAACTCTGACTCGGAGCTCGGGAGGGCAAGAAACAGAAAAACCGACAACGAGATGGCGATAAATCTCACGTGGTACGGCGCAGAGTAAGAACGTAAACAGACAGGACGAAAAATAAGCACACAAAAAGAAAAAAGGAGACGAGCACGAGGAAAGCACGTGGATGCTCGGGTAACCTCGGCTGGCACCTGACGGACTGAGCTTTGCCCACGGCCTCATGTCATGTTTACACCAGCTCGGGCGAACTTGAGCAAGACGAGATGCCTGCCGCCGCCATCAACCATCTTGGGGTGCGAAAAGCGGACAGGAAACGAAACGGAATTTGAAACGTCGGTCGGAGGAGAGAGAAGGAAGACGCGAGCAACAACAACAGCCCGGTGTGGGAACAAGAGAGATCGAAAACGAACGCCACGGAAGAAGCCACGCAAAAGATCTCTTCTGTGTTTAACGAAGCTTGAGTTGTAGATTTAGAATAATAAACAGTTAGTATTGGGTTAAACCTTGCGGTTGTCATATAACAACATGAGCATCCTAAGAGACTCAAAATGCTATGGGTAGTACACATAGGTCGGCATTTTAAGCTGTCCTCACTCAAACTCACGATCACTATTTTTTCCTCAATTAGGGCTCACGCCCACTCACGATCACGATTTATTCAAAATAGGGTCATCACCCGGACTCACCCTCACGGTTCAACACAAAACCAAAACTCACTCGCCGTCATCATCGCGGTCGTCACGCTCACATATCATCACGGTCATCACGCTCACAGGTCATCACAAATCATCAGACCCACAGGCCATCAGACTCACAGGTTATCACATTGACAGGTCCTCACGGTCCTCACACTCACAGGTCATCACGGTCCTCGCGCTCACAGGTCCTCACACTCACAGCTCTACACGGTCCTCACACTCACAGGTCCTCACGGTTCTCACACTCACACAGGCCCTCGCGGCCCTCACACTCACAGGCCATCACGGTCCTCGCACTCACAGGTCCTCACACTCACAGCTCCTCACGGTCCTCACACTCACAAGTCCTCACGGTCCTCGCACTCGCACAGGTCCTCACGGTCCTCACACTCACAGGTCATCATGGTCCTCGCACTCACAGGTCCTCACACTCACAGCTCCTCATGGTCCTCACACCTCACAGGTCTTCACGGTCCTCACACTCACACAGGTCTTCACGCTCATCTTACCGACAGGTCCTCACACTCACAGGTCATCACGCTTACAGGTTGCTTTGTTTTTCTTTTGTTCCTCGCAAACCGTTGGTCCGTCTCCGCGTGAGTCGTGCGACGGGGAAACTACCCCAAAACAGTGAACTTCTGAACCGTCTATCCAATTTGAAAGAAATGTACTATGTTTATGTTTATGCTCCGCACATTTCTACCAAATCTCGTTCACCCTGATTAGTTACGAAAATAACTAAATGCAAGCTGACGAAATTGGGTGTTTGAACTTTCACCTGCTGACAAGGGCAGCGGAAAAACACAAACGCGCCTTCCGACAGGTTACACAGACAACGTCGCAGTGATTAGAGCATCGCCTCGCTGTGCATACCTCGCTCATTTGTACACAAATGAACGATTAATGCATATATCATCCCCGTTTTTTTTTTTTTTCGTGTGCCACCCACACGTAATTCTACGGAAGTTTATGCAGCATATATATAATAAACATATGCACTGACCAATTTTTTTTTCTCTCTTTTTTTTTTTGGTGGGGGGTTATTGTTAGGTAGGGTGACGACCGTCTGGTTTGAAATCTCACCATAATCCCTGTTGGATGTGTTGGGTGAGGGGTTCCGCAGTTCTGTGGTGTCCGTCAGTCGTATGCTATCCTATATGAGCAGAGACCGTTGGAGGCCGAGTTTTCCTTCTCACTCGAGCTACTTCTGCTTTTGTTGATCGACCGTGCTTGCCGCTCTAGGCTGATATTTAAGGAATCATCAGCCGACATTGTTTTTCAGTCATCTCGGCCTTTATAAAATACTGTCAGCATTTATTATCTTGATACGTGCAGCCGTCCTTGGATTGGTTTCATTTGGGTTGGTTTGGCATGGCTTTGATTAGTTTGGCTTAGAGTGGATCGGGGGTTTGGGGTCGTCTCCGTGTGTCTCTTTGTCGCGCTCTCGATCACGTAGGGTGCGCCACTTTTTATGTGGCAAGCCGCGCCATTCTTGGCGCGCAGTTCATCGAACAAGTTTTTATAGACAGATCGTTTCATTGACACTGCGATGTTTCATCGGCAGACCGTTTCTTCGACATTGGATGCTTGACAGAGTTTGCTACATTTCGTCGACACGTTTTTTTTTTTTTTTTTTTTTTTTTTTTACTTAGACGTTTAGACGACATTTCTCTTTCTCTCTCTTTCATCGACGCGGCTTCTTGGCGTCTCGCGTTCTTCGCATGTTCCCAGCGCACTACCGTGGTGTCCGCTACGGACAGGGCGCAGGTGGCGCAAGCGCAAATGCTCCTCACTCTTTGTACGCAGTGCGCTGTGTGCTTACGTCGTTGGAGTGGTGCGTGCGGCGAGGCGTTCTTTTGGATACGGTTGGCTGTACGGGCGCGTGCTCGGCCTGACTAGCGGCTATTTGTTTACGTAAGGAGCGTGCCCTATGAAGCTGAGGCTCGGCACTCGACAGCCAGACGGCCGGACGTAATTGTTGCTTTCTGTCGTGCTCTTGGCTGCGTGCACACTCGAAGCTCGCGAGATGCATAATCGTTACAAACTTTTTCTAAAGAAGTGTTTCTCAACGCGGTGGTAGCCTCTATACCATTCTTTTTTCTTTTTTTGTAGAATTATGTAAGGCTTATTTTGTGCCCAGCAATGCACGCAAAATACCAAAACTGATGTTTTGCATTCTCGTCTTGCAAGTTTTCTGAAACAGGTAGTGACGTAGAGGTTAACCTGTCGGTTTCGGTAGTCTTTAAGAGTCGATGAACAAGGTATTTACATTGTTGTAGTGTGTAGAGTCGGAGCTGGCGGAGATCTATCGCCTACGTCGTCTTCTTTGCCATTGGGCAGCTGACCGATTCCACGTGCTGGAGCTCTCGCTGGAAGCGTAATCCTATTTATATAGTGCTTAACAGTGCTCATCCGTGTGTACTGTAGTGAACATTTCAGGCCGACATATCAATAGGTTCTTGTTATCAACCAGGAAAACGGAATAGCTGTAAACGCCTCCCGACAAAAAATGAAAACCAGAGCTCGCCGTTCGCTTTGACCAATAGACCGATCTCACACACTCTCACGGCTACCACAATGACAATTGTGGTAGCCGTGAAACGCGAATTTAATCGCGCCGCCGCTTCGCGGCGACGCAACAGACCTGTGACTCATATTAGTCCTGAAAGAGACACAACTACCAGCTAGATTGCGCGCGTCGCTGTTTCCCATGAGCTGATCTGCCCAACGCTCTACATTTCCTCTCCAACTTTTCCCTCACATACGGTGATTGATTGGCACCCTTCCGTATATTTGCGGCCAACTATTTTTAACAAACCCCTCTCTCATCTTTCTTTCCCCCTTCCTGGAGGATAACAATCTGCATAGGCATTAAACCCCTTTTCCCGTTTTATACAACCCCCTCCCCCCTTACCAACCGTCTGGAGCGTGCGTGACGCAGCCATATATATAGTTGTACTTCACAGGAGGCAGTGGTAGTGCACGAGACGGCTCGTGATCGACACTCGCAAGCCTACAGTGGCGTTGACCCTCGTGCGGAAAGGCTACACTTCCCGCAATGCATTGCGCCGGAGTAGGCGTAGCGAAACTGGCGGTGGGTCGGTCTATTACCTCAAGCCCGGTTCACACATCTGCGTTCCGAGCGACAGAAACAACACAAACGACATCACACCGGGACGATTCTGTTCGCATAACAGAACGTGACAGAGATGGCAAAGAGCAGCTTTATCAAGCAATCATGTGTCACGGTGGTCCCGGTGTCATGTCGTTCGTGTCGTTTCTGTCGTTCCTCTATATCGGAACGCAGATGTGTGAACCGGCCTTTACGAGCCTACTCTGATGTTACGCTTGAACGTCACGGAAAATAGGTCTTCCCGCCTTTTCGAGGCGTCGCCACGGGTACGAATACTAACGGGGTCGAATACTAACGGGGTCTGTGATTTGTTCGGCACACAAGCGTCAGTACAGGTTATGAGTTATGACTAGGGATGCCGCGAACTCCTTTCGAACCGAAGGTTCGATGATCGATTCAAGCGGTTCGAAATATTTCAAATTTTTTGAACTTTACATATCGAGAAATTCGACGGAAATCGAATTTTCGAACTTGTTAAACTAAGAAGTTCGACGCTTTTAGAAATTTAGAACTTTACACGTTCAGAAACGCAATGTTTTTCGAACCTTCGAACTTTTTACGCAAAAAAGTTCGATCCTTCTCGAACTTATTACGCTGCGAAATTGGATGCTTGTCAAACTTTCGAACTTGATAGACTAAAAAATCGATGATTTTCGAACTTTCGAATTTCTTCCACTAAAATGGTTGAAGCTTTTCGAACTTTTGAGCTCCCTACGCTAAGAAATTCGATCATTTTCGAACGTTCGAACTTGACGGTGACAGCGCGGGGAAAACCAATCTCAAACCAGACACTCAGGAAGACAAGCATACGCGCTTGTCTTCCTGAGTGTCTGGTGTGAGGTTGGTTTTCCCTGCGCTGTCACCGTCAAGTATGGTTCACCAACTCGCCCAAGCATCCATCCTATCAAAGAACTTTCGAATTTATTTATCTAAAGGATTCGAAAATTTTCGAACTTTCGATTCCTGAAAAGTCAAAAGTTCGAAGAACTTCGAACTTTTAGGGTAAAAGTTTCAAGTTCGTCGAACTTCGAAAGACGGGCGGGCGGTTTCATTTGGATTCAAGCCGTACGATGTACATTCGTAATTTCTTTTCTCAAATTTCGACATGCGGTGCCGCATTCCTTGCGAAAGACAATGCCGTTTATTTCAATCATCTGGCATGCTTGGTTTTAAAGAAATAAATTCCCGAAGGAGCAAGCAAGGACGACGGGTTTTCGACAATTGTCGTTCGTTCCATACTTGAAGCACGTTATAGCCGAAGCTCTGTATGGTACAGATGTTAAACTTTTTAAGACTTATCTATGTATAGCCTAGGTAAGTGTCGTCTTTAGGTAAGAATATTGCTGTTCAAGATGAGTTTCGAAGAAATGTCCAAACATGTATCTACGGGCGATTATGCCCTAAACTCGGTAATTGCTTTCGTCTCGCATTTAAATTAACACCACAGACAGCACATATTATTGCCATCTGCAGAATACAAAATTATGTATTTATTGTTTTTTCACGTTGAGGAATAAATTAACTCATGGGAGAAGGTTTGTAATACTGTTCAATTTCAGCACGTCATTAAAAAAAAAATCATTTTCAGTTCTTTTTTTTTTTTTGTCGTTTTACGTTTTTGGAACGTGTTTCTTTTAGCCTGTACACATTTTGGTAGGAGAAATTGTTTCGTAGTTCGGGGCCTCTGAATCTGCAAGAATACAACACTTCCGGCGGATTCTTGATTGTTTCTTTTTTCTCGCCAGCTTTTTATTTCCGCATTTATTGTTATGTTTCATTTTTTTATTATTATTATTGGCATAGTTATGTAGGTTGCAAAGACATAGCTTTGAACTTCCGAACCACTGAGCATGCGACGAGTAGTGACGAGTTTCTAACAACGACCATCTACGCGATCTTTTATGCTGTGAAGGACGACAGTAGCTATACATATGCATAAATAATTTCAGATTAAAATAAGCTCGACCGCACCGTCTTTCCCTGTATTGTTTTCTTTAACAGTCCAAAATCCCCCCCCCCTTTTTTTTTTTTTTTTGTCCCCAGTTTTTACTTTTCTGACGTGTAGAACGCTTCTCGACCTCGAGTTGTGTCGGCTTCTGTGCGTTTTGCTCGGCGTTTCTTCCGTCCCGGAAAATACGCATCTAGAGCAATTACAAACTGAAAAATTGCCAAGGTGCAGGCGAGCTGGTGTATGTTGATCGTGATGCAAAATCCTGAGACTGAAAATGAAATTTGAAAGAAAAGTGTAAGACAGAAAAAATGGGACAGGACAACGTCTCAAACTCGACGTTGTCCTGAGGTAGCTGAGTTTGAAACGTTCTCCTCTCGTTTTTCTGTCTTCGTGCAATTTTTCTTTCGAAGTTCATTCCATCATGGTTTTGCATCATGTACAAACTAATATTACTATATGCCAGCGTCACTCGGGCGGCGTTCGATCGGATTACTATCAGCGTGCAAGGGGGTAGAGAGGCAGTTTGCCAGATCGCTTCAAGCTTTTCTGAGCCTCAATCACCTGCCTTCCCCTGGCCGTTTCATACTGTATGAGTATCGACTGTATCGTTAAGCATTGCGTTCATGTGATCACTACTGCGTGATGCACGTTAATTACCCCCCCCCTCCCCCCCCCCCCCCCCGGGCTGGCGGTCACAATCACTGTTCTATGGTCACACGTCGCTCTGCACTGGCAAATATTCCTGTACATCCGGGACACTCGTCGTCTCATTTAATTGCCTGACCAACTTCGCACAGTCTAAATATCACACCCGAACTTTTCTAAACCTGATTTCATAAAAACCACTGAGGCGTGAAAACAATATTTGAAACTGAAACTGTGGAGGAACATGATAACCCGTCTTCGAACTTTGCGCACTTGGACTTTAAAGAAATTCGAAACCTCCTAAGTTCTTTTCGAGTTTAGCCTTAATAGAAAATTGAAACCTTCGAACTTTAGAACTTTGTGCAGAAATAAATTCGAAATCTTCAAATTTATCGAACTTTATGTCTATAAAAAATTGAAACGTTCGAATTTTTCGAAATTCAGATCCAAAGAAAATCGAAATCTTCAAATTTTCGAAATTCAGATTCAAAGAAGTTCCAAATGTTCGAAGTTTTCTAACTTTAGATCATAAGAAGTTTTAAATTTTCGAATCTCTCGAATTTCAAGTTAGGAAAGTTGGAAATCTTCGAATTTCTCGAATAACAAGTAAAGAAATATTCAAAACAATCGAATCCGAATTTTAAGAAACCGTTAAAGCTTTGAACTTTTTGATTGCGAAAATCCACGGCGTTTGAAAGTTGCGAACTTTTCGAATTCGAGTCTCGGTACCGTTGAAAATATCGAAATATTTCGATTTCGAACCTCAATTCGGTTTGAAAATATCGAAACCTTTCGAATTCGAACCTAGGGTGGTTCGCGGCATCCCTAGTTATGACTTTGACAAGATTGCCTGAGGCCTATTCCAATTGTAAAATAAAATATCGAAAGTGCACTTGTCTTCATGGTCCTTTTAAGTGTGCGTGCTTGCACGACATGAAGTGTCACAGCTTTGCGACCACAACAGATTACGCGGGCACAATCAAAATTGAACTGGTCGGTGTTCTTAAACACCATATTTAACATTATTTCGCGCATTTAGCTCCCGGAAATTAGCAGCACATTCGGGAAGTTGAAGTTGAGTGGCATTCTTTTTTTCATAACTGGCAGAAATTATGACAAACGGTTTTTCTAGTCATTTGGTTGCACACTCACAAGAAATATTATAATTTATGTTACATAATCGTCAAACCCGCGTCGTTTCTGTAGCCATCGGTTCAAGACAGGTTTTCTGTCGCTCGGTTGACAAGTATTCATTGAACGCAGTAGCGTACTTCAAGTCTTCAACGACCCGCTGATCAATCTTGCCCTGTGCTACACCATTGTAAAATTTCATTACGGGCTTGAATCATCGCGATATGTGTCATAGGCCTTCAAGCGATAAGAAGTGTTTTAGAATTTAATCAATTTAATTGTAAAAAGTTGATTCTCAAATATATTATTTTTGTTTTACAAGAAATTCTTACCACCCTCTGAGTACCCATACATTCAACCATAATAACGTAAAAACGCAGCACGAGTAAACAACGGGCAAGGGGAGCACAGCGTCATGCACGAAGCCCGAGAAGCCCGGGCAATTGGCGCCTCGCAGTCGCGCCCAGCCGGAGCGCCGGCAACCCGGCCGTGGCCGTGGGGCAGTCGCCGCGATGTTGCGGCGCCGTGCGCCGCCGTCCTCTACTTCTCAGTGTAAGCGGGCACACGGCACACGGCGAATTCTACGCATCCCGTGGAGCCAGTAAATTCATTGGAGTGAGACAGGTGGACGACGCGGGTCGCACGGGGACTGCGGGCGGGCGCGTTTAGGAACCGCGTGTGAACGTGGCATTTCGGATCGGCGTGAGCCTTTTTGGAACCGTTTTCCGTAAAAGTAAGTCTCAACTTCACGTCTCCATGACCTCACCGGGTTCCTGTGACATTTCGCCTATCCCTCGTAGAGTTTCCCCAAAAAATAAACGTTGTTATTGCTGCGTGAAAGACTGCCACAGTCGCGAAGGTGACTCAAGCGTCAAACTTTACCGCTTCCCGTCAAGATTTTGGGAAGCGACACGGCGACAGTAGTGGATTACTGCAGTGCGACGCATCAAGTAAGTGAATTTTACATTAATTGTTGAATTGAACGAAAATACATGTGCAGGTTTGGAAAGTGGTCTGACAAACTCGTTTTGCAGACTCCTCGGCAAAATAACATATTAAACAAGTTGTTTTACGAGTCTTTGAGACAGCCACATAGAGAAATACGGTGGGAAAAATCGGGCCGATTGTTGGGCTTCGCTGTGTCATCGAGGATCAGGCGATCAGGACTTCACGCGAGATGCCCGTTGCCCCGTTCCGGTACTCGTAGTTATAAGCGTGCATTTGGTTGCGACCGCGCGAGCCGTTCGGCACGCGCGGTCGCAACCAAAACCTTTTAAACCTGCAAGTTTTTAAATAGTAGATTTTCGAAGAAAAATTTTTTGTTTGTTTCGGCTACAAAATTTAATCCTGAGTCTGGTAACAAATGTGACGGCGTGCAAGAAATAGAACGCAAAAGGTTTTCTTTTGAAAAAGCTCATGCCAAGCGTAAATATCCTTCTCACGTGCACTTTGTTGCCTGTCGCCTTTTTACACCAGGCTTGTGTACTGTTTTCTAGCATGCAGAGTTCGGTTCTAATTATCCACATTTTATTCTAGTGTCATGAGGGCGTCGGGGGAAGAAGAGGACGGCCGAGCGAGGCGCGAGCGGGAGCCAGCCGGCGAGGAAAGAGGAAGAGCGTGCTGCACGAGGCTGGGGCCGGGCAGGAACGATAGGGCCGTTCTGGCTGGTCCGGCCCATGTCGATCCCCGGAGCATTCCAGCAGCGAGGTTCGGATCAGGACTGGCGGAAATGGCGAGCCCTTGCTATACCGTCCTAGGCCATGACGGTCCAGGAGTGGTTCTGCAGCGAGACTCTGACTGTGATAGCCCGGAACAGCTAGCCAACGCAGCGCTGGCGTGGGAAGGACGATCCGCAGGCCTGGACACGGACTCCGACTGCGAGCTATGAACGACGGGCAGCAACTATGGTCGGCGGGTCCGACTGCCGGCTCTCGAAGACGGGCAACCGGGAAGTGCAGTAAACCCGTTCGCTGCCTTCTCGCTGCCTTCTCAGACCGATCGGGCGGCGATTATTATAGAGTGACCCCACAAGTGATGAAGACAACTCAAACTGGGTGTTCAAATGACAACTCTAGAATATGCTCCAAACATAAAATAAACAGGGACATTGCGCGCACGTGCACACAGGAACTGCTGAAATTAGGGTCGCCGCCGCTCGCCACGGCCTGACGGGCAGACTGGCCGCCGCATTAACAGAGGCACCTCCGCTTGTGGAGCTGAATGCAGCTCTCGTCGCTCCGCCTGGCCATTGCTGGCTGGATATCATGCGCTTGTGCTATCTTGTCCCGAACGACACATAAAAGCACGATATCGCACAATGTGAAACATCTCACTCGAAGCTTTGATCTATCATGACACCGCCTTCGTTGCACTTTTTGATTGTTAACTCATATGCGAAAAGTACGGTGAGGTGTGCGGAAAGATAAAATTGCTTGTTCGATTGGGTGATGACGAGGATCATGCGAGTCACTTAATTTTTGTCGCAGCCGTGCGAACGGTATAGTTGACGCAATCATAAAATTCTATGCGCACCGGCACCAACTTGGCAACAGGAGCCGAAATCCACACGAGCCTTTCTATGCCACAGAGAGAGGAGCGCTAACCGTTTGGAGCGCTTCCCCAACTCCGACGTTACCGCACCGCCTCGAGGCGCCGTCAGTCCGTTGGCGTCTCGCCGTCTGCCAAGAAGCGGAGAGCGAACGCCGAGGAGAGACGAAAGCGACCCCCCCCCCCCCCCCCCCCACCCTTCCTCCCTCATACTCCCTCTGCCCTCCACAGCGGGTTGAGACATTGCAGAGAGCTCTGGCAAGGAGGAGCCTGCAAGAGCAAGCACCCCCCCCCCCCCTCTTTCCTCCTCTACCCTCCACAGGACCCAGCGCGCTCACATAACGGAGGAGCAGGCGAGCGACACCCAAACCAACCCTGAGCCCCACACAGTAGTTGCGAAGCGGGAGTCTCCTCGCACACTAAGATGACCCGGCAGCTCTCACGTCATCAGGCAGACTAATGCAACCACCGGACTCATATCTGCCCTAACCGCTCATTCACACTGGAAGCGGATATGCGTTCGCAAAGCGGTTGCGAACGCGGTTGTATAAAGATCCAGTACAACTGCACGCGCACTCGATGACATCAAGTGCGCGTGCAATTGTACTGGATCTTTATACTACAACCGCGTTCGCAACCGCTTTGCGAGCGCGGATCCGATTACAGTGTGAATGAGCGGTAAGACTCACGTCTTGATCCAGGCTCATGCTCATGAGCCTTGAAACTCACAATCACACTCAAGAGATCGCAAAACTCACGCTCGTGAGTACTTCACTTAGAACTCAAGCTCACACTCATGAGTCCTCAGAACTCACGCTCATCAGTTTTCAGAACTCACACTCGAACTCATGAGTTCTCTGGAGTCAAACTCACATTCAATGGTTTTCAGAACTCACGATCACACTCACGATCAAACTCACGCTCATGTGTTCGCAGGACTCGCACTCACACTCACACTCATGAGCTCTCAGTACTCACGATCACACTCACAATCAGACTCACGTTCATGAGGTCTCAGGACTCACACTCACATTCACACTCATGAGTTCACATAACTTACGATCACACTCACACTCACACTCATGAATTCATATAACTCACGATCCCACTCACACTCACGCTCACAATTTTTCGAGACTCGCGGCCTCACTCACGATCACCTCAAACCTGACGGTGAGCGTGAGTGATCGTGAGTGATCGCACTCATGAGTGAGAATGCCGAGGTATGGTAGTACACGCTTCAGAGCTTCCCTTGAAAGTTCGTGCAGGCACAACTTACACTTTCCCACAACTTAAAAGAGCCATTCGCGTAGACAGTTTATACGGCTACTCTAAGCATAGTCTGACAAAGAGCACTGTTTGTAGAGGAAGGAGAAAGGGAAATTTGTTTCCTCACACTGATAAATCTGAGCCTGTCCTAGGCGAATTCAGCACAGGCGCCTGAGACTGCCTCGTCGAGTGGGTATCTGATATTTATCTGATATTGTTGGTCAGCGAGGTGTCAGCAGTCCTATCGGATATATCGTGGTGAATATACAAAAACGCATTTACGGATGTATTTAGAAGCCTCATCTAAACGACATGTAATATACAATTTTGCCAAATATTTGGCAGTGCGCCTTACTTATATATATTTCTGTTTTTTTTTTGTCATTTTAGGTGCGTTTCCCAAACTCCAAAATAAGCCGAATGAAGTACTTTGCACAAGGAAGATATTGTCACGGATTGAAGATATTAAGCAAATGTAAAACTAAAAATACATTTATTGAAGCGAGCTTGAGCCTACATACTTAAGGGAAAGGTACCAATGCCTTGCGTCGGGGACGAAAGGGTGACTGACCGAAGCAGCGTGTTGCCGCTGCTTTTATACACGCGGTACATTCAGGAATGTTCTGAACCAAAACGAACAATAAAATAATGGGTTGCAACTTCAAGAAACATAAAAAGGATTTAAAAAAAAAAGGTCCAGATCGAGTTTTGTTCGAATCGCATCCGCCGCGTGGCAGCCGTGCGCATTGCCAACTCCTCCATGCATGCGGTAATTTAAATACGAAGGCAACATTTTTTACACAAATTTAGGGTGTTTGCATGGGAGAAGTCATAAGTAGGCGCGTACGAAGACGTCGATCACTTGAAGGTTTTTATTTTGTATTTTGGGGTAATGTACAGCAGCACACAAACTAATTCACAAATGAAAAATCTCAATCGGTCACATGCGCCTCTTTAGATACATGGATCATAACTTTGGTCGCATGATCGGCCACTTCCTGAGAGCTGAAGATGATGTCGTAGAGTACATTTCTTGCATTGATTTGTAATAGTATCTTCAGCTATAATAACTACAAGGGTTTACATACTTCTTGTGCTCATTGTTGCAGTTTTATTTCTGTGTATTCAACGTGCCATCATTTAAAATAGGAAGACTAGGGCGACCATCATTGACCGTAATGATGCGCACGACAAAGTTCATTCTTGTGCCTTTGCCTTAATCTTTAAAATGCAGTAAATTTTGTACGACTAATCTGCAAACAACAATATGTATAATGTGTTAATTGTTACAAGTAAAGCTGTGCAAAAGAAAAAATTCATGTTAATATGTTTTGTATCAAAGTTTATTTCGCATTGGAGCACACCGGGACGTGGACACACTGTGCTGTAACGAACCACTGCATCCTCTTACAGCGATCTTCGGGAGCGGCCCTTTTGGTCCCATTTATGGCTTGGGGCCTGCGAGTTTGCCAGGAGAATTTATTTAATCTCCTCTGGAAGGTGAACTTGCGGTGCAAAAAAACAGCTTGAAGAAGTAAATTTAGGTTGAGCGCATTGATCCTTCCTCTACTTCCGAGATTTCAAAGATTGCTAAAAATATTATAAAAAAGAGTAACTTTCCCTTAAGGAAGCATTGTCTGTAATAAGGTGGTTAGTTTGGCGAGTTGGTGATATTGAACATGGTTAAATTTGCGCGCAAAAAGAATGGAACAGAGGATAAACTTTTTTCTTCTTTCTCCTCTGTTCCTTTCTATTTGCGCTCAATTTTAGCCGTGTTCAACCGGTGTCTGCTTTGTGGTCTATTTGGAAATAAGAAAATAAAGGAAGAAGAAAAAGAAACCTTTATATTGAAGTTTACTGTCAATGAATGCATTCATTTTTTTCATAGTGTGGACAGTTGACAAGGTTAAGGGCATTTAGCTATATATAAAAAAGATGCGGCTTAATTTTTCGTACTTAACTGAGGATACAAAATTTTTGTAATTTAAAATTGAGACCCTCATGAAGCCGATGCAGTCTTAAAGGGACGCTGAATATGGTTTTGAGTAAGAACGATTTAGTGGTGATTTCTGATGTATTTTTTATACCCGTGACTTTATTTATCGCAAGCATTTTACCCAAAACATATCTACAGACGCGGAAAAAAAAACACTTCGTGTTACGTCGCACTCAGAAGATTCCGCTGCTTGGCGCATGACGCTTCGGAGGCAACGCCGGCACCAATTTTGTCTGCTAGGGTAAAGCTTGCAGAAAGCGCGGACATTTTGAGATCTCTCTATAATACATGATGATTTCCTCCTTGCGCCGAACGTGACGGAAAGGAGGGAATTCAGCGCTATTGGAACTCGCTGTTTTTTTTTACTGGGCACATCAGTCTGAAATATGCTTTTGATATTCGTAATACTGAGGGCCAAGTAAAAACTATTTGGATAGTTTTTCTCAATAACAAAACCGCTTAAGTTTCACGGTAATCAGTGTTTTATGACGTATGGCACTTCGTTGTGACTTAGTTTTACCCAGAATGACTGAGCTTGCCGCATAAGTTATCGTATGAGGTGGGACAACATGTCGCTTACCTTTGGCAACAATTTCGCCCAGCTGATTGAAAAGGACCTCTATGATTAAAAAGAAAAAAAAAGATAATTTTTACAATTTGTAACTACACATATATAATATACGTATTCCCGGTTTTTATCTCCGTTTCATTTCAAAAAAATTATGTTAGCCAGCTTAAGGGGTTCAAATCGTTTAGAGAACATAGCTTTCACAAACTTTCACTATCATTTCCCAGGGCGTTAAAAGCATTTATAAATGCTTTTAACGCCCTGCGATATGACAGTCAGGAAATACTCCATGCGCAGGCTTTATTCCACTTTTTTATTAAACGTTGAATTGAACAAGATTTGGGGACTCTGAAAGATATTTTAATGATAATTATGAATGATTAAAAACAGTGATTTTAAATTGCGTAAATATACGGGATCGAAATACCTAATCGGCCTTTATATCTTTTCTTAAGAAATCACAACACATATCGCTAAAGAGGTTTTCCGACAGTTATTTAAGCTACAAAAACTAGCGAAATCTTCAGAATCACCGGCCTTTATCTTTCCCGCATCTATTTAATGTTGCAAAATAGTTACAGTGATATCAGCGAGTGAAAATGATGCCGAAACCAGCATTAAAATATACCCGCGCTTTTCGTCATCGTGATATGAGTTGAAGGCATACTTTCAGGTCGAGTGGGGTGCCTAAAGGTGGAAGATGCCGAGCATTTGTTTGGTGCTGCGGCACGGACGCTGGAACGAGCTTCCAAATCATTCAATTGACTCCATAAAATTTCTTGTAATCATGCAGTGGGAACAAAGTGTACAAGCCAAAGACTTCAACACCTGACGTCCTCTGACGTGACTTTCTTATTGCAGCAAGTAGCAACTTTCATTTTGAAAAACACGCTGAGGACCAAAATTGTTAATTTAATAACTTTGCCGAAACATTAATTTCGGCCCAGTATTTAGGTTACTGTATCAGCGGTCTTTGTTGGTGCGTTAACGAAATTTTTATGCAAATCTGGGACTATAAAAAAACGCTAGAGTTATATAACAAAATTCTAAAATCTAAATTTTCAAATGAAAGACATTTGTCTCTGGTTATGACAGGTAAATTTGCCGTTTACAGGAGAGGCAGTAGCATCATCTTATGGCTTACTAACTTGCGGCAATTTACAAGCGTATTTATAATTCTCAATTATTCGGATGCCTTCCTTTGTGTCTTGTGTAATGTGTGCTTTTTCAGGTTGATAAAACTCTTCGTTGATGTATGAGCAGAGATATAAACCTACAGCGGCGACATTTTCAACGTATATATTCGGTCACCTATAAAACATTTGCATGTTAGCTGGATAAGTTTGTCAGATAAACATAGATTTTTGTTCTCATGCAGTTTAAGCCTATAAAAAAGGTCAAATAAAGTGTAGTAAGTAGCCCGTAGCTCAGCCTAACCTTTATGTAATTTTTGTGGGCTCTGTACGTAGTACTTTGCAAAGCATAACATCAGTGTGTATATTTATGGTGCGACATGATGCATGCCAAATTAATGAGATTGTATAATGTCGTGACCGTTTGAATTTTATGATTTGAAGATTTATGGGCTTGAAAATTTTAAAATGAATATAGGGAGTTCTCTGTGGCGACGCCACAACAGTATTGTCTTTTATCGTAATTTAGAATAATATTCAGAACACGATCTATTTACAAGGTTATGAAGAGAAGGAAGTAGGTTGATGAAAGCATCCTGTTAAAGTTAAGGTGCAAACTATTTCCGAGCGCTGAAACTGAGATATGAATTACTGACCAAGATCGCTTTTTCCCACGTTGACATTTGCTGCAGAGGAAAAAAAAAACGATTTATGCGTCCATTAGAACTGATAGTAACAAGCAATTTGATATGCTATTAAGGTAATTACGTAAAAACGTTTTAGGGCAAAACACATTACACTGGGCACAGTAATATTGCATAAAAATTAGTTTGGTTTAACAGTTAGTTCATACTTATGTATTAAACTCGGCTGTACATTTGTCTAAATCACCTCCTGAAAATTCCCAGTCGCCCCTTTAAAACACATGAGCATGCACGGGACACCTGGGAACACGAACGCTCTTCCTGTCCTTATCACTTAAACCAGTGGTCCATGGGATCAAGCTCTCACTGGATGTGCAGCCTGCACAATGCCTCGCAAAAGGAAGCAAAAGGGCTGAAGAGGAGACTGCTGAACAGAAATAGAGATGTGCTGAGCATGACCATGCTTGACGTACCAAAATGATGCCGGTGGCCCTTACAAAGCCATGCATAAAATGTGTGGGATTTGTTCTTTTTCTTTCATCAAAATTGAAGGCGCACATTATAGGCATTCTAAAAGACAAGCGAAACATTGAAATTGTGATGTGTTTAGTAACGAAGCATCTGAAAAGTACACCTCCTTTTTGCGCTTTCGGGTGAAAAATTGTGAATGTAATATATGTGTATCATTGTAACACTGTCATTCATAATTTGAAAAAAAGTTTCCGAATTTTCGCGTTTCATGCATAGGTTGCGTATTTCATTACCTATTTCTTAAATGGTAGGTTGAGGGATGGTTTTCTTAAACTGGCTTTGGCACATCAGGTTATGAGTAAAATTAAGGTGGAGTCTTTATTTAGCAGATGAATATAACCATACTGGAACCCCCTGCTTGTTTGTATAAATTACCGCCATAAATGTCCTTCCATCACGATTGTGGTATTATTATAACACGTGTAAGAAGGGTAAACGGTGGGCAGACATAAATATGGGGCACATAAAACGATGAGTCATACCGATGGTGCCCTTCACTGTTTCCATCAACTTTGTTCCTGTACGGGGGAAAGAAAATGAAGGCAATTTGACAAAGCGGCAAGCCCTGCGTAAGTTATGTTAGGAGCTGAACTACAAATAAACAAACAAACAAACAAACAAGCAAATTTTTTAACCTGCATTAAAATACTAAAATATATTTGTGCGGGAGATCATTTTAGATTCATGTGGTGGATGAGATACTTCGACGAAGATATTTTTCAGCCTATTGTGATGCATTAGCTCAAACATGCCTTAATTACAAATATTATTTGTCAGCTTTACAACAACTCGGATAACATTGGTACCTAACGTTTTTGAGTATAATTGTTAAATGTAGGGACCCATGAGAGTGACAAGTAATTAAAAAAAAGTACAAACAGGATTGAATTCAATGTATAATATTGTTTTTTGCGTTTCACGTTTTCTTTCAACGTGAATTTTTATTATCTCTCCTGCGATAGTGCGCTAATAAATATTGCAGGTTTATGTCCTGTACTTGTTATCCTTTATTAACCATCTTGCTTTAACCAATTCATGTAAAAAACTGGTAAAAAGCTATTTACTTTTCAATATATTTCACAATAATCGATATTATTACTACTCTACGCCCGATACGACAGGCCTTGTTTACAATTGAGTTTTACATTACATGCAACGAAACATTTTTTTAAACTATTTAACATTCTCTAATGTTTTTTAACAAAATTTTATAAAACAATTGAGTGAGGGTTACACTGGTTCCGTCTTTAATTTGCATTTAACACCCTCAGCGGATATTAGGCGATGGGACTGCCGTTGCGGTAAAGAAAACAATCAAGTAAAAACTTTTGAAGTAGATCTTTTGCTTATATTTTAATAGTTATGTTGCAATATCAGTATTCACAGCGTCCCGCCTATCGTTTCAGCGTTGTTTTGTGAACACCGAATATTGGTTCAGTTTCTTTTTTTGCTGGTATGTAAGTGCTAGCATTTTGTCTTCGCTGAGAGTAAGCTTAGATAATATAACGTAAGCTCTCGGGTCTAAGGATATATACTATTCCTTACCAGTGTTCTGGACGCTGTTCTGGAAGTCAACACCCTCTGTAAAGTCAAGGGGTTCATTGTTTAGGTTATGACTTTCTACATCTTCATATAAAAGTCTGGTTCTGAAGAACATTTTCTACATCTAGATTATTCAACCAATTCGCGGGAGGATTATTATCATCCTGTTCATTTAAAAAAAATAGAGGTTAAAGACTCGAAACAATAGCCTAAAAGTTCAAACTTCTTTGTTTCAATACATTCCTGGTATACAAAATATATAAAAGGAAATGCTGTTCGGTATGAAGATAGAGGATAATGACAATAATAATAAGATTATTATTTATTTCGGCTCAGGAAAGCCACAATGCTGCAGAAAGGCTGGAGCCCATACCAATGTAGGCCTGCTGTGCCGTTGAAGCTAAGCCGAAGATACAAGTGAACAACTTGAGCTTCTTTAAAGAGTAACTTACGCTTGGTGAAAAGGGCTTTAATCTCATCGTAGACGTCACCTGAAACATAGAGATGTTCATGCATTATGGTTTAATATAGCGTTTAAAGGTATACCAGATAGCACAAGACAATAGGTGAATTTAAAAGTATTGTGATTTACAATACTTCTCTACAGCTTCATCTGGCGAAGGCCGAAGACCACGGAGCACAAACATTAATGATATAACTTCAACGCGTCACAACGTGACGCGTTGAAGAATGTGTGCACAGTAGTTCAACATCTTTCAAATAGTATTCGACGGTAATTGTTTTAATACAAAATATTTATGATAATACACAATATGGAATATATTTATGAAGTTTACACTCTGAAAGTTCGGTGCCAATGCAGCCTGGGAAATCTTTCAAATAACGAATTTTATTAGCAACAGCATAAAGATCCTGGTCAGCGTCATATCCTAGTTGTGCTCGAATATAAGGCTTCATGTTGAGATTCAAAAGATTTTCGAAAGGAATGTACAAACTAAATTTAAAAAAAGAATGACAAGATTTTTTATAGTTCTAGCAACATAATATTAGCACCACTATTTGTGATTTACGGCAAAATGCAGAACAAAACGGGTTGTATGTGGACGATTCTAATGTGTTAAAACTATGATAAACTAATTAATACACAGCAACAAAGAAACAAAAAATGCAAAATGTTTAAGTCTAATAAAAGTTTTTGATGAATCCGTCACTCACCAAGGTCATTAATGCCGGCATACAGTTTTCCTGGAAGAGGAAGGAAACAAAGCATTTATAAAAACAAGAAATTAATATTGCAAGTGAAACGCGTGTTATTTCTCTTGTACAAAGCGAACTTCCAGAACTAAAATAGCAACGTTTGTTGTTGCAGTATTTGCGTATTTTTGTTTGTAAGATCTGCGGGAGTAACTTATTTTATGTCTGTACTCGATTCAAAAGAAAGGCCAGCGCAAAAGGCTCACAAGTGCGACTTATCTCTGGTAACTTTGTTTTAGCATTCAAAGTCTCGAACAATTATGAAAGAGTTTTCTGTTGTGTATTGGTTCTTACTTACCTTTGATGTATTCCACACGAAAGAGTAGGTCTTGACCTAAAAATAAATTAATATATTCACAATTTTAAATTTCAAACTACCAGAAATTGTTTAAAGCAAAATTTTGATGTCAACAACTCTTTGTGATCAAACCATGACCGAGTTCGTAGATCTAAGTTTAATCGAATACATAAGTTGTATTTCGTTCGTGCCTCTACACTACCCGAACTTCAGAAAAACATATTTTTGTATATAGAAGTGCTTTGCACAAAATACTTAGAATTGAAAATTCAAATAACTATTGTCGCTATATGTAAGTTACGCGCAGTGCATGCTGCTTGTCAGGCGTCAAAATGTAGATGACAATCAACTTTCTTTTCGTTTGCTCGCTCTTTATGACTTTTTTGTGGCAGTTTTATCTAGAGGACAATATTTCTAACTTAGAACGGTTTAGATTAAAATATTATTTCAATGAGATTTGCATGAGACTCAAGAAATGATACTAAGCGATTGTGTTCACCAGCAAGCTTACCTTTCGCGCTAACATCCTTGGCCGGGACCGCATCTGGGAAGGCATATTAAAAAAAAAATATTACAACTCTTTAGTTTTAATAATCGCGAAATATACGGAGACCTGGCCATCCAACTAAAAATGATATCAAACAAAGCAGTCATAGCAGGTATCATTACTGCATATATAACGTTTAAATTTTGAATGGGAGCAACATGCAATATTTATTTCCTTTCTACGTAAATATTTGTATTCTAACTCATTCAAATATTTTCCAGGAGCGGGAGAGATATCTAACCGCAATATAAAAACATCACCGCTAATTGAATTTTACACTTCTATGGGTTATTCGCGGTTCTGGCTTAAAGAACAAAAAGGGTTTGCAAATAAAAGAAAAAAAAAACAAGAAACACAGGTTATCTTCTATTCGGTGGCACGAACTATTTCCGGTGAGCCCTTGTTAGAGGCTGCAAGTATGTTCATGAAATGATTCATGTGCTTTATAAGATACAAGTCGCGTTTGTAACACTCAGCTGAACTGTTTTGTAAGTGTTTCTCAGCTGAAAAGTTTCACTGGTTGTTAAATTTTTATTTGTTCCCGGTCCAAGTTTTATCATAGTAGAGTGCCATATTTTCGGCCTTGTAGTTTTTCACACTTCATTTTCTAATATGTTCAATTTGTAACATATTTTATGAACGAGCACACAAAAAGCGCTGCCAAACTGCAAAACTCAAAACCTGAATGTTCTTTCATATATTAAATATCTTTAAAAATGTTACCTCAGCACTTACATTTGCTGATGTATTTTACCTAGTGTGTTGTTGCAAGCTTACCTCTTTGTGACGACGATGAAGTTGCACTCGTCAAATATAAAACAAAGCGTAACATTCCGTGAATTCTAAACAGGGCCGTTTTCGCAGTAGAATAGTACGTGAGATACCCTAAAGGTTAATATGTTGGTATGTTCGAGAAGTTTTCATTGCTATTGAAGGGTTTACAAGTTCAGCGCTCATATAAATTACACGCCAGTTGAAAAAAAAAATTTCCAGGCGGATCGCGCATTCCTTTGGAAGGAGTCCATCTTTGTTACAAGTTTTTGGTTTGTACAACCTCTTTTCCCGAACCGGTTAAACTTACCTTTCACGAAACCTTGGACATCGTACTGGCCTTGGGCCACACCTGCAATATGTGAGTTACAGTGACATTGTTTCATGTAATATAGTTTTAGTACAAATCTTTAGCCAGCATCACCTCAACCTACCTGTTAAGTTCAGCATAGTTTATCGCATGTAAACCAAACATGAACCCGTAATTCATTCATGTGTATAACATCTCGCTGTACAAAGAAGTTGCAATTCAAATTAGTCGTGTACCCTTATTCAAATAAGTTGTGTAAGTGCAATTCAAATTAGTTGTGTAAGCCAACAACACATACAACTGACGCTACCTTAGTTAAGCATGAAAGGCCCAGACGGACCTCGTATAGCTCCTGCGTAAACAAAATCACGCAGAAAGCAGTAAAATGTATGGACGTGTCCTGATCGTATGTCCAACATCGAGGAAATTTATCGTTCTCCTTGTAGTCTGTGGTTGCCTGAGACGCCGTACAAAGCTACGAAGCCAGAGAGGATCTTTTAGTGACCAATTCTTTTTAGCCAGGACGGTACCCGATATCCTCCACATATCTCGCATCTTTCCGCTCCAAAATGGCGCCACAATGACCTTCATCCGATTTTGGCACTGCTCCGGACGTTTCAGCATGGTTTTCCCGAGTCTGTTCACCAATGTTCTACAGGCTGGCAGCCCCCTACCGTTGTAAAATGACTCGGGTCACGCCGGTGTATAAATGGAATAGTTCCCCAACATCATCAGCTGCCGCATACCAGCCCATTTCGACAACCTCCGTCATCTGCAGAACGATAGAACAAATCCTCCAGAAAACACGAATTCCTGGCGCGCATCGGGCAGCACAAACTTCTCTCACGTTGACAGTACGGCTGTTGTGAGAATTGGATGTCAGTCTTTCCACAACATCGTCTCCAAAGAGTTGCCTCCAGAGAAGCAGTATCAAGCGCTAAACGTCTCCTTTCGGGAATCCCTGGAAGAAATTTTCTTGTACAAACTTTGTTCAACACCTTTTTTAATGATTTAACGACGTCCTAGCATTGCATGCCCCGTCTGTACGCCGATGACCTCATCATTATCTAGACAGTCCAGCGGTCCTTCGAGCACCATCAACTTCAGGACCTCCTGTACGTTGTCCGCGTTTGGTTGGTAAACAACAATGTTCCCTTATTTACAGCAAGTACACATCAACCCTAAAGATTACGTCCAGAAGCCGTGTTACCGTTCAGCAGTCTCGAGCTCAACGAAACCGCATTCCCTCCTATCGATCGCGCAAGGCTCGTTTGAATGACAATAGACCCTAAATTAAATTTCTTAACTCAGATTGGCGAGGCGGCTTCCGGTGTCAGGCGGATGCTTGGTTTCCTGTTTCGGGTTACCCGGGGAGATGGCGATACTGCTCTGTGACACCTATACACTACAGTGGTCCTACCATGCCTGGAGTTGTGTGCCGCGGTTTGGGACCCCTACCAACTCTCGCTATCAGCATTCCTCGAAAGTGTGCAGCGAAGCTATGCTTATGCGGCGCTCTTGAGAGTGTTGGGATTGACCTCTCTGACACATCGTCAAATAGTGGCAACCCTCAAGCTCGTAAAAAACCGCATCGTTTAGAGGGACTCCGAGCTCCCGCTACTGCAGCATCTTCGCCAAACCAGGTCCTGTGGCCTTCAGTTACTCTTCTGGCGTTCCGAGGGGCACAAAAAACTCGTTCGAAGTAAAAACTGCGGCGCTCTGGCTCTCACTAGCAAAGGACATGGCGGAGTGCACTCCCCATAGAGCAGGAACACCTCAAAAGCTTGGTGCAGGGAAGAATCACTCTTCCTTGAGGAACAATGGGCGCCACCTTTTGTTCCTTTCCTTTCCTTTTTTTTTTGCATATATTGCTGTGATGAAGAAAACGACGGCCTGTTTCGGCGCCACGGGCGGTCAGTCTCGAATTAAAAAGCTAAACCGCAAACAGATGTCTCTTTGCTAGGTCCCAGAACCACGTAACAATATTTATTTTATGTGTGAGTGTTATTGTTTTTAGTTTAGAAGATTTTTTTTGTATTAATGGGACCAAGCAAGCAATTAAACTGCCAGTCAAACTGTTTAAATATTTGACCGTACAGGTATGCGATGCGAACCTGTTAACACTGGACAGCGGCGTGGCGGGCTGGTTTGAAGGAGAGAGTGAGAGAGAGAGAGAGCGAAGGCGAGGCTTGATTTCGGGGAACTTCCAAGGTTGGGTGAATCTTATCCTGGGAGCTCCGAGATATCTTCGGGAAGGGAAGACAAAGAGTCATTTTGTCAAGGAAGCAGACAGGCGACGTGTGTTGTCGAAGGGGGGCAATTGCTGCCGGAAGAGGAGCACCAGGGAGACGAAGAAAGAAAACCAATGTGGACTTGGCGCAAGCTACGAATCAGCAGCGGAACTGTGAGTGTTCGTCTGTCGTGTACGGGTGATTAGCAACCTGGACGCAGCGCAGGCTTCAATACAGCAGCAAGGTTGTAGGTTTTCATTGGCCGCGTCTAGGAATTCTAATCTCATTTATTCCTGCAAGCCTCGGAGACATTGCAACCGTACAATTTTGCACCTTGAACTTTAACTGCAATTCCTCGCGTTGCTTTAGTTAAATGCATTGCTCATTTGAGCGAGTCTCTGCGTGTAATTTTTCTGCTGTGTCCTCACCAATAATTTAGCGGTGTTCGCGTGTACTTCGTGGTGTTCAGGACTTGCCTTTTTTAGCCTATATTTAACGATCCACGGAAAGCTAAATGCTGTCTCTCTTCGACGATGAACTCTATCAATGTGTTCCCTTCTGCAGGACTTTCCTTCTCGCCAGAGGTACGTCACGAGCTCTAATAAATTTGTAGGCCGAAGAACGCGTCAAGGGTGCGTTATTTGCGTGTACCACGTCCACCCCTTTCAAACTGTTCCCATTGGGGGCTAACTAAAGATTTCCCTCAGAAGGGTATCGTATTCAACGTGCGCCGGAATCGAACGAGTGCCTGTCTCCATGGGCCCCCTTATCAAACGCGTGCCGGTAGAAAACGGGTAGTCGTATCCCGGAATCTCATGACATGAGCGGGTCGACGGTCAGGCAACCTATTCGAATTCCAAATAGGTCGGCCATTTCGGAACGCGTTCGAATTTAGAAATGTTTCTTTCCCGGTAGAGGCGTGGAGGGAAACAGCAAAAACCTTCTTGTGGACGCTGTTGCTCAAAGACAGCGCAAAATAAAACAAAAACATGATTGTTTCTTACCGGTGAACACGGTGCTAAGTATCCTTGGACACCCTCAAGCAGATACAGCAGATGCGAGAGTATGTGCTGCTATTTGAAAGTAGCAGCATCAACCAGAATATCTTTAATGTTTAATTAACCTGAGACTGGGGTAGAGAAGAAACATCAAAACGTAGAAGAGACAAAAAATAGACAGGACGACGTCTCTACCCCAGTCTCAGGTTAATTCAACATATTCACCAGCTTGCCTGCACCCTTACGATTTTTTCAAAAAAACTGGTCGTTTTATTCTTAGAAAATATATTTAAAAAAGAAAACGTTTCTGGACTAGATTGCTTTTCCTAAAGCCTACATTACAATGCACCACCTAAATACACCTTTGCGAAACGTTTCAATGCCCTCTGTTCATTGGCTTGCATTTAAGAATTGTTTTACGTCCAAATAATACTTGCACACCCTCTATATTGTCTTTTTTCTAAACCGTGTCTTGCTGTTGTGAATCGTGGAAATTGTTTTACTTCTGTGTTTAGTGATAAAATAAGTGTGTTCATTTTAACATACAAGTGTCAATTCAATTTCGTTTCATAAGTTGTATTTTCAGCCGTGACAGTGTTTTGTGCGGGACGACATAAATCGCACAGTGGAAGGTATCAGTTTTCTACAACTTCCTTTCTTGCCTAGAATCTATCTGATGTGACACTCCTTTTGACATTTCCCTTGTGGAATTGTACTCTTAAGTAATTGAAAGTTTTTTTTAATTTTTTGGGGGGGTTTTCTATCGTGCAAAACGGCTGAGGGTTTCTGGGCCTCGCGCGCGTAAAAGGCGCGAGTGGGGGAGTGGAGGATGAGACGATAAAGTGAGATTCAACATTGTACTTTGTTAACTGTGTACACACTCACAAATATACATATACAGGGTGTTCTTTTTATACTTTCAGATTTGTTAAAGAAAGCCGCGAAAGCTACACTTATACGGTTTGTGCAGGTGAGTTATACAGCCAGAAGGACATAGTATAGGGAGATAGTCACAAATATCAGTCGGCTAATTAAGTAATATTTTTAATTAACTTTTTTAATTATTGCAAATAATCGCATAGTTCAAATTATAAACGCACTGAGCATCATCGAAAATCACTAAATCAACTTTTTTTCGAGGAATATGATGCCGGGCAGCATTTTACGGCGTTCTGCAAAAACGCTCCATTCGGACGCATTTCTAGATTTCGGTTTCTTAACGGAGCGCATCTACGCGCCTGCGGTCCTGCTCTCCAGTGTGTGAGATGCGCAACACACGTGCGCCCTACTTCCGTCCATTCTACGAGAGAGACGAGGGTTGGCTTTGCGCCGCGATGTTGTCCTTGTGCAGAACGTAAGGGCGCAAGGGAGCTGGTGTGTATCAAACATTTTAGCGAAAAACCCGAGACTGCGGTAATGACAGACGACGACAAGGAAGAGAAGGAGGACGTCCCAAACACAGCTAAACCTTTATTGAGGTAAGAACCCTTTATATAGGGTTGAAAAAAAGGAAGGAAAGGGAACCCTTGTTCACATCAGCTCTCTCCACAAAAGGTACGACACCACCTCTCTCACCTAAAGACACGACACCGAACCTCTAACAATGGGTCAAACCAACAAAAGAACTCACAGAACCAAAGATGACACATAAAAAAAAAACGCTGGGAAATTTAAAGATTGTACTGGACCTTTCACTGAGAAAGTCAGCTATAAGAACAAAAGGTTTTTAATACCATTAGATATCTAGAAATCGCTCTCATTCCGTATCTAAAGACATAGATGGCTTGTTCACTGTGTTCCCATGCTTGGTTATTGCGATTGACTCTTTCAGCAGGCGCTTGTTGTCGTTTTTTTCTGTTACAATTGGGGTTGTAAAAAGTTCCATAAAGGCACGCAATTCCTACACTCCTAAATATGCTTAGACACCTCGGAATACGGATCCTTGTTTCTTACACAACGTTTATGTTCACCTAGTCTATCATTAATGCAACGCTTCGTTTGACCTATATAGCATAATCACAATCAAAAGGGTGCCTGTAGACTATACCTGAAATACATGTAACACACTTTTCCCTGTGTTTTTTTAACAAGCTTTGTGGGCGGAAGCGAACGGAGTTAACCGTTTCAAACTGCTATCAGTGCTAAACGCCATGCGTAAATCAAACTTATCACCGACTGACTTTAAATTCTGTGAGTTTTTATGAAAAAACAGTACGACTACAAATTTTTTTGTGCTCGGGCATTTCCCTAATTTGTTTGCCTTTTGAAACAATGTACGAAAGCTGCTTGGAAATGAATTCTTGAGAATACTTTGCAACCTTAGCCGGGAAAACACAACTTGAATCGACGTCATAATGGAGTGCCAACAAGACGTTTGAACCGCGTTGTTAATCATGTTTCGAACCAGTCCTGCCTTGACATGCTTTGAATGGCAACTATCAAAGGGAAGTACTGGTTTAGCCTTTTTCTTTTCGATACGACCAATATAAACCGGGGACCAATCTGTGCTGGAGGTCTAAATAGAAGTACGTTGTTGGCTGGGTTTTCTATAAAAACTGCAACTCCGGTGCCTCCCTGTAGACGGTATTCTCAACTGAACCAGCAAGGGCTAAGTCACGGACAGATACCAAAATGTTATCCACGTATCTTCTAATAAGTACTGAGCTCGGTGATAATGTTTGATCATCTCATGCAATTTTAGGTCTAAGCCCCGGAGGTATATTTCTGAAAGGGCCGGGGCGACAGCGGAACCAATACATACGCCTCGACGTTGAATGTATTTGCGCTCATCATAGTTTACCACTGTCGACTTTAGATATGGTTCAAGTATTCCTAGAAAATCATTGATCTCTATACCAGACTGGGACTGACACCGAACTAAATTCTGCCCTAGAAACGAGCGGTTCCTAAAAAGCAAAATGGCTGGTTGGAGTGAATAATACAAATTTTCGATATCCAGGGGAAAAATCGTGCAAACTTAATCATGAAACGGTTGAATATCTGATATCAAATCCATGGAAGAACCAAATACTAACGGGCTTTTGAAATCTAGGCACGAAGGACCATTCTGAAGGAACGTGGAGACAGGTTTTTGCCACGTGCCATCTTCGTTGATAGCTACTCTCAAAGGGAGGTCAACCTTGTGGTCTTTCAAATGGAACTTAAAGGCAAACGTCATGTCCAACGCGTTGTCACCACCAGCTGAGAAAAGTGCTCTTGTGTCATCGGCTTTTAAGAGAATGTCGTCCTTAGTAGGTGCTTCGTACAGGACAGATGTTAGAAACTTTAGGATGGTAACCCGGGTTAAGAAAGAGTTGGAAGAGAAAGAGGTGAAGCTTCTTGAAACAAACAAATTGGGGCTGTTTGCTGTTCTGCCTTCCAATAAGTTTAAGGAGAAATGCAACTTCGCTGTTCCCGGTTATTTCGTTCTTTTGACGGGGATCCGAGCCGACACAAGAAAGAAATAGCAAGGACTTTTAAGGACAGTGACTATACATCCTTGGCTGCCAGAATGAATCGTAACTTGAATGATACGTTTGCCTTTAAGTTCCTTTTGAAAGACCACAAGGTTGACCTCCCTTTGAGAGTAGTTATCAGCGAAGATGGCACGTGGCAAAAACCTGTTTCCACGTTCCTTCAGAATGGTCCTTCGTGCCTTGATTTCAAAAGCCCGTTAGCATTAGGTTCTTCCATGGTTTTGATATCAGATATTCAACCGTTTCATGGTAAAGTTTGCATGATTTCGTCCCTGGATGTCGAGGATTTGTATTATTCACTCCAATAAGCCAGTTTGCTTTCTAGGGTCCGCTCGTTTCTAGAGGAGAATTTAGCTCGGTGTCAGTCCCAGTCTGGTATAGAGATCATTGATTTTCTAGGAATACTTGAACTATATCTAAAGTCGACAGTGGTAAACTATGATGAGCGCAAATACATTCAACGTCGAGGCGTATGTATTGGTTCCGCTGTCGCCCCGGCCCTTTCAGAAATATACCTCCGGGGCTTAGACCTAAAATTGCATGAGATGATCAAACATTATCACCGAGCTCAGTACTTATTAGAAGATACGTGGATAACATTTTGGTATCTGTCCGTGACTTAGCCCTTGCTGGTTCAGTTGAGAATACCGTCTAAAGGGAGGCACCGGAGTTGCAGTTTTCTATAGAAAACCCAGCCAACAACGTACTTGTATTTAGACCTCCAGCACAGATTGGTCCCCGGTTTATATTGGTCGTATCGAAAAGAAAAGGCTAAACCAGTACTTCCCTTTGATAGTTGCCATTCAAAGCATGTCAAGGCAGGACTGGTTCGAAACATGATTAACAACGCGGTTCAAACGTCTTGTTGGCACTCCATTATGACGTCGATTCAAGTTGTGTTTTCCCTGCTAAGGTTGCAAAGTATTCTCAAGAATTCATTTCCAAGCAGCTTTCGTACATTGTTTCAAAAGGCAAACAAATTAGGAAAATGCCCGAGCACAAAAAATTTGTAGTCGTACCGTTTTTTCATAAAAACTCACAGAATTTAAAGTCAGTCGGTGATAAGTTTGATTTACGCATGGCGTTTAGCACTGATAGCAGTTTGAAACGGTTAACTCCGTTCGCTTCCGCCCACAAAGCTTGTTAAAAAAACACAGGGAAAAGTGTGTTACATGTATTTAAGGTATAGTCTACAGGCACCCTTTTGATTGTGCTTATGCTATATAGGTCAAACGAAGCGTTGCATTAATGATAGACTAGGTGAACATAAACGTTGTGTAAGAAACAAGGATCCGTATTCCGAGGTGTCTCAGCATATTTAGGAGTGTAGGAATTGCGTGCCTTTATGGAACTTTTTCCAACCCCAATTGTAACAGAAAAAACGACAACAAGCGCCTGCTGAAAGAGTCAATCGCAATAACCAGGCATGGGAATGCAGTAAACAAGCCATCTATGTCTTTAGATACGGAATGAGAGCGATTTCTAGGTCTCTAATGGTATTAAAAACCTTTTGTTCTTATAGCTGACTTTCTCAGTGAAAGGTCCAGTACAATCTGTAAATTTCCCAGCGTTTTTTTTTATGTGTCATCTTTGGTGCTGTCAGTTCTTTTGTTGGTTTGACCCATTGTTAGAGGTCCGGTGTCGTGTCTTTCGGTGAGAGAGGTGGTGTCGTACCTTTTGTGGAGAGAGGTGATGTGAAGGAGGGTTCCCTTTCCTTCCTTTTTTTTCAACCCTATATAAAGGGTTCTTTCCCAATAAAGGTTTAGCTGTGTTTGAGACGTTCTCCTTCTCTTCCTTGTCGTCGTCTGTCATCACCGCAGTCTCGGGTTTTTTCACTAAAATGTTGTCCTTATCGAGCAGAAGTTTTATCCGCAATAAAGGGAAAAGAAGGATCTTACCCACGAGCATAGCCAGTGCGAAAGACAGGACACAGGCGCCGAATTCCATTTTCAAAATAAAGGGAAATCTATAAGCACGAAAACAAGAAGGTAATTGTAGCTCACAATTCGCGTCATATCAAATAGATTATTCATCTTGTGTATTTTAGCGTTTCAAAAAGAAAAAAAACTAAATGCTCAATTTGATTTTTGAATTTTCTTGTAGTCTTCAAGAACATTGATCTTGCATCTTTCCTCTCCCAATGTATAAAATATGTGAAACAGTTTTTGATATGTTTTGTTTTTGCAGATAAGGACGCACTAAGTAGTTTACATTAATGTTTCTCTTATAACTTGTGTTCAATCTGGAGCGTTTCTAGACAACTGGCTAAGAACACTGTGTTTTTTAATTGGTTCTAAGCAGAAATAGCATTGTAGTGTGGTGTTTAACGAAATGGCATTAAAGAAAACAAAACAAATCCTGTCATTTGATTGTTCTGTGTTTTCTCTTGCACAACATTTTGCAACTTTGTGCTGCTGTACATCTTCTTACACAACGTATTTTAATGACAATATAGATGCTTAATAATCTAAAAAAGTCACAGAATTTTAAGTCATACGAGCTCTCCCAATGAACTATAATGTTTTTGCAATTTATTTTTATTTCCTAAAGTGTAAAAAGAAGTTTTTTTGAAAACGTAAAAAACTTCTAATACGGGTCCAAAGTAAATATGCGAAACAGTAATGCATGCTTCCACAACATCAAGCAATTTCAGCAGGGAGTATCGTTGAACTTATCTTTGACGTTGGACCATCATTTCATAGTTGATAACGAAAAGTAACATTACCCAAGAAACTTCTGATCTCTCATGAAACAAGGAAGTATGACAAAAAGAGTGGCCCTAGACTGAACTCCGTGCTGCACATGAAGTGTCAGTTAACGGAGTCATCACGTCTGAAGCATTCGTCTTACCTCAGGATGCTGATGGCAGAAGCTTGTTTGCAGGTTCTTACCTGGTCGAGGTATGGTGTTAACATGTTGTTCACTCATTTTATACCCTTCTCAAGCTTAGAGGTTATTCACCTTCGACTCGACTCCTAACTGTAAAACAAGAAAAAAAAAAAGTACCTGTTTTGACGCGGCCTAGTTACGCGCACAATTTGTAATTTTTGACGTTTCTGGACTGCACCAACTGCAAATTTATTTGGTCGTTAGTGACAAAACGTTACATCCAGTTCGGGTCCCGTCGCCTGCCAGGACCGAGATGGTTTGTTGAACTCGCACCGCGGCTGAGTCTTTTGAACGGTGACGATTAATTTGGAACAAAAAAAGTTTCATTTGTCTGCCAAGGTGGCAGACGAATGAAACTCGGTGCATGTCCCAGATAAAGAGAATCATCATTCAGAATAAGGGCTCATTGGCCACGCATGACGGAGCTTAGGCGCTAGAAATGACATCTGAGATAGTTCATTAAACTACTGTAGTCCATCGCACCTGTTTGACATAATGTTTATATAAATAAAATATGAAATATGCATCAGAGTTAAATTAGGTGCTTGGTGTGATGTAGCTATGAGAAAAAGAAAAACAAGTAGTCGAAGCTACATTTTTATGTTTAGCTCTACTGTTATTGCGAGTCAGGCCTGCTTCAAAGAAACATATTTCAGAGTGGCCCGAATATATTCGTTGCATGAACTGGCTACCTTGGTTTAGCTGCGGTCAATATTCTATAAGAAAATTAATAAACTACCGCGTGACTCAAAGCAATTCGTGGTCATTTGAATAATCCCAAGAATTGGCTTCTAACGTATTCACCTAACGTTCTGTACAAATGTCGTCAAACATTGTGCTTTTTGTGTATCAAGGTTTTAAAGAATGAACAGATCCGAGTAAAGCACGAAATATTAAGACCGTAAATTTATTTAGTACGGTGGCCCTCTGTTAGCAAGAGTCATATATTTTACTTTTCCACGTCTAATGGTTTTGATCATGCTGTGTCTGAACAGACACTCCTGCATACTCCCCTTATTGTAACAAAAGACACGTCTGATTGATGCCGAAGTGGACAGACAAGGGCAGGTAAATTCGAGGGCGCAGACACCGATCTCCGATAGCAAATGATGTTTCCGGGTCAGATGCGGCACAGGCTTTCTTTGTATATCGAATTATTTTGTAGTTATACCTTATAAAGCTGACTGAAACGACAAAACATCAACAAAACAGATCCTTTAAAGGGCTATTTTGTCTATGTGAGAAGAACTACGGCCATTTTTTATGTGCAGATAGCCGCGGTATGAATCTTATTCACACTTTTAATTTTGCATTGTTTATTCAGGTAGCAGGATTCCTAAAAATCTTGATGTACAAAATATAGGCCTTTTAGCCCCCGCGTACAAAATTTCAGATCAATATATTACCCATGGAGCACGGCCGAGAAAGGCCTAAATTGGCATAAGCTTGATTATTTTTGGAGAATTACAAAAAATAACGAAGCTAAAACAAAACATGTGTTTAGAGCATTTCTTTTTCCGCGGTGCTTTCCAGATATTACGTCAGATTTCGACATTGCTGTTTTTAATCTGTATATGTTATATTTTGATGATCACATTTCAACGAACTTCATACAGGGTAATCAAGCATCAAATTTGCGCGCAAGTAAGGGTTTTGAAATATCCCGAGTAAATCGGGCGTAGGAAAAGAAAGATCATCATCGTTCTAAGCGTGTAGTGCGTGCGGCCGAGATTCGAGACACGTCTTCTCTTATTCTCCTGATACCAAAGCATTGCACCGATAGCAGCATCATCACACTTCTTCCCTCTTTAACGGAAAACAATAATACCGTCCTTAATTCTAGGCACGTTAATTAGGATCATTGCAATTTAAGGCTCTTAGTGATCCACTGGCTTTCTAGTTCGCATAAATCGTCGCTTCTGCGGTCTTTTGGCGGAATCTGGTGAAATTTGTCATGACGCTTATTATGTTTGCGGAAATCTGGTTCAACTATGAACTTGTTTTGGCGTTAGAAAGTCTTCGCCGACGGAAACTCTATTTGACCTATTTTGTGGAAAGGAGGGGTTAGTTGCTCCGTACTCCGTGTTTTCTGTTGACACATGTGGAAGGCGATTTCGTAGGTGATCCCCCCGGCGGTTTCAGGAAATACCATTTCTGAGTTCCTCGTGCATAGGTTGTTGGTTGTAGAACAACCCTAGGAATCCACGAAGGGCCTGTACTGAAATTCCGGGCAAAACCTTTTGGTCGACGGTGACAAAGAAACCGTTGGCGTGCTCTTTGATCGCAGCGTACCTTTTGCTTCAGCCGCATCAAGGGTATTCCACTCCGCATGTCCGGGTGGAAACGTTTTACGGCTGTCTTTAACTTCATGCCCATGTGCAGCTCAGATGGACTCTGACCAGTTAGTGAATGTTTTATAGTTCTATATGTCAGAAGCCTCTAATCAATCTTAGTCTTAAAATCTTCTGGTAAAGCTTTTTTAGAATCCCTTTCAAGGTTTGTACAACGCGTTCCGCAACTCCATTTGATGCTTGGTGTTAACGTGGAATCAGCATACGACGGATACTATTGTGGTTAAACTCGCTGTGCTTGACTTGCAAAGACAGGACCGTTGTCCGAATCGACAACGTCTGGCAGTCCGTACGTTGAAAACATGATTCGAAGAAACTTGATCGCAGCATCACTAGAGGTTGACGATA
This sequence comes from Ixodes scapularis, assembly GCF_016920785.2. Lineage (NCBI taxonomy): Eukaryota > Metazoa > Arthropoda > Arachnida > Ixodida > Ixodidae > Ixodes > Ixodes scapularis. The sequence continues at coordinate 1,726,745 of NW_024609870.1, forward strand.
CCGGCATGACGTCAACCCACTTTGAAAAGGCATTTATTTACTTCATTTCATAATAATATCAGTCTCCTAGCGGCCACTATGATAGGAGTGAGTACAAAAAACAGGAGACATACTAATAGACATCGGCCAAGACGAGGAAGTAGGGCCCTTGTAATGGATCACCAAATTATACATGTAGAAGGGACCATGGCCGTTCAGGAAATGGCAATGGAGTTGACTGTACTTTTCGACCTGAACGGTGATGTTCTTGGCATTCACGACATTCTTGGACCTTTGCCGCGATGCTGTCGTCTAGACCCTCCAACCGGACGGGGCTTCGTATTATGGCCTTCACCTTCTCAACTCCAAGATGGCTCTCGCGTAGCAAGTGGATCACTTGCTTCTGTATGCTTAGGGAATGATTACTCTCGATACCCAAAGTAAACAATCTTCTTAAACGCTAAGTTCTGTCAGTTTCGTTCGAAACGGCGATCACTGCGCTCCTCCAGAGCACCTGTCTTCCTCGTGACAATACTGGGGCGGTCCCAGTGTGCTGAGCAACGGCTGCAGCCGAGAGAACAGCAGGGTACGCCCGTTCCGACATAAAACTTCGGCTGGTCGCTGAACTTGGAATTTGTCCACTGGAAATGGCAACCGGCTCAAGGCATCTGCGTTACCTATGCTTGATTAGGGTCGGTAGCCCAGCTTGTAGTTGTACGTTGCTAGTATAACTACCCAACGTATTTCTCGGGGTGACCCTCTTTTTGGAATACTTTTGTTAGAGCCTAGAAGGCCAAGGAGAGGTCTGTGATCAGTTACGGCTTTGAACTGGTTTCCCCAAAGGTATTGGTGGAACTCTGTCACTCGTAAACCTAGTGCCAACGCTTCCTTGTCGAGCTGACTGTAGTTCTTTTCAGCTGGTAGAAGGTTCCTGTAGGCGAAGGCTATGCAACCTTCCTCTCCCTTTGAACCTCGAAGGGCCAGTACGGCTCCAGCTTCATATGGACGTGCGTCGCAGCTGATGACGATCCTTTTGCTAGGATCGAAGTGCTGAAGCACTTATGCAGACGTGAAAAGCTCTTTGCTCTTCTAAAAAGCATTCTCCTCTACTTGCTGCCATCGCCATATTGTACTAGCAGCGAGAAGGTCGTACGAAGGTCGAAGAAATGGGGGCAAGTTGGGAAGAAAACGACGGTAGTAGTTGATGAGCCCAAGGTAACTTTGAAGCTGCTTTAAATAAACTGATCGTGGAGCATTTACAACAGCTTCTACCTTCTGAGGCATTGGTTTTAGTTCTTCTGCTGTAATTACATGACCGAGGTATTCCACGTCAGAGGTTATGAAGGTGCATTTCTCTAACTTGAGTTTTAGACCGGCGTCCTCTAGACGCTGCAGTACTTGCTCGAGATCCTTCAGATGGTCCTTTTTGTCAAGTCCAGTCACGATAATATCATCAAAGTATACGACGACGTGTTGCATGTCTTGCAGCAAATTTTTTTATCTTTTTTTTATTTTTTTTTGGGAAATTGCAGGAGCTTAAGACACCGCAAAATGTTGTATAATGAATTGATAAAGTCCTTCTAAAGTTTTAATTGTCACAATGTTTTTAAAAATATTTTCAGGTTTGAGCTTTACTTGTTGATGCGCGTGTTACAGATCCAGTTTATTGAACGTGATGCCACCCGAAAGTTTTGCCAACATATCCTCCAATCTGGGTACCGGCTACTTCTCGAGAATGGGATGTGCTCCCCCCTGAATGGTGGTCATTGCTTTCACACCTTTGAGGGTACCAGGTCCGTCAAAAATGTTACTTTTGTGATTTGCTAGAACTGACCACACGGCGGATGCAGCAGTAAGTTCCTTGCAATCGACTAACTAATTTCAAAGACGTTGAACCAGTCTCTTCCAAGTAGTGTGGGAGTCTGACCACGTGCAATATACAAGGGTAGCGTAGCTTGTTTGTCCAGGAATCGGACGGACAAGACGATCTTTCCTTGGACGAGGGCGCAGATAGCAATCTCTGACAGCAGACGATGTTTCCGTGTCAGATGCGGCACAGGATTTATTTTCTAGCGAATTATTTTGTAGTTATAATTATGAATCCAGCCTGAAACGACAAAACATCAACAAGACAGTACCTTTGGCGGGCGATTTTGTATATGTGAGAAGGGCTACCGCCATGTATTTCATTGGCTGACAACCCTGCTATGAATCCCATTCGCGCTTTTGATTTTGCATTGTTTATTCAGGTAGCGTGATTCATTAAAATCTTGGTGAACAAAATATATTATTTTTAGCCCCCGTGTGCAGACGTTTAAACCAATACATTATCCAGGCAGCACGCCAGAGAAAGGCCTAAATTGGCATAAGCTAAACTATCCTGGGAGCCTAACTGGGCCTAATACGGTTTTGCTTCAGGACTTCACGTAGTGGCAAACCTATTTTCTTTTGGCCTTTCTTTGGTATTTCACTGGCTCACCACATAATTATAAAAGTGCCAGAGTTCCACCAGAGACGTCATATATACCGGGCGTCCGCGAGAAAACCGAACCCTGTTTTTTGCACTACAAAAATGAACTAGACAACGAGGCCACAGGGAGAGTCACGTAGCCACAGCCGTCGAGAAATATGCCAAAGTTTAAACACTTCCCATTCACGGTGTAAAGAGATAGAAATAAAAAAAAAACTGTTTTTATCTATCACAGCACGACGTCCGTAAGGTGCAGCAGACGGAATGCCGGTGTTGGCGGTCGCATCTCATAGACGGCGCCACTCGACCTCAAGGCTTCCCTCGCTCCCTCGCTTGTGCAACCCGAAAGACTGGCGGCAAAGTCGTAATACCTGACAAAAGTACCGTATCCTGGTCCCCAACATTGTCGGTTGTTAATAGAAGGAATCAGAACTAAATAAAGAATCTGAATCTCGGGCTTGTTATAAAAAGGCATCCCGATAAATATAAAAGCAGACGTCGTCTGCTTCTATCTTCACGAGCGCAGACAGTCATCTACGTGCACCTGCATTGGTTGTTAACGGTCAGTTTTATTTGATTACAAACTGGTGTTCCTTATGTTGCCGTTCACGCGTAAGTAACGGAGTCACGTCGTACTAAGGAACGTCGTACTTTTTAGAACTCAAACTGGAGAGTTCTAAAAAGGTCAAGTGCAACTTCTTCTTGGAGTTTCGCTTACGGCCACCTTCCAGGTTGGTGATCTGGACGTGGGCCTGACACTTTGCAGAAGAAAGTAGCGTCAAGAACAAAACGCGCGCCGTCTACGTTCCTCCTTACAGGGTGCTTCTCTGCTTCGCCGTCGTCGGTGCCTTCGAGGCAGATCCGCATTTGTCTTTGCGGAGACCTGCACTTCAGTTCGGTGTAGCCAAGCACACCGTGCGTAAAGCTATCCGTGAGACGCGCCAGTACAATTTTGGTTTGATATAAGAGTTGTTGCCCTGTGATTACTAGAAGCGACTCGGCTTTTGCCGGGACTAACTCCCGGGGATCGCACACGATACGTTACATCTGCAGTTTTTGCTGTTTAGTGGTAAGGCGACGTTTTACCTGGACGGGCAGGTAAACACCCAGGACTGTCGCTATTGGAGTTCGACGAATCCGCACTGGACGCTTGAGAGAGCTCTGTAGTCTTCGAAAATAACAGTCTGGCGCAGAACCTTGAAAGAGGGTGTCGTTGGCCCCTGTTTTTTTTTTGTTTTTTTGCGGCATCTCGTCTGGAGACACCTGCCTGCAGATGATGCAGGATGAGTTTCTTCCCAAGTTGCAAGCAGTGCACATGCGGCGGGGCGTATGAATTGTTAATCAGGATGCCGCACACCCCACTGGGTGACGAATGTACGGCACTTGCTGGGGCCCTAAGCTGGACGCTTGGCGAAAACAACGACGAGAAATTTGGCGGCCGCGATTGGCCAACGCCACACTTGACCTTGGCACCGGCCAATCATATCCGCCGAATTTCTCGCCGATTTTTCCGCCAAGTGTCCAGATTAGGACCCCTGGACACCATCTTCCCAGGACGCTGGATGGGCCGGGAATCGCCGAACATGCCGTGGCCGCCCCGATCGCCAGACCTCACAATACACGACTTTTTTCATTTGGAGGTTTGTGAAGTCTCAGGTGTGCAAGGGCCGCATCCCCACGCTCGACGCCTTAAAGTATCGCGTCGTGGCAGCGTTCGTTCTCATCACGTAAAAGATGCGAGTGGGGAATGCGGTAAGTACGACACCATCCTTAGCCTCTGCACGTTGCACATAAGAGGCCTCGTCGAAGCCCCGGTTCAGACTGAAGCAGAGCCGTAGGGCCGTGCCTAGGACTCATCTAAAAAAACTCCAGGGAACGAACTGACAACTTTCCGTAAAGTGTACGGTTTATTTATTTTATTACCCTGACAAAGGCCCTTTTCAGGGCTGCCAAATGCTGTCTTCACGGAGCCTGGCCACTCTTGTCGCAGATGATTTCCCGAGTCTCTGAATCCCCACGCAAAGGAGGATCTTTGAATGCGCCCTCTTTTGTCATAAAATATCGCTCAATTTGTTACCTTCATCTTATGTAGTTCGGTGTCGCACAAAAAAATTCAACTTGTAAATCAGTGAAAGGCTCGCGTCACAGCTGCAAAAGTGCCGAGCCAGCTGGTGAAGCAAGAAAACAAGTTTATTTTGGATAACTAAAGCCATTATACAAATACAGAATTTATCGAGCTAACCTGGGTTAAAGAAGTTCAACGAAACCTGAAATCGTATCTAAACCGAGCGGAGCCCGTGAGAAACGATGCAACGGTTCTGTGCCGCTAACCGCAAGACTGAAACCGGAACTAACCAAGAACCCTTGGCCGATGGAGGCGCCAGCTCTGAGATGCGGTCGCAAACAACGGTATTACGTGTGCTGCTTTTCACGGACGGCGTCCTCTCAGTTTTTCGCTTCTAACTTTTTAATCAGGTAATGGCAAGTGTTGCAACTTTGGAATCTTGCTCGAACGGGTGGGGCTACATTCTGGCGGAGTTTGAGATCACAGCGATGTCTATTTTTTTTTCTGCGTTGCGAGAAACAAGACTTGGTTTTCTCGCGGACTATCAGCACGAAATTAAGAAGCAGCAGTGAAGCCTACATCTGGCACTTTCTTGGAAAAGTAGGCCCAAAAATGTCCATTTGAAAACCGAACAACAAGAACTAAAGCTTATATCCTGCACACTTTAGTGACTTATATGTCCACATCTGCCAGGTGAGAGCCACATTACCAGCAGTGACGAATAACTTTGGCACTTTACTGGCAAATTAGGGAGAGGATAAACAAACTCTGACCAATGAAGGTCAAGGTCGGTGTTTACGTTGGCTTCTTCAGAATTTTTTGTAAGGACATACTTTCCGAGGCGAAAACAAAATTATGGCCCAAAACACTTCTGTCGAAATCAGATTAAGGCAGTCTCCTCAAAAGAAAATCAATCCCTTTGACTAAAGCGTAGTACGTTCTAACAACAGAAGAAGGTTTAAGTTCTCGTATTATGCGCGATTTCATGTAGGCCCAAATGTCCAAAATGAGAAAGCCCGTTGTTACCCTTCTTATATAGTGTATATACTTTTTATAGGTTTAAATAAATAAAAAAAAACGTAAATTTTTATCTGAAATAAAAACAATTGTGGGTTGGTGAGCTCAGGTTCAATAACGTCGTCGATATGACTTGCCAATACTTTTTCTTAAAAAAGTCATTTTGCAATATTGAAAAATAAAAAAATGATGACTTGCACAAAAGTAGTTTCATATTTTCACAAACATAAGGCACCCCCCCCCCCCCCCCCCCCTTCCCCCGTTAACAATGAAACCTTTAACTTCCCTGAATAATGTCGCTTGAGTTTTTCTTCCTCTTGTAGTTTGAGTAATTCCAATCAAATCCTTGTTTCAAGTTTTTTTTTTTTGCACGGCAAATATTAATGTTGACTTGTTTATTTTACAGACATCCATAAATATTATTGGTGTCTCCTTGATCCTACCCGCCTATGAAAATAACACAACGCAACCATTTATATAGAAGTGGTGTTGACCATCATCGGTGCGAACCATACTCGAAATCTCTCCTGGTATACTTTTGTACCGGTCTTTGCTTATATATTCAACAACACTGTTTCTCATCTATATATGTCACAATTGGATGATTACATTGCGACAGACTTCATAGAGGGCAATTAAGCATCAAATTTCCACGCAAGTGTTATGAATTATCCCGAACAAATCGGGCGTAGGAAAAGAAAGACTAGCATCGTGGGGCCGAGATGCCAGACAGGTCTTCTTTTATTCTCCTGATACCAAAGCATGGCGCCGATAGCTCCATAATCACACTTTTCCCCTCCTTAACGGAAAACAATAATACCGTCCTTTATTCTAGGCACGTTAATTACGGTCACTGCAAATTTAAGACTTGCAGTGATCCACTGGATTTCTGGTTCGCATGAATCGTCGCTTCTGCGGGATTTTCAGGAAAACCGGTAAAGCCTGGCATGAAGCTTCTTGCGTTCGCAGAGCTCCTGTGCTAGTATGCATTTGTTTTTGGCGTTTGAAAGTCTTCACTGGCGGAAACGCCTTTTGAGCTTCTTTGTTCAACGAAGGATTTAGTTGCTCCGTGCTGCATGTTCTGTTGACACACGTGGAAAGTGATCATTTGGGAGTTAATTCCCATGGCGGTTCCGACGAGTACCATCATTGAGTTAAACCTGCACAGATGATGAACTTGTTGGTTGTTAAAAAACTCCAAGAACCCACGAAGGACCCGTCCTGAAATTCCGGCCAAAACTTACAGAAGGACACTGAAGACGGCTTACGGTGCACGAATGCGAGAGCATTCTTACACGTAGCGGATTCCTACAAGCACCGCGTCACGTCTTCTTATCGCACACGGCGCTCCGGCGGTGACATTGCTACCCCACTGCTCAGGCGCGGCGAACTCCGCCGGCTCCACGCCTTCCGTGACGGTGCATCTGCGTTGCTGTGCTTTTCTTTGCTTTTTTAGGCCACTTTGACCTTGAGCGCCCCTCCGACATCCGTGACGAAGCATCTTATATGACGCGTGGCAGCCATTTCAACTGCCGTTTATTCAGATGCCTTTTTTTCGCAGTCACAGCCAACACCGGGTGCACTCCAGGGGACAGTTAATACTTTCGCCTTAAACATATTGGTACAGGGTGAGGAAGACACCCTTGGCGTGCTCCTTTATCACGTACAGCATATTATTTGCTTCAGCTGGTTCCAGAGTATTCTTGAAGCAAAAGTCAAATTGGACGTTTTAGTGCTTACACAGCGTAAGGTCGGTCTGCCGGGATGGGTTGACACTGGTTTACACTGCAGATGAGCAATTGTTCCAGTGCAGTACACTGCTAACCTGGGGTTTTTAACGTGCTCAAGCAGTAGTGATACACGACCGCACGCCGATAGCATCATACCGGCGTGCGAGCTTGTATCAGTACTGCGTGAGCAGGTCTAAAGCTGCCTTTTACTTCCTGCCCATTGAGCCACTCAGCTGGGCCAACTAGAGAACGTTTTGTAGTTCTGTATGTTAGAAATATTTGATCAATCTTGGTCTGAAAATGTTTTTAAGATGCTTTCTTCAGCATTCCTTTCACCGTTTGTACAACGCATTCCTATAAGCTCCGTTTGATGCTGGGTGGTCAGGTGGAATCAGCATAAGTGGGATCAAATTGCGTTTAACGAGCTCGCTGTACTTGTCACCTACAAAGGCAGGACCGTTGTCTGAAAAGACAACGTCTAGTAGTCCTTGCGTTGAAAAGGTGTTTCGAAGGTACTTGATTGTAGCATCAGCAGAGGGTGACGACTCCGACATGACCTCAAACCACTTTGAAAAGGCATCGGCCAAGACGAAAAAGTAGGGCCCTTGTAATGGACCACCGAAGTCAACATGGCCGTTCAGAAAATGGCCATGGAGTTGACTGTACTTTCCGACGGGAAAGGTGGTGTTCTAGGCATTTTCGACAGTCTTGGACCTTTGCTGCGAAGAAGAGTTCAAAGACCTGTTCGAAGGGGGGACAGGCCTGATGAAGGGTCCCCCTGCATACCTCAACTTGCGGAAGGATGACAACCCCAAGTTCCTGAAAGCACGCTCACTGCCATATGCACTGCGCGACAAGGTGGCGGCAGAGCTGGACAGGTTATGTAGCAGTGGAATCTTATCACCAGTGCCTCATGCCGACTGGGCTACCCACGTGGTACCCGTCACGAAGAAGGACGGCGGAATCCGTGTCTGCGTTGACTTCAAAGTGACTCTCAACACTGTTTGTGACTTGGAACAGTACCCGCTTCCATGAATCGAGGATATGTTTGCATCTTTGAAGGGTGGCTACTGGCTTTCCAAACTCGATTTGCGAGAGGGAAACTGTCATGTCCCCGAATCCAGAAACGCGTGCGTCTTCAACAAGCACAAAGGACTGTACTGCTATAACCGCCTTCCGTACGGCATTGCCTCTGCAACTGGATCATTCCGGAGGAAGATGGAGAACATCCTCTAGGGGATCCCAGGGACTCCAGTCTTTTTTGGACGATGTCCTAGTCGCTGAGGGACTCCACGATTTTGGAAAGACCTTCCGGAGAGTGCGCAGTACACTCCGAGAAAATGGCATCCGCCTAAGGGAACACAAATGTGAACTCGGTTGCGAACAAGTCGTGTACCTGGGTCACCGGATGCATAGAGAGGGACTTCATCCATCAGGACAAAAGCTCGAAGCCATCATGAAGTCTCCAGCACTACGGAACCTACACGAGCTTCGTTCCTTCCTGGGATATATTAGCTACTACAGAAGCTTTCTACCTCAAATGTCCCAGCTACTGGCACCACTCTACAACCTGCTCCGGCAAAATGTGAGGTGGAGGTGGGAAACCAAGGGAGATGCAGCCTTCAACAACGCAAAACAGACACTCCTGCAGTCAAGCCTCCTAGTGCACTACGACCCCGCTCAGGAACTGATCTTAGAATGCGACGCATCTCCAGAAGGCGTTGGAGCGGTTTTGTCGCACAACGTCAATGTGGTCAACAAACCCATCGGTTTCAGATCCAGGACACTCACCAGCACCGAGGAAAACTACTCACAACTTGAGAAAGAGGCCCTGGCACTCATTTTTGGAAAACAGAGTTTTGTGACTTCTTGCTTGGTGAACTTTCACGCTTAAAACGGATCATGAACCCTTGGTAGGGCTCTTCAAAGAAACCAAAGCAACACCAACCACAGCAGCTGCCAGAATCCAGCGCTGGGCATTCACGCTTGGGGCGTACAGTTACAAGATTCAATACAAGCCTGGGCAAGCAAACCAAACGCAGATGCGTTCAGTCGTTTACCACTCCCACATGACCAGCCACGACAGAAGACAACAGATTACAGGGAGTGCACGCCCTCGACATCTTGGTCACCGGTCCAGTCTCTCGGAAGCAGCTGGAAGATCTCACAGCGAAGGACCCTGTGCTCGTGGTACTCCGAGAGACCATTAAGAAAGTTTAGCCAAGAAAACTTCAAAATCTAGATCTTTAGCCGTTCTGGCCGCAGACACACCTTCTCCTTGGACGGTCTTCTCATCCGTAGGGGGGAGAGTGGTCATCCCGGAGAAAGCACGAGACGCTTTCCTACAGGAGCTCCATGACACACATATGAGTATTAACGCGACAAAAGCACTCGCGCGGTCCATACTCTGGTGGCCAGGTATTGATCATGCAATCGAAGATGGGCTGCGAGCTTGCACAGTGTGTCAACAGGCTGCACCGATGCCACCAGCAGTAGAACCACTAGCCTGACCAGCAACCACTACACCTTGGACAAGAATTCATGTTGATCACGCAGAACCTATCGATGGTACCATGGTGCTCATCGTGGTCGACAGCTATTAAGGCTGGATTGAAACACTACCGATACCAGCCGCAACTTCAGCAGCAACAGTTGATCACCTGAGAAGTATTTTTGCCCGTCCCTACTGAAAAAAAAAATATATGAATTTATTTCTGATATGTTTATTGGACACCTTTTTCATATCAGAACTTAATATTTCATATCCAGTTTCATATGCCGCATTTAAGTTACACAAGGCTAGGTGGCGCTAGGTACCACCCAATTCATGTGCTACATAAAATATTTTTATTTACTCACGCCACCATGTAGACATATTACGCATAGCTCTAGCATCAGCTGAACATATACATTGAGCACCAACGAGGTAGAGGGGCTTAGAGTGAAAAACCGGAAGTTCGGAAGCGGCACCCCCCCCCCCCCCCCCCCGGTGGCCGCCATGTTGTACGCAAATGTGACCACTCGTCACGTGACCTCCCAAAAGCCGTCACGTCATATGTAAGATGGCAGCGCCCAGAGCTGGCGGATGCGAGTTTGGTCGGTACGCGGTAGCCGTGATGTGCAGCTGCTTTCCGACGACTTCGGACTTCTTAGTGCTCGCTAACGCAATTATAATGTATATGAAGGAATGAAACTTCATACCATTTTTGCGCAAGATCGCTCTGCATCATCTGGAGATTAACGCCTGCGAGACCTGTGCGACAGCCGTATCGCCGTACTGGTGCTCGGATTCCCGGATGTGTTCAAGGGTCGATAGAACTTTGAGTGCTTTTAGCATAATAATTTTGCATTCTCTTAGCTTCGTTTGGACCTTGGAATGTATGAGAATCGACGCGAAGTGTATGTGTCGGATGTAGGGCCTAGGGAATATTGTTTCAGCCCTAGGTAACTGCATAATCACAGCAACATTTAGCGAGGAAACTTCTGCGATCTTTACGCCGACCGCGCTCGGCACAAACTCCTTCTTGTGCTTCTTACCACAGCCCAGATGTCTATGTGTTAAGGTTGATAGGGGTTGTCCGGAAAAACTCGACTGTGGTAAGAAGCACAAGAAGGACTGTGCCGTGCGCGGTCGGCGTAGTGTTCAAAATTGAGTTGTCCTGTGGGAGACTACTTTGGCCGATCAGGGAGGTGCATCAATGATAGGCTCAGAGAACACGCACTTTCGGTAAGATCTTCACCTTCGGGTAATTTGGCAATTCATTGCGATAGATGTGGGTGCTCCCATCTTTTCGAAAAGACGATTGTTGCTCGGTACAGTTAGCAGGTGACTCGTGCAATATTCAAAGCTTATTACATTTCGAAGTAAGGATGAGTGCATCAGTGCTCCCTCGATTGCGCTCTTCGTTAAGGAAATTATGCTTTTTGAGAGCTGTGACAAGTGCCCTTAGGCGATGGTTCGATGTATGCTTGTCTGTGTGCGTTTTTATGCCGGTAGGTGGTTTTCCAGAAAGAAGCAAGTTGTCAGTCAGCGCTCGGTCTGTGTGTTCCTCGTTCTTTGTCCTCCATACTTTTGGCGCTGTTTCTCTCTCCGTAACCATGCAATGTATTCGTCGGTCAATTATTTACGTGTTCTAATTACGCGGACAAGATGATTCATATTTGTGTTCATCCCCTGCCCAAAGAGCAGTCTTGTTAAAAAATGTTGACTACCATCCCTATTGAAAATTCCATCAAGATACGTAATTTGGGACACTGACTCGCAGTCAGCAGCCTTGGTGGAATGTGATGGACCATCAGACGTCATCTGATGGTCCATCTGATGACGTCTGACTGCCACTGGCAAAAGAATTTCATCAACAAGGGCAGCATTTATATAAGAGTAAAGCTATACGCACTCATAAATATCGCCAAATGCCTCGATAAAACAAAATGTTCGAGAAAAAAAAGAAAAAAAGAAAAAAAGCAGGACCACCGCGGATCGAACCGGCGACCACTTGCGTACAAATCGGAGACCTTAACCACTATGCTATGCCATTTTTTTTCTTCATTACATTGGAAGAAGAAACGATGGGATCACAACGTTGTTGTTCAGCGTGCACTTTACACAATCATATACTACACATGTTAGAACTCTATAATGTCTACAAGACTGTTAAACAGAGGCAGCCAGTCAGGAACTACAGTTTGAATATCATGCACGCTTTTGACGCGGATAACAAGTTCAATGAAATGTAGGCGTACTGTTTTTGGATGCGAATTCTCATTCCTTATGTCGAGGCGGGACTTCCACATGCTATACAATGCTAGGAGCATTACAATGTCACAAGGAAAGTTATCTCTAGATGATACAGGCAGGAAACGAATTGAATAGGGTGTAATATCAATATCCTTTTTTAGAGTGCGCTGCCGAACATCCCAGAAGAAAATGGCATCCCAACAGTGAATAAATATATGTTCAATGTTTTCAGGCGTTTTACATAATGTACAGTTTGTTGACCACGGGACGAATCTTCCTTTCTCTTCAAGCCACACTTTCGTGGGTAACGCTGAACAATGTAATTTGAAAAAGAAAGTTTTCGCTGCAGGGGGGATGGACATCTTCTTTACCCGGCGCAGTACATCGCGTTGGGAAACGTCGCTAAACATTGAGCGGTAAATTGGCATTGGAAATAGGATATTCACTATGCTATACCATCGCTTTGGAAGCTCGATTTGACCATTCGTTTTATACGAGATCTTTCGGCTGCAAATGCAGTTAAAGGGGAACTCCGCCGATTTCTTGGTAGACTTCGATTTGGCTGGAAATTTGCAGACCGCGTCAATAACCCTTTCTCAAATGATAACCAAAATATTTTAAGAAAATAAAACTTTTTCGTGAAGTTATTGAATTTTCAAGTTACGCCGGCCGCGAGGGTTCCAGGAGGCGACTCTCTACTGGCAACAATGAAAAATCCCTACTTTTCCCTACCGGCGTACGTCACGAATGTGCTGGCAGACGAGCGACTCGGGCAGCCGTGGCCCGCGAAGTGGCTATCCGGACGCCAGCGATCGAGATAATTTTTCCGCTGCTTCAAGGTTGAAAGTTCCTTTGCAATTGGTAGCAATATGTGCTCCACGGTAGATTCTAGAAACAGTGCCGGGAAAAAGCTTCTTTTTTTTACCCTTGTTTTCGTGGGACAAAAAAAAAAAAAAAAAAAAAGCGTTCCCCGGCAGCAATGGAGGCCAGCCGCGTCAAGGTGCTTTTGCGCGAGCTGTGTGCCGAGAAAACTAGTGTCACGTAAAACATTTTCGCTTTTGCTCTGATTACTTTATAGCCGCGTGCTGCGAGTTGAGTTTCCTCCAGCAGCTGGAACAGCTTCAAGAGCGGCAAGCGCAAACTCAAGCCGGCTGTGACCATTACGACACCCGTCTAAAGAAGGGCGCTAATAATATCGAGAAATATAGTACACGATCTAGCACTGTAGTGGACGTTTTGCGCAGTCATATTTGTTATTAACAACTGGTTCAGTGATTTTTTTTATTTGTTTTATTTGCTTTTTTTTTTTATAAACACTATATTTGTTTCGGACGTCGAATCTAGCTCGGGCTACTCTCGGAGTTCCACTCACGCGGCCGATATGTTGAAGACGAGAAGTGAAACGTCTAAACAAAGTTCAAGTCTGAATTTAGATATGACTTTCGACATATTGCTATTCCTGTCTGCTGTTACAGAGGTTTATGGAGCAGGTGTTGAGCTCCATTAAAATACGATAGAGCCTTCCCTGCTTTGTTTAATAGTTGGCGGGCAATATTCTTTGCAGAAAAAGTGGTGAAAACGTCTTTAATTTATTCTATTGCGGAGAAATTTTATATAGGGCTGAAAAGTGTTTTTTAGCCATGAAAATATTAATGTTGTTGGGGGAAGGCATGTCAGATTTACAGCTGATGAAAACTGTGCTAAACCAACTTAATTAAAAAAACTCTTACATAGAATTACCCTTTCCCAAGTGCTCTCGTGGATGGGTGCTTGAACGCGTTGCATTCTACTGAAAAAGTAAAGAGAAACAAATACGGGTACGTATTTTTTAGCAACGTTTTTTGACTTATTTTTCATTACAAGATTTATGATGTCTTTCTGTACCTCACGCACTATTGTATCTTCAAGCAAATATTCTTTATTTTGAGATGAGCAGTGTATTTGTGTATTTTATACGCATTCTAAACCAGTCCCATGAGCTGTATTCAACACTTCTACAATACCCTCGGAGGACCAGATATTGATGTTTTTAACCCAAATTTCGTAGCTTTCAAGACTGCTGTAACTAACCTGTGAAAATTTTGTTGTGCATCATTACCAAGGCGTCAAGCTGTTCATGAGCACAGAAAATAAACAAATGAATGAATGAATGAATTCCATTGCACCTTGATGTTTGGCTTGGTGGTTGCGAAGTTCTTTTAATCGTTAACACGATCTTCATGACCAGTAACCTGCCATCTGATCTACACGAATGCAGTTCATTCTATTCTATACATTTCATTGTTTACGAGAATCTCAGTCTACATGTCTTAGGTCCCAGCCCAGCACGAACATGTTCATCGCTTAGGAAGGCGAGCAATGTACGCGCCACACGCACGAACGCTAAAAATGGCATCGACCAGAAGCGCTTTTCAGAAATGGTCTACAGATCTTTTGCTAAATTACTTAAGCACCAAGGAGCATATTCATGCCACATGAGTAGTTACATGTGCTGACGCCTGCAACAGCAACTTTTCAAAAGGAGATCTAAAACAAATGGCAGGTTTCTTCAGCTCATATGAGCGTGTGGGGCATCTGTACCCACATTCCGAGCATTTTCCGCGGTGCTTTGGCAATTCGTCAAAAAATATGTTGCGTGACTCTTCGACCTTTCTTCGCCAGCCATCTTCAAATAAAAGGAGAACAGGTTTACTGGCGATATCACGAAACTAGCGAGCCGCGGCTTGTGCATAGCGAGTTGCAAAAACGGTTTTTTGAAAATTCCAATTGCTTCCGTTTTTCTTTTCTTTTTATTTTTTTTTACTTCCTTATAGTTAGGCACGTAGGCCAAGGCCATACTTTGTGCAAATATAGATAATTATCAGCTTCAAACAGCACGAACGGCCAGGTTCTTTTGCTGGTAGACGCGAGAAAGGCGGGCGCCAGCGAGCGTGTGTGTTTTTTTTTTTTTTGTCTAGATTAGTTTTTATAAGAACTAAAATAGTCCTCATAGCGCCGTCCGGTTGGTGAAAGGGGCACAATATGTGTATGGGCGCACGCCTTTCCCTCCTCACCTGCACACCGAACGGCACCACAAACTTTTAAGTGCAATAAAGTACTATCACTCTCACTATCACAAGTGACGTCACGCTTGGGCGGCAGGGAAAACTGGGGAAAAACTAAGGAGAACGATGTTTCGGTTCCGGCAGCAAACAAAATATCACTTTTTTAATTAACTAGAGCGAATCTGGGAGAACGACATAGCATTTCGGGGTCAGGAAGCCATCCGCATTCAGATTATGCCTTTGGATTAGGTAGCTCAAAATGTCGGCGGAGTTCCCCTTTAAGCTTTCAGCATGTTATGCAAAGCACTCGTACATCACTCGCCGTACTTCAGTTCTACTCACCTGCCATGTAGAGTACTTTCGCGTCGTAGAACGATCATTTTGTTCGCGCGTCTCCGGCCCAGTAGACCTGGTACACCTTGTCGTGTTCAGTTACACCGCTAAAGTCCCTTACATCGTCGGAACTCACAACAGGCTGGGTCTTGTCGAGTAGAAATTCTACTAAAACATAAGACATTGTAGAGCCCGGGCAGGATCCACCGGTTGGAGCAAGCGGGCAAACAAAACGAGTCGAGAGCGATCGTTCATGAAAGCTCGGCGAAGCGGCGAAGCCTCTATGGGCGAAGCGAAGTGGCGTGTTCGGCGGCGTTTCGGCGGGCTTCTGATCAAGGTTGTCGGTCGGCTGCGTGTCATATCTCTAACATCAGCGGTTTTATGGGCTCACGTCCCGAAATAGTTTTCTTGTGCATAGATTATTTTTCGTATTCATAGATTTGTCGAAATAGTGGTATCCGAACGAACTTTACGTCCTTTGACCGTACGTCTGTCTGCACGTCAAAGCTTTTTGACGTACAGTCAGAGACAATCGATGCACAATCAGAATCGCCACCAAGACATCTTGATGGCAATTCGCGGCTGCCGACTGCCACCAGGAAACCATCAGAAAGCCGACAAGTGGAGTCTGACTGGAGCTTGACTGTCGGTCAGAGTAACTTGGTGGCCAATCAGACATGCTTGACGTACAGTCAGGCACACTCAGCGGTCCACTAGAAAACATTGACTGCCAAACAGGGTTACATTGATGGATTTTTCCTTCGGGATTCCTTTCAGTCTCTTCAATAGACTTTTTTCAAAAGTGTGGAGTGTCTATACTTTGTTTCACCGTATTTTGAAAAACAGCAACTGCCACAACTCCCTCGAGCCAATCGGAGAGGAGGAGTGAAGGTGTGTGACAAACCGGTGCAGACGAGCACTCTGATGATATGTTGTCATCTGCCTCTCTCCAACGTGCATATTGGCTCACCGATATGGTATACCCTTCGCCATTTGCCATATCGTGATGAAACTAATTACAGTAGCTACTACTCTAATTATCTAAGGCCTTCATACTTTGGGCATTTGTTCGACACGGATGTTATGTCAGCCATCACTGTAAACTCGACTCAGCGCCTATTGGACTCGAATGCTGCATTTACGTTCGACGTGAACTTGAACCCGTTTATGGGCTTTACGCCGGAAAAAAAATGGTGACAGTCGTATTGCTCGATGGGGTTTCGCAAAAGGTCTATTGCTTCATACCTATTGGAAGTGTGTTACTATACTACAGTTCATCAACACGATACTATTAAACCAAATGCTCAGAAGTGCGGTTGTTTTTGCAATTAACAAGTTGTAGCAATAATTATTTCTTACGAGTGTAATATTTATTTTCGGTAGCTGGGCCTGTTTTTTGCTCATTAATGTCAGTGTGCTTTGATGTTATTATCATACGTGTAGTTTTAAGTGTCCTCTCCGCAATGCCTACAGTGGCCCTTGAAGGGAATGAGTTAATAAACAACATTTTCACATTACTGGAGGTGGTTTTCGGATGCACGAGAAGTTCAGAAGTAGTAGAACAAGTGCAGCCCAATGCAACCAGTCTGGTATGTCCCATTAATGAATATTGAGGGGCCAGAGATACGAGTGTCCTCAGAAGGTTTAGCACGTGTGGTGAACACAATTCTTTGTGTATAGACTCTGAAGGCGTAAAGGCGAGCAGAAATATGCTTATGTGGTTAGTGTATCAAACATGTGTATTTCCACTTGATTACATTATCATCGGTTTCATAACAAGTTCTTTCTGCGACAGTCTCGTGTCAGGCATTGAGTCGTAGTACCTGTGCTTTTTGTTGTCGGTGTTCAGTTTGGTCGAGTCGAGTGGCAACTTTGACCGACTGATGCCGTCTTGTAATTATACGTCCTGTGCGGCCACTGACATCTGATGCACAGAAGCTGCAGGGCTGGCTTCTAATCCGCAAATTTTCCTGGTAGTTTTCTGCGTCAGTGCAGCAAGCTCGGGCATGTATTACTTACGTGGCTGTGCCTTTTGCTGTATCATTGATTTGATGGCCGGCAACAATGTTTGTTTGCTATCCAAGCCGTTTCACTTCCATTTTGTAATGGCGATTTTTTCTGCGTCCCACGATTACCGCAACTTATGTAAGTCTCATGTGGTAAAGTGAAGTCGGGTGATGCTTGGTGTCCACTTTTGAGAACAACCAACCATTCTATTTTTTCAGGTCACTAGCGGCATTCTCCCTCAAAGTTGGAAATTGTGTGCTTCGTGGAGTGGACACAGATAACTGGTGTCAGCAAATTATTAGGTACTGTCCTTGGACGAAAAAAAGACACCAGGGGGCCGAGCGAAGCAGAATTGCTCCACATGGGCTCCTGCCCTTTTTAGGCAGTTAACGCGAAAGTACCAAAATATCCTTATAATCTTCAGTGTCATTCAATTCACCAAGAAAAGCGGCACCGAGGGATACCACAGCTGCACAAGTGAGTGAATTTTTCGGCCAAATTTCCACCTTGGAAAGATCTACCTCGTATGCGGAGAGCTAAGCCTCACCAGGAATACAAGCGGTCGCCATCTTGGCTATACTCGAACACGGGGCACCCGCCGAGAGAAAGAAATAAGCGAGACCCAACGCCGAAACCCGCTTTGCGCGCGGGCCTTCGGGCCCCGCAAGCATGATACATACGCAAGTAACAAAGCAGGGAATGAACAACGAGATAGACATGGAGAACAGCGCGAGTACCAGAACGAGCGGCACGCACATGGAGTTCGATGAAAACAGCGGCAGGACGCTGAGCCAGCCTGGCCCGTGGTACGAAGTTCTCAAAGAAAGAAAAAGCCAGAAAACAGCGGATGAGAACCGCATAAAAGGAAGCAGCAAGGCGAACAGCGCCCAGAATCTAAAAGAAGATACGAGTGGGCTGACCAACCCAAAGATGCAACCGACCAACAACCAACTGCAGCAACAGCGACGCGGGGACGGAAGAACCCGCGGAGGCAACAACACGCCACCAAGGAAACGCATGTTGCCACCATTACCAGAGGATGAATACAAGGTAGTATACAGACCAAGAACGGGCCTCAAGCTTTCTTCGTGGTCTGATAAAAGCCTCACGCAAGGCATCGCCACAGCAGGCGGTTTTCCATTCAAAGACTTCTACTCGAATGTGACGATCCAGACGCATTGGGCTCAGAACTTGATCATCGCAAGTACTGCGGACGAGGACTACGCCATGAAGCTGAGCATGATCACCCAGATACAGCTAGGCGCGGCCTTGTACGAACTCATGCCTTACCTAAAACCGCTCCCGGGCACCGTACGAGGAGTGGTGCACGGAATAGAAGCAGGAACAACAGAAGAGGAACTTAAAGAACTTATCTCAGTCAACGGCTACAGCATTCTGCACGCAAGAATGCTCGGAAAATCCAGCTCGGCGCTACTCACGTTTGAGGGACCGCACGTGCCATTCTACGTGAAAGCGGGTAGCGTGTTCACCCGATGCCGGCCCCACCGCAGATCCGTGCAGTACTGCAGAGCCTGCGGGAATGTCGGCCACAGACAGGACGTCTGTCCCAACCCGGACACAAACAGGTGCAACCGATGCGGAGCGGAAAATCCTCAAGACAATCACGAGTGTCAGCCTAAGTGCAAGCTGTGCTACCAACCCCACGAAACGGCAAGCAAGGAATGCCAGAAACGACTCAAACCAAGTCCCCCACCGTTACACGTAAGGGAAAGAAGCAAATCGCAAAGTAAACAAGCCGCTTGGACGGGAGGTGCAAACGACCGCCCTTTCGAGCAGCAGCAACGGACGTCATTGCCGCAGGACAGAGTGGTGAGCTGGCCCCAGCTGGGGTCCCACTCTCCCAATGCTCCAGACCCATTTCCCCCACTGCCGGTCACGCAGCAGGATTCAAGTAACGCACATTTCGAGCAGACCATAGACACACTTAAGAAACAGAACGCGGAGCTTATCTGGCGCTTAGAAAACAACGAAAAAAAAGCGAAGGCTAGGGAACAGGCCCTAGAGCAGAAACTGCAACAGTTTATAGAGCAGATGCAGAAACAGCAGCAACAACTGCCGCAAATACCGCCGCGAGCTCCGACACCTCTGCCGGAGGACCTCGAACAAAAAATGGAATATCACATGAACAAATTAGATGAGAGGATCGATCAGAAGATTGATCAGACAATGAGCCAGATGACAAAAGCAGTTGAACATAAAATGAGCAAAATGATGGAAACCGTGAATAAGGTCTTTGAAAACGTTAATCCAACCATCATCCAAATGAGTACGACCCTCAACGCCAAGATTGATCGAATGGGGGAGACCCTCAATGCCCAGATGGGCAAGATGGGTGATGAGCTCAACCAACGTATTTCCGACCTTGAGAAGGAAAGGGAACAAGCCCGAAAGAAGCCGAAAACGTCGCCAGGAGGGGATGCGCTGACAGAAGAAACGATCAGAACCCACAATGGAGAGTAAAGAGACGGGAAAGAAAGACGCGGCCCAAATCCTCAAAATCTGGCAGTGGAATTGCCGATCGATTAACCGGAAAAGACAAAATCTACTACAATTTATCAGCCTTCATCAACCGGATATCATCGCGCTACAAGAAACAGAAACAGACACCATAAAGATACGGGGCTACGAGACACACATAGCCGAAGGAAAAAACCGGACAGCCATCCTCACCAAGAAACACCACACAACACAACAACACCAAATCGGCCACAGAATTGAGCACACTTTGATAGAGATGATACCACAAAAGAAGACATTACAGAGTCTATTTATCCTGAATGTTTACAGCCCGCCCTCGGACAACCTAAGGGACTTGGACAAGTTCCTGAGGGAGGTAAAGAAAGTTACCAAAGGGCAGAAGATACTCGTAGTTGGGGACTTCAACGCACCGCATGTAGCGTGGGGATACCACAAAACCAACAAGAAGGGCACGGATGTGCACAACGCGGCTCAGCACCACCAACTGACGCTGTGGAACGACCCTCAGTGTCCAACCAGGATTGGAAACAGCATCTCCAGGGACACAAGCCCCGACTTAACTTTCTCGAAGGGCATACGGCAAATCGAATGGACAAGGCTGGAAGAAACCCTAGGAAGCGATCACTATATAATTCAAACCGAACTCCGACACAACAAGACTCCATTGAGAACGGGACAAGCGAAGATCACGGACTGGACCGCGTTCCGAAAGGTGGAACACCCAGCGGACATGGACGATATTGAAGAATGGACCAGGCAAGTGATGGAAGAGGTAACCAAGCACACAAAGACGATACAACTCACTTCGGACAACCCCGAAGTTGACCCGCACTTACTCCACATCTGGGAGGCCCGACAGGGCCTCCTAAAAAGATGGAAGAAACAAAAGAGAAACCGCAAGCTCAAGGTCCGCATTGCCCTGTTGACCAGGGAAGCTGAGGAGTACGCAGAGAAACTCGGAATACAAAACTGGAATCAGCTATGCGACCGGCTACAGGGTACCCTGAGCAATCGCAAAACATGGGCAATACTTAGGTCGCTGCTGGCAAAGACCGAGTCAAAGAAGGTCACGTGCCAACATATTCAACGCCTCATCCACAACTATCAGGGTTCAGAGGAAGACGTGCTCGAAGCCATCACTGAAAAATACATTGGCAACCAACAACAACAGACGACGACGATCACTCACCTGGACTACGAGGGAAAATCCAACCCAGAGTTGGATCAACCCTTCAGCAGGGCAGAGATAGTGGCGGCGCTCAGGAACTTGACGAGAAACACGACCCCAGGAAGGGACAGAATTAACAACAAGACGCTCCGTAACCTGGACGACAGAGCCACGGAGTGTCTCCTTAAGCACATCAATGAGAGCTGGGAGACCGGGAAGATACCGGCATGCTGGAAACACGCGGATGTGACAATGATCCCAAAACCGGGCAAACCGATCACTGTGCAGAACCTGAGACCAATATCCCTCACATCGTGTGTGGGAAAGCTATTCGAGCACATGGTACACAACAGATTATCCCCGTATCTCGAGGAGAACGAATTCCTCCCTAACACGATGTTTGGATTCAGACCTCTCCTATCGACCCAAGACATCCTTCTTCAACTCAAAGAGGATGTAATAGACAACCTCAGCACGCAGCACAAGAGCGCAATTCTAGCATTGGACGTCAAAGGGGCGTTTGACAACATCTCCCACAGTGCGGTGCTAGACAGCTTACAAAGGACAAACTGCGGCCAAAAGACTTACAATTTCGTCCGTGACTTTCTCACAGACCGGACAGCGACCATAGGCCTGGGAAACCTAAGGACCGAACAGATCAAGGCTCCACAAAAGGGAACCCCTCAGGGATCGGTGATCTCGCCGTTGCTTTTCAATATTGCAATGAGGGGTCTACCGCTCCTTCTAAAAGACATTAAAGGTCTCAGCCATGCAATCTACGCGGACGACCTTACCATATGGACGACGTCGGGGTCGGCAGGAATGCAGCAAGACGCTCTGCAAGAAGCGGTGAACAGGACCGAGAGATATTTGAAAGATTGTGGTCTCTCGTGCGCTCCGGATAAATCGCAACTTTTGGTGCTAAAAAAGAGGGCGAGAGGTCGTCCTCCACCGGAAACACCAGACCCCGTACTAACTCTACATGAAGATAACATCCCACAAGTCGACGTGCTCCGTGTCCTGGGAGTAGTATTTCAGAAGGATGGTGCAGGGATCACCACAGTGCAAAAACTCCAAGAAACAGTCACACAAGTTACGCACCTAGTAAAACGGGTAACAAACAGAAACCACGGCCTCAAGGAGCAAGACACTTTGAGAATCATTCAAGCACTCGTCATCAGCAGAATAACGTACGGGACCCCGTATCTGGGGCTCAAAAACAGCGAGCGCGAGAAGATTAACACACTCATTCGCAAGACATACAAACTGGCCTTGGGGCTTTCCCCAACAACCTCCACAGAGAAACTACTCCGATTGGGTTTACATAACACATGGGAAGAGCTGGCAGAAGCACACAAGGTGAGCCAGGTTGAAAGACTTAAGCTCACCAGTACAGGCAGGGACACCTTAAGAAGACTGGGCTACGGAATCGAAGACGAGTCAAGAAGTAAGCAAAGGATTCCATTACAACTAAGAGACAATATCACAGTTGCATCCATTCCTCGCAACATGCATCCAGAACACAACAAAGAACGACGAATGGCAAGAGTGAGAGCACTGAGAAAGACCTACGAGAGAGACGATGACCGCGTGCGGTACACAGACGCAGCGAAATACAAGGGAAAGAAAGCACACGCGATTAGCGTGGTAAACAACAAGGGAGAAGAAATCGCGGCGGCCTCCGTGAGGACCCCAGACACGGACTCAGCAGAGGAGACAGCAATCGCTCTTGCGGCGACGACAGGCAAGGAACTCCTCACGATAATAACAGACTCACAAGCCGCCTGCAGAAATTACCAACTAGGCCGAATATCACGATTGGCCCTCGAAACGTTAAAAAAAATCAAAGATCCCCCCGAAATAGTCATAGTCTGGACCCCAGGACATGAAACCCTAGCGGGTAATCTAGCGGCGCATGCCGCTGCCCGAGAACACTCTCTCCGGGCTACCTCGCTGGGCGACCGTGCTCCAGCGGATACAGACGAGGGCGTTCCAAAAAGATACACCGACATTCTAGCGCATTACAGACTAGGGAGGAGAACCTACCCTCCCCCACACCCTACAATATCCAGAGAGGACGCCGTGACACTTAGACAGCTACAAACTAACACTTTCCCGCACGGCACATTATTTCACGCAATGTACCCAACTCAATATGACTACGACTGTAAAAACTGTCGAGTGCCTAACTCTCTCTACCATATGGTATGGGAGTGCATGCACAACACCTCCATACCCCCCATTTCCCGACCAACCGCGGAGCAGTGGGAGGACCAGCTGACCAGCTTAAAACCTGAGGACCAGTCCCGACTGGTGAACAGGGCCAGACTGGCAGCGCGGGACCATGGCATCCTGGACTGAGGCAGCCACCCACCTGGGGACGACCCACAAGCTTTCGTCTGCTCAAGTTATAATAAAGTTTATTCCTCCTCCTCCTGTCCTTGGACAACAACCGACTTTAAATCAACTGTCCTTGCATTGCCGCTGACCTGCTTTGTCGTGCTTACCTCCCGTTGAGGTGATGGGGATCAGGAGCTTCGGGGTAATCTCGGCACTAGCGACAAGGGCTGCCAAAG
This sequence comes from Ixodes scapularis, assembly GCF_016920785.2. Lineage (NCBI taxonomy): Eukaryota > Metazoa > Arthropoda > Arachnida > Ixodida > Ixodidae > Ixodes > Ixodes scapularis. The sequence goes on from NW_024609870.1 coordinate 1,750,371, forward strand.
ATAGCCCTCAATGTCCCGCGCATGCTCCTCAAGACGTGGTCGAGGGTCGTTCGGCACGAACCCCTGCGGGCCAATCCATTGGTACGGGCACCTCCAGTAGACATGGTCGGCCTCACGCAGTGGTAGCAGAGTGGTTTTTGGTCGACCATTAGCAGCACCTCCATTTTCCTCGGTGCACTTTGTTCAGCACGGACTTCCACTGGTTCTTCCCGATGTAAGGAATGCTTCGGCGTTGGGGTGTCTCGTTGAATTGGCATTGAATACAAACGGGTAGCCGGTGGCGGTCGTCGTGACTTTGTGGCACGAGTCGCCCTCGGTTCGTCAGATGCCGCTTTGCTCGAAGAATCTCCAGTTGAAATGCCTGTTGGACTTGTTCCGAAACAATCTTGGCAATAAAAATAAAAGCCGGGCAACTGATGGTAGGAAGTAGCTTTTTGGTATCCTCCAGGACAATGTCGTGGATGATGTCGTGGATGCCTGGGAGGCTGGGATCGAAGTTGCAGCTGGACGACTCGAGTGTAGAGATGCTGGGGAGTTGTTGATAGTTACAGGCTCGGGCCTGCAGTGTACATTCAATGTTGGAAGCCTCGGTGATATGAATGCTTCGACTGCTGTCGTGGGGTGCGGACAAAGCTGCCGAAGGTGTTGTCCCTCACATGAGAGGCATGGGATTCTTAGCTTCTTGTCTCGTGTAGCATCAGGGTTGGCGTGGGTGCTTGATCAGGTGCAATGGCGGTGACGGTCTTGTTGGCGGTGACGATGGCGGTGACGGTCTTGTTGGGGCCGTGTCCTGGACAGAAAGAGGAACTCGGCTATCTCTCATCAACGTTGGCTGATGAACGTGCACTTAAGCTCGATCTCGCAAACTTCCCAAGACGTTAAGGAAAATTCGTGGTCCTAAACCAATGCCTGGCGCTTTCTTCCACGCGAAGTATAGACCTTTCCATCGCTTATCGCCCAGGCGAAAAATGTCGAGTCACTGGACTGTTACGCAGGCGCGGCGTACGATTTTTTCGCAAGAGGCGCTATTGCGCGTGCTCAGAAGGCGTTGAACAGCCCAGTAAGAAAAGATGGCAGCTCGCAGAAGGCGTTTGTTGGAAAGGTCTATAGGTTCTGCAGGAGTTGGTTGTTTGTCCATCGACTGCGGCAAGCGACACAGTCATGTTGTTCAACCCAGCCCTCGACGTCTTCATACACCTTGCATAAAATATCGTCGGAGTGTGAGGTGCTACGGGCATGCAAATAATGGTGAAAGCGGACACGGTTTGCTGCTACAGGTTTGTCATTGTTGGCTTAATCAGCTTCAGTTTCTCTGGCATAAGACAGAATTCCGGTTGTTCTTGCTGGTAGCAGCGATTGGTTCGGATTTCATGTTCTTTGTGGCGTATTTCCGAGGTTCGCCCTTGTGGTACTCGCCCGTCTTGCAGGTTTTCTGCCGCGCTCGTGTTAGGAGTTTGTTCACGGCTCGCCGGGGTTAGAGACACGGGATGGTCGGCCACCCGCGTCCCGTTATCGAGAAACTCGGCTGACGAGCCGCCAGGGTGCACACAGAGTGAAGGGCTATGGATAAAGTATCCAGCACCTCCACCAGAACATACGATGACAGCTGAGCGTGACCTGGAACTTTCCAGAATAGTAAATATTGATAGAAGGTGTGACTGGAGCGAGCATCCGTGACAATATAACAAAACTGACAGACGAGGGTCTATCCTGACCACTAAAGAAGCTGCATTGCTTTAGTGGCATTCTGTCCGAATAAATCTTCTCCATCGGGGTTTGGCGACTGCCGTGGACGAACTAAACTAAAATGAATGTGGAACCACTTTCCTGGTAATGAGCCGCTGCAGACTGTCGTCGCAAAGCGGCATGAACGTGTGGACAGGGTAGGTAACACGCGTGATGAAATGTCCATACAGCTTGCAATTCACGGAGTGAGTGTTGATGAAACTTGTGTCCACGAAACGTGCTACATACCAGCGGAATCAATACCAACTGCAACACCTGTGCTCCGTGAAAGAGCACGTCTACGCCAGAACAATTTAGGAAGCAGCACAGCATCACCTAAAGCACGGCCGAGGAACTACCAGCTTGGAGGCAGCTCTTCGGTGCGCCGCACAACCAAAGTGAGCTTTCGGTCATCTGAACGAAGCGGCACCACGATTGCCCACTGCCAAGCACGACTCACGCAATTTCCGTCGCTAAACTGTGTGTCCAGGTACTTTGCACACGCTTCACTGCAGACCTCGACGATTCCGATGGGCAATGAGTGCACAGAAACGTCGCTTTAAAATTTACTTGCGGTATCCGAATCAATCCGAGGTCCGGACAAGGTAGAGCCGATTGTCTCTTTCGTGGTAATATCCCCATCGGTCACCAGCGAAATTCACCCCGTTCCTCCTTATTTTAACGTTATACCTACGTCAGACACCACGCTGAACTTTGAAGTCATTCTCGACGGGCCTCACATGACGGCTTCCGCGTCTGAAACCAACTCGCGGACGCGAACGACGACGAACAAAGTATCCGACAAGCTCCGGCCCAGCTGGGACCAGCCGCTGCGTGGGCGCTGCCATCTTTCCTGAGACGTCACGTATTTGGTTTGGTCACGTGACGAGTGGTCAAATTTGCGTACAATGGCAGCCGCCTTATGGGGGTCACTTTCGAGTGCAGACTGGAACCCCAGTTTACAGGGTTTCCGGTGTGCACTCGAATGTTCTGCAATGTCATACCTCTGAGAGTATTTTGAACGGCTCAGGGGATGAATCTCTTAAACAAAAAGTAAACGCTCATGCCGTAGTTATTTGAAAGCCAGTAAATCAAGCCGCTCCTCTGCGGTTCGAAGCCACGTGCTTGTTTTTTCGAGCGGCAAGTCGTATACTGAAAAAAAAAAGAATTTATTTTTGATATGTTGATTGGACACAATCATATGACTTGGCAAATGTTGCATATCAGTTCTTATATGTCGCGTATCAGTTCTTATATGTCGCATATCAGTTTTTGGGTATTTCATATCAGTTTCATATATCACATATCAGTTTTTGAATATTTCATATCAGTTTCATATACCGCATATCAGTTTTTGGATATTTCGTATCAGTTTCATATGTCGAATATCAGTTTTTGGATATTTCATATCAGTTCTTATATTGAATCATATAATTTTTTTTTCGGTAGGGGTTTTGGACTGCCTGTTTGCTTGGTGTCCGACAATGGAACACAATTCACCGGATAACAATTTTCCGAGCTCATATCCCTGAACGGTTCCCGCCATTTAAGGACTGCACCTTACTACCGACAACCGAATGGGCTTGCAGAGAGTGCCGTAAGGACGGTCAATGATGGCTTGAAGAAACTCTGGGGAGGTTCCCTCACCACACGTTTGGCAAGATGTCTGCTCGCGCGTCACCGCGCTCCATCGGCCACACGAGGCCAATATCCAGCAGAGCTGATGCTCGGCTTCCGCCCAAACGTTCGCATGGACCTCGCCACCATGACGACCAGCGAGGCAAAGGACGACACGAAAGGACTCGGCAACCTCAAAGAAGGGAATTCTGTGTTCGCAAAGAACTACGGAGTTGGTGAGCGTTGGGTGCCGGGAGTCATCTCGAAGGTTTTGGGAAACCGTATGGCTATAGTAGAGACCCACCACGGCTCAATGAGGCGCCACATCGACCAGTTGCGCCCCCGACACCATAACTTGACTGTACCAGAGATTTCTGTGAATTGGCCACCCGACCCCAGCTTTTTCGACAGTATGCCGGACAGCCGACCTTAAATTCAATCTGCCCCACTACGACGCTTTGATCGAACACGCAAGGCACCAGACCGGATAGACTTATAGCTAGTGTGGGTGGTTTGGGGGAGTGATGCATATGGGTATTTGACCACCAGGGTGCCAGCGTCTTCCGGCGGACTGCCCGCGCACGCTGCGCCATTGTTCCTGGTTTGGGGGAGTGCTGCATATGGGTATTTGACCACCAGGGTGCCAGCGTCTTCCGGCGGACTGCCCGCGCACGCCGCGCCATTCTTGTTCCATGCAACCGCCATGAGGTTCAGACTCAACATGTAACCTTATCAGTTAACAAACAATATGCGACTTCGTGACAAGTACGTTTTCCCCAACGACGCAACAAAAACATTCTCCTCTTCTTGCTTTTATCGCCATGTTGTATGAGCAGCGAGGAGGTCGTACAGCGGTCGAAGAAATGAGAGCAAATTGGGAAGAAAACGCTGGTATTAGTTGATGAGCCCAAGGTAGCTTTGAAGCTGCTTCAAATGAAATGGTCGCGGAGCATTTACAACAGCTTTTATTTTTTGTGGCGCTGATGTCGGTCTTTCTGCTTCAATTACATGACCGAGGTATTCCACTTCAGAGGCCATGAAGGTGCATTTATTTAGCTTGAAACTTACACCGGCGTCCTCTGCACGCTGCAGTACTCGCTCGAGATTCTTCAGATGGTCCTTGTTGATGAGCCAAGTCACGAGGATGTCGTCGAAGTATACGACGATACGTCGGATGCTCTGCAGCAGATTTTCCATCTCTCTGGGAAGTTGCAGGAGCTGAAGATACCCCAAGCGGTAGTCTGGTGTATATAAAAAGTCCTTTTAAAATGTTAAATTTCACAAGATTTTATTTTTTATATTTTTTTTTTACTTTTAGGTTTGAGCTTTACTTGCTGATACGCGTCTTTCAGGTCCAGTTTATTGAACTTGACGCCACTCGAAAGCTTTGCCCACATCATTGGATTGGAACCACCTTCCCGCCTCAATAGCTAACATTAGTGATATTGTTTTGTTTAAAGGGACCATGAAATGATTTTAAAATCGAATTTTATCCACCGCACGTCGTACAATGTGTGAAAAGAAACACAAAAACACAAAAATAAAGAGCCAAAAAAATTATTTGCTATAGAACTTTTAAAAGAAAACTGGACTCTTTTGCGCCTTCCTTCCTTCGCCTGTTCACTACGATGCATCCGCGGAAATGGAGCACGTCAGCCAAATCCAGGTCGCCTATTGGGTAAGAGCCTACCTCACCAGCACCGCGATCGTTAACAATAAATAGCCGGCGAATGTTTCCTAAAAGTTTTGTTAAATAATATTCAGATCCACATTTTGTAGCATAATTAGAGATGTGTGGCGAAAATTGCCAAATTTGATAATGCTGAGAGCCAAGCGCCATCTATCGTGTGGTAAACGAAGCAACTACTGCGCGTGCGCAGTAGGGCAGGGCCGACAGTTACTTGGGTGAGGGCGACCGACGAACATTTATTTTCTTTGTTTTCCTTCCTCTCAAAACTCTGACTGACTGAACGTTTATTTTTGTACGTGTTCTTCCCGCGCGTGCCGACTTCAAGCAGCAAGAAAACAGTACTTAAAACAGACCACGACGAACAAGAACGCTGGGTCCACCGACTCCGACGAAGCGAGCTGCTCAGAATATAGGCCTAGCAGGCATTCCGACTCGGCGCTGCGTTGCTTCGTCGCAAGACCGTCTGCCTACGACCGGCTGGCGTGCTAAATGGAATATGCCCGCGCGACCCTTGTGGACCCTTCCCGTATTACAGCTTGATCACTGACCTCAATTCTAGATTAAGAGGTGAGGTCAATCTCTTCCCCTTGTTTTCCGAGGCAGCGTTGACGAACACTCGTCGAAAAGGGACTCTCGTCGATTCTATCTTCTTGTTTTGTGTGATATAGAGCTGAAATAAACGCCGCATGGATTACCTTCATAACACGGTATGTACACTTTGTTATTGGTATGCCATTTTTATTCTGACAGACTGCACGTCACTGTCGAGCTATAACAGTTCGTGGGAGGTATACGTACAACCCCGGTCCAACCTTTCTTTGCCGAGTGTCGCGTCAGTATCGAGTTGCAATCGTAAAAGAACGGTCCCGAAGCGCTTACAAACAGCGCGAATACAGCACTTCCATCAAGCGCGCGCGTCCGCTCCGAGTGTAAACAGGTATTTACGTGGCTCTTGCTGACACTCGTAGTTCAAACGTATCTTTTTTAACGTCGGCTCGCTCCTGCATCTCCGAGGCCGCGAAAAACGCCATCTACGTCGCTTTGCAAACGACTGACACGGGCCGGCCCTTCTGCCAACAATGACAGGGTGGTTGACTTCTGGAGTCTTCACCGGAAGACTCGCTGCACTTCCCAACAGGCATACCGGCGTATGGGACTAGTCCCATGCTGTCGCTGTAGCGCAACATATCTCATTGAATTTCGACCAGCTGCGATGCGGCGATGAGAGGCGCCGATTCAGGAAATACGTCGGTGACATCAGCGCAGTAAAACCTACCGGCGCACCCCAACTCGTTGCCGCTAACACTCCCATTCTCCTACTGCCGAGAGAACTTCCGGTTCCGGAAACGGCCTACGTCACGGCTTGTTTTGCGGTCAGTTGGAGAGAATGAACAAGTCGATATTTCAATAATTTTTTGTGTAGAAGTTAATAAACCGAGACGAAAACGGATGCCTGTTCGGCATTCAGTGAACATTGACGGTTTAATGTAAAAGTTATCTGGAAAAAGTAAAAAGGTCATTTCATGGTCCCTTTAAGAGAGTTCTAACTAACATGTGCACATTGTAATTATGATTTTAATGTCCACTCCCCTCTTCAATATATTACCACCTTGAGGGTATTTGAAATAAATAAATAAATAAATAAATATCCCCCAATCTGGGCACTGGGTACTTCTCAAGAATAGGATGTGCTCCCTCTTGAATGGTAATCTTTGCTTGCACAACTTTGAGCGTACCAAGTCCGTCAGAAACGATTTCATTGTGATTTTATAGGATTAAATACACGACGGATTTAAAAGTTCCTTGACATCGGCTAAGCTCATGTAAAGATGGTGTGACATGTGCACACCAAACACATCTGGTGGGCCTGATGCGCACTCCAAAGCACGTTAGCGATGTGCACACCAAAACACATTAGTGACTCTGGTGTTTACACCAGGACGCACCAGACCCGGTATGGTGGATTTTTCGACAGAAGTGTAAACGTTTCTAGGCTGGCAATGCAAGCTACCGTCCGATAGAGAAGGTGTAGCCAGTATTATGAATTAATTTATTCACTATATGGTGTATATATAATCGCTTGCTGAAGGTACTCTATTCGTCGTCATAAGGCCTCACAAGAAAAAAAAAGCGAACTGAAAGGACAACGCTGAACAGAAGCGGCGACCCTCTTAAGCTCAGCGTGTTCCTTGTTCCTATAAAACGCCGGAAAAATATAACAGCGTTTGCTAGGAACAAAGAAGCGAGGTGGGGTTGTTATTCTATCACCAAGGGCTGAGTGAGAGAAAGAGGCTCGTCTCAATTTAATCAGCGGAATATGAACCTCATAGCAGGAATGTCAAACAGCTCTCGCGTTTTGACGTCCGTCTGCTGCAAAGCACAAAAAGAGCGCTCTACCGCTTTTTTGTACCTCACGCAAGTTCTAGTATATCTTGTGAGTTGAAGCGTCTTGGACACATATTAAGGAGTGCATGAAACATGCGTAACAGTTAATTTCTCAAAATGTACAGCACGGACTGGAGAATAATCGTCGTGCTCGCAACCACGGCATCCAGATGTAAGCTTTCCTTTATTTGACGTTTCCTGTCGTTTAGTGTGCTTTATGTAGTCCGTTGGATCCTGCTGTATCTATTCCCACAGTTTCATCGGGAAACTTCGTTTTCTTTTATTATTTTACATCGCTAAAGGTAATTTCAACCAAGTGCGGGACCCTTTTCGTAGACTAGCATATATGCGGTAGTTTTTGGTGTTCAGAAACAATCAAATTGTTTGTCATGTGGTCATCTAGTGCAGCAGCAATATGTGAAATCGATGACCTTCTACTTAATAACAGATACTGAGCACCTATCTGCTTACACCACTACTCTAGAGTCAATCTAGCTTATAATAGCTATTTCGCAACACTAGACCGAACCGCAGCGCGGCTTGTATGTAGCACAATACTCTTAGTGTGAACGAGATGTCTTCTGTACTTTGTGGTTTTGTCTCGGAATTGAAAGAGTGTCGTCCAAACTGCTGTTGTGGTGGAAAGTACTTATTATGTGCACAAACTCAAGCTGTAACTTTGGTTCCCTTTTCCATATCCTTGCGAAGTAAATTGAAAAAATGCTCCTTAGTCACCTTAACATAGCAGTGTCGCGCAGCGTACTTTTGGCAACATGCCTTCCGTATGTGATGCATAGATTTAATTCCAAATGGCAATTTCGTATTCGAAGAAGGGCTGTCATCGCACGCGCTATGTGGCAGGAGCTTGCAACGGGAAGGCATTTTATTTGAAGTTGTGCAACTTCGGATAAGTGAGGCCTTTACCTGGATAGAACGCTGCATTCTATTTTGGTGTTCTGAAGCAAGTTAAAGTTCAACACCGACTCTTCAGCAACATGCGCTGATAAAGTCAACTTTAAATACTGTATCATCTTTTTTCAGTCTTTTCATTCTACCACCTAAAGAATTCAGGTTGCCACGTCAGAACGCTTACGCTTGCTTGGGCGATTGAGGATCACGTGCCGCCCTTTTGTCTCCGTCGCGCGTATGTGCGGGATGAGATGACTACTGGATGTCGCCGTAATTTTCACAATGCCTCGAAAGAGAAAGGGGCAGACTGAAGACGAAATAGCCGAAGAGACACGGTGTTGTGCAGATCATGATCATGCTCTACGCCTCAGTGATACGCTGGAGAAAAAATGAAAGCCGCTTACAACTCCCTGTAACTCCGAATTAGAGCGCAGCTCTTGAGGAGGAGGAGGGAAGGGCACTGGGGGGGGGGGGGTTAAACTAACCAGGGGGGGTCACGTGACCTTGGGGGTCACGTGACCCCCAATGCCGATGATGTCCTCACTGACGTCACTGATGACGTCATCAGTGACGATGACGATGCGGGTACCGATGACGCCATTAGTGACGTCACTGATGACTTCACCAGTGATGATGACGATGACGATGCGAATGTCGGTGACGTCATCAGTGACGTCGCTGATGACGTCATCAGTGATGATGACGATGACGATGCGGATGCCGGTGACGACATCAGTGACGTCACTGATGACGTCATCAGTGATGATGACGATGACAATGCGGATGTCGGTAACGTCCTCAGTGATGATGGCGATGCGGATGCCGGTGACGTCATCAGTGATGATGACGATGACGATGTGGATGCCGGTGACGTCATCAGTGATGACGATGATGATGTGGATGCCGGTGACGTCATCCGTGATGATGACGATGACGATGTGGATGCCGGTGACGTCATCAGTGATGATGACGATGACGATGCGGATGCCGGTGACGTCATCAGTGATGATGACGATGACGATGTGGATGCCGGTGACGTCATCAGTGATGATGACGATGACGATGTGGATGCCGGTGACGTCATCAGTGATGATGACGATGACGATGTGGATGCCGGTGACGTCATCAGTGACGATGACGTCATCGGGGGGTCACGCGACATCGGCGGGGGTCACGTGACCTCGAGGAGGGGGTCACGTGACTTCGGGGGGTCACGTGACCTCGGGGGGTCACGTGACCCCCCACGAGGTCACGTGACCCCGGTGGGGGGCTCGCGCGGTGCATTATGGGACATTTCCCATGATGCACCGCGCGGTTACGCCGACGGCGACGCCGACGGCGACGGCGACGGCGACGGCGACGGCGACGGCGACGCCGCTCAAGCCGGAAACGGGCCCCTAAGAGCTGCGCTCTAAAAAGTGAAAGCCGTTTACAACTCTCTGTAACGCCGAATTAGAGCGCAGCTCTTGAGGAGGAGGAGGGAAGGGTACTGAGGGGAGGGTAGACCCCTCCTCCTCCTCCTCCTTCTCCTCCTCCTCTCCTCATTCTTTAATATGCTCCGGGGGGGTCACCTGACCTCGGGGGTAGGAGGTCACGTGACCTCGGGGGGAGGGGGGTCACGTGACCTCGGGGATGGGGGCCACGTGACCGGGGGGCCACGTGATCTCGGAGGGTCACGTGACCCTGGGAGGGATCGCGTGACCTTGGGGTCACGTGACCTGGGAGGTAACGTGACCGGGGGGGGGGTCACGTGACTTGGGGGTCACGGGACCTGGCGGGTCACGTGACCTGGGAGGTCACGTGACGTAGGGGTCACGTGACCTCGGGGTTCACGTGACCTTGAGATGACCTTGAGAGGGGTCACGTGACCTCGGGGGTCACGTGTCCTGGGCCGGTTTTCTCGAAGCGATGGTAAACCCATTTTAGTAAACCACGGTACCTAGGAAGGAAAAAGTACCTAGGTACTATAATCAACGGCTGGATATAAAACCACAATAATTATTTTTGATTGGGCAGTAAGATGCGTCATCGATCGGTGAAACAAGCCAGTCATTTTGTTTATTCTCTTTTTCCGCTGGTTGTTATCGCTCTAGTATGGTATTTTAAGTCAAAATATAGTAATGTTGTACTTGAAGAACAATTTATTTGCTTCAGATGCTACGAAGAAATTTTAGCTACCATGCTAGAGTTTGTCGACGAATATTTGAAGACGTAAGAAACATTTCCTTCAATATGTTTCGCCATAAACAACGCATAACTCTCCCGAGTCCCTTCCAGTCTGGCAACGCCGCTGCTGTAGACTCGTTTTTGTTCCCTGCGACGCACGTTTCTACGATTCCTGCTGATCTCAACTGTTTGCCCTCTCTTCCGTTTGCCCAACCGATCCACCGATTAGCCCACCGACCGACTGCGGACTTACTAACAACTGATTTGCCGACCTATTTGTACTTTGATAACGGAAACGATGTCGAACGGGACGAGGCGTCGACGTCGACGAGACCGCGCGTACGCGCAGTACGCTGTCGTCATGCTGGGACGACAACGTGTGTTCCGGGACCGCCTCGATCCGCTGGAAGAATTCGACGAGGATGCGCTGCAGCAACGATTCCGGTTTGGTCGCGCGGGAATTATGTTTCTCGCGGAGACGCTGCGCCCGGACTTGGAGCGGTCGACGCGTCGCAGCTGCGCCTTGTCCGCAGAGCAGCAGGTGATCGTCGCTCTGCAATTCTACGCCACAGGCAACTTCCTCATCACTGCAGGCGACTACGTCCACGTGCAAGTCTCTAGTGCTTCACGGTCCGTGAGGCAGGTCACCGTAGCTTTGGCACGTCGAGCAAGGGACTTCATACGGTAAAGAGTTCCTAAGCGTTCCGAGTCAAAAAAAAAAAGTCAGATTGTGTTGAGTTTGTTTATGAGAAGCTATACGCACTCCGTCGTGCACCTCGGCCGGAAAGGGCTATACGCAATACGCGAAACTGCCCTCCAGAGAAGAGGGAAAGAAGGAGCTACCCTCTTATGAGGGTCCTCCTTTGTGCCTCCCGGGTTTGCACAGGCATTGCTATTCTCCTGCCAGATGATTAGAGAAGATTAACCTGTCACTCAACATTCTTACAAAGGCAGTTTCCCTCTCCTCCTTTTACTTGGTGTTCAAAAGTATGCGATGTGACGTCAGTGCAGGGAGCCTATAACACGAATGGTTACTACGTGTTTTATAAGCAATGGTATAGCATAGGGTTAAAAAAAAAAAAAAAAGATGCCATAGCATAGGGGCATACACCGTGCATAGGGCGGTAAGATGTCTGCTTCATACATAAGTGGACACGGGTTCGATCCGCGGTGTGGGCCCACTTTTTTTTTCTCGAACATTTTGTTTTGTCGAGGCATTTGGCGATATTTACGACGTTTCTTTTTTACGATGAACACTGAAGCAGAAAAAAAAAAACGAATGTTGTCGGCTAAACTTTGCATAAATGTGCATGCTAGGGTATTGTGCTGTAAATTAACTTGTGAATGTATTGGCAATGCAGGTGGCCTGACGTCGCAGAGAGTGCTGCCTTGCAGGAGCAGTTCTTTGACGTAGCCGGGTTCCCTTGTGTCGTGGGTGCTGTTGATGGCACCCAGATTCGAATCCAGGGGCCGCGCGTGCACGAGGAGGTGTACGTGAACCGCCACCTGTACCATTCCATCAACGTACAGGTGGTAGTTGACGCGTCCTGCCGCATACGCAATGTGGTTGCGAGATGGCCGGGAAGCACGCACGACTCCCGGATTTTCACCGAGAGCACACTATCAGTCAAGCTGGCCGATGGCATCTACGATGGCCTATTGCTCGGCGACAGCGGCTACACCTGCCAGCCGTGGCTGATGACGCCATTCCTGTCGCAATCATCAGCAGCAGAAGTGAGGTACAACACGGCACACACCACGACAAGGAGTATTGTTGAAAGGTAAGACAAAGTCACGCATCGTGGTGGGTTACTGGGCTGCTATATTGAAAAGAATGCCACTAGACAACGTAACATTTTGTTGTCATAGCACAGAAGACACTGTTAATTGTAACGCCCCTACACGCAGTTTTGTGTTCTCTAGACCCAGCAGAAAACAGTAATTGCACGGAACCTAAAGAGAGAAGAAAGAAAATACTATCCCAAGAATATATATTTATTTATTGTACTTTCCAGTGCCCCTATACAGCCCGAGGGCCTGCATAAGGGTGCAACGTAGACACATATATGCAGTGTTGCATAAAAAGCAGACACGCAAAACGCATGCATCGTATCAAAAAACAAAAACGTGAAATATTCTCCAACATATTTTTTGGAGAACATATCACGTTGTTCGTTCGTTAGGGGCAGGATTTGTTACATACGTGTGAAAGGCAATATTTTGGTTCAACCTGGATACAGAAGAGCAAAAAGATACAAATGCAAAGCCGTTTTTTTTCCGGCCCCACCTTTACAGAAATTACACGCCTACTTGTCATACATCCTAAAATACTCCACACTGCTGGGACTCGCCGTAAAAATGTGACAAATTGCACCGGGCTCGGGTTGCTATAGGGAAGTCGTTGACAGATATCTTCGGACTGCTAATGTTAACGACTGTTTGTATGAAACTGTGTTTCGCTTACACTCAGCTATGAGGAACATTTGTCGAGGGAAGTTTAATATGGTCTACATGTAAACATACTGTTATATATCTTGGCAATGATAAGAAATGATTGCCGGGTTTTCGGTAGGCTATAGCATTCAGAAAGTATGAAATATTCTCAGCCCTAATATATTAGTGTAATTTAAATAAATAATACTCATTCTATCCATATGATGCACGCAGGACAATACGCCAGCTGAAGCGCAGGTTCCACTGCCTGCACGCCGAGCTGCGCATGGAGCCAAGCAGATGCTGCGACCTCATCGTGGCATGCTGCGTGCTCCACAATCTCGCCAAGAGATACCCCTGCGCGATGCCAGGGACTGCCATCCCGCCTGAGGTTCCTGTGGAGCCCATGGCAGCCGGCCGTGGAGAAAGCAACGAGGCCCGGCGTGCCCTTGTCGACCAGTTCTTCTGTTGAGCGTAAGTATGTGGGTATGTGGTCTTTTCAATTCAAACTGATTTTCTTGAATGCGAGAAACATACAGAGATATTGTCCTCTCTGTGTGTTTACCAGGCTCCGTAAATGGATAAACATAATAACAAGTTGAATGTGGCACGCGATTTCATATAATAAATTTTCTTGAATGCTTCGTGGCATCTTTTGGCTGTGGTTTTACCAGCAGCTGATATAAGGGGCTGAACCAACCCCAGCATATTCCTTGGAGAACATAGCTATTTTAATCTTTATTAAGCACTCTTCATGTATGGTTTCAATACGAGGGTAAACAGGCTTTGCGGAATTCACTCGTTGCAAAAGAATGGAAGCATTGGCAGATATTAGAGCAAGCAGATGTTGTGCTGCGACTGCTATCCACCTTTATTTGCAAAAGCGTCGCTTGGAGACGATGCAGCGCCCGTCGTATGCCGCTCAGGCGTCCACCCTCATATTGAAGACGTCTGTACCCTTTCCTGATTCCGAACATTGTAGCAGAAAGAGTGCCTCAAACATTGCAAACCATATTGTCTTGCAAACCCTCTTCATTGCAGCATGTTTTTTGTTGGTTGCAACAATGACATGCACTTAAGATGTAATGTGGCGGCGTCCAAACAAGGTAACTCTTCTGAACAGCATTGCAGGCACGGATCAGAATCATTCTCGCCTCATCCAGTTTCGGTATGTAGTAACAAATGCCCGAAAGATTGATTGACATGTCTTGCAGCGTACCTCGTTGTAAAAGGTTAGAGTTGGTCAAGCAGCATAATTGCAACTGCGTTTAACAGTGAAATTGCTGCATGACCCATGGAACCACATACGCAAAAGTCCTGCAATATATTGCTGTTGTGTGCCTCGGTCAACAGTGCGTGCTGCTTTTGTGCGAAAAGCTTCGGCCCACTTCTGCGTGTTGGTCATCGTGCTTGTCTTCGTACTACAGGCTACGCGAACATCAATGCCCTCAGTGCGAGTAATTATAGGGGTGAGCGAAATAATAGCCTTAAAAATAATACCATTTCATTTTATTGCGCCTCTGTCCTATAAGTTGGTATTATTACCATATTTAAAAGTATTCTACAGGTGAGAGGAGTCAACCTGTATGCGTCACAGTAGTGTTCCGATTATAACAGCCATTAATGGGTCATGTACATAAGAGGAATAATTCTGTCATTGGTTATTTCACTTAGTAAAAGAGTAAAGGGTGTATAAAATCACTGTCGAACAACGTTGAAGTATGGTAATGCCTGTTTTTTTCGCGAAGTGAACAAAAAGAGTACAGAGTTCCTGAACGGTGTAAATTCCGCGACACACTCTCCTTGAAGAAATCAGGCACACCGAGTGGTCACACCAGTAACCATGCATTTAAACGCATAATCACTGTTTGCGCCGTGCAGGCACTTCCTAGGTTATTTGCTTACTTGCTGTTTTGTTTTGAGCAGGGTCGAATTGTTAAGCTTCTTTCCTTAGTGCCCAACAATGATGTTTTTGACGTGTCGACAGGCTTGCGCACATGTATGAAAACTCCGCTGGTTAGATTGTCGCTGGTGTCGGATACCAATGTGGTACTCTGGAATACTGGGGAGGCGATAAAAATATTTCATTATTCGTTAAAATTACTTGCACCATCTTACTGGCTGTCGCATAGGGTCGAGTGTTTTTCTCCAGGGACGACTACCCCATAACATACTGAGGTTTTCACAAATCCTTGCATTTCAGAAGATACTTTTATTATTTCACATCCGCCCTTGCTTCGTCAATCTAAAAAAAGAAAAAAATCTTAGAACTTAATGCCCCCCCCCCCCCCCCTTGGTCTGTTCTGATTACTCCTTTCCCAATTGTTTTTTCAAAAGCTCAATTTGAAGTTCAGCCTGCAAGGTTTGTAGCCTTAGCATTTCAGTGTAATACTGTTTAGCAGCATCTGCTGCAGCGATTTGTGCATTGTAGGCATCTATGGCTCTTTTTGTTGCCTCCCTATCCAACAGGAGGTTCTCCGCCTCCATCTGCTGCTGGTCCTCAGCTTGCTGCTGATACCTCTGCTCAGCTTCCCGACACCAACGTCTCGTCTGCAAGACACGGGGAGCTGCTGCCCACTCTTCTGCTGCTGCCACCCTTTGGCCGCTTCCTGACGCCCGAGGCTGCGGCGCTGCCGTTTGCCTCAAGCTATCGCTGTGACAAATGGATATGCAGGAAGTGATTTGCTGTAGTTATTAAAAGTGTGCATGCAACATACGTATAACATACAGTGTTTGTCACCCCGACATGTTGGTGGAATTTTTCCACAGTGTACTTAACTGTAGAACAGAAACTCTCTGATGCTTCAAGCATCTCCGAGTGGACCACACACATGGTGCTCATGCAGAAATCCATGCTCACCGTAATATCCCGAGAAATTGCCCACCCAAAACTGATAGCACATTAGGTAAAAATAAGGGGTAGGCTAACATTCGGTGTTCACAAGGTAGCTCAACTTGAGCCATTGAAAAATAGAAAGTCCTGCTACAAATCAGGATGGGCTATCTGTTGGGGATGGGTCGTCTCTCGGGATATTACGGTAATATTCGTTGTACCGGTTGCAACTTTCAGTATTTCATTACCTTTAGCTTTCTTATAAATTTCTTAACCTTGCCATTTATTTCACCTAAGGATGTTGTGAAACCAAACATTCAAGTCTCGTTGTTTACGAAATCCACGATGCTACAAAAGAGTTTTCGCTTGGCTATGTATAGAGTCATTCTTGCTATGGCTTTCTATCCTGCTGTTAAACCGATAACTGATGCCAGCAACGCTACCTCTTTCCTTTTTGGGTTCCGCACTAGTTCGTCACAGCATAAACGATGAGTTTGTTCACTCATTCAACAACTAATCAAATATCATGCGTAACAACAGGGTTATACCTTTCTTTTTCAAAGGAAGAATATCGTCTTATTTGTTGCACCTGTTGGTTAAGAGGTTAGAACTAAATATCACCACCTTGCATTCCTTCAACCATCAAAAAGTGTATTACAACTCTTTGCTCGGATATCTGCCTTTGGTACATCGGTAGTTCTGTTGTCTGGGTGTTAGTTATGTTAGTAATGAGCACATTTTGCTACATATCCTTCTGTGTGTGTTTTTTGCAGGTTGTTTGTAGAGCAATTATGCGGCCGTATGAGTAAAATGAAGAGAAATTCACGATTACATGCTTGCCATAAGTGACCCAAAGGCAGTGCAGTATGTCCGCTAGCCTGGGCTCCCTATCCCTAACCTGCATCACGCAGTAGTGATACATGAAAGTGCGCTGATTTCCAATTAGATATTGTGTGTATGGCACTATGACAATTTTTACAATCTCCCTGTTCTCACATCAGTTTCTTAGGGTCCCACCATTAATAACAGAGCTGTTCTGCATGCCCGGCACCCAGTGCTGTTGACTTGTCATACAGACTGATGTAAGAGTAATCCACTCACTCTTCCGTGTCACCCTCAATGACATCCAGCCCACACAGGTTCGGCGAGTCGACGCCGATCACGTCGAGAACTGCCTGAATTAGGGGCGTCAGTTCATGGGGGTTCGGGCCGGCACCTACGAAATGAATGCACATGATTTTCATTCCGCAGTCACCGGGCCCCAGAGGCATTGCAGAGTGGAGGGGGATCAATAACCAACTACCAAGCTAGAATATAAACAGCAGAAATCCAACGGCATTATGAAGCATCAAATAAAAGCATAGTAATTTGTACTGTGTGGCAGAAATGTAACTTCTTAACATTGCAGTGGAGTGATCTCGCAACAGTGACCTTCCAACATGCACATCGCTGCGTGCAATTGTGCTGCAGTCAACTTTGTACATAGTGCTTTCTGTGTGCCTTGAGGATGCAGTAGTGTAGGGTATTCAGCGACGTGTTCGATGAACAACAATGCCCTAAGTTTTAGGACTGTTTTCTTAAAAACAACAGAAAACGCACAGTTTAGGTGGTGTGCTTTCAACATTTTGATCTCCTCTGTCTCAGGTCTACCACACTTTTTGCTGTTTCATGTGTGTCTCGGTTACTAAAACACGGTTAAAGGAAATTTCAATAAAGTGTTTCGAGATGTTGCCTCTTTTGATTTTATTACTGTTTTCGAACAGGGACAGGAATGTAGTGGAAAGTTACACGTCAACACTCACTTTTATATCTGTCATCAGTCATGCCATAAAAAAATTAAATGCAAACACGGCATTATAATCCATGGCAGAAAAGGTTCTGTTTATTTTTTGTGTCCCTGCCCCCCCCCCCCCCCCCCCCACACACTCATCTTTAAAGCGAACAATTGAAAACTAGTGTGTTTTTCGAAATATGCAAATTCCTCCGACTGACCTGTGCGCCCTTCATGCTTCTTGTAGTTGCTGTAGACCTTTCTGCATTTTTTCAGGAGGTTTTGCCACGCCTCCTTCAGCTGCTTTGCGGTCCTCTGAGCTCCCTGCTCATTCATTGCATCGGCAATGTCGAGCCACTCCTGCTGTCTCGTGTGTGCAGTTACTGCAGGACCGAATTTTCCCATAATTTGTTCCCTTCTTGCCCCAACTTCCCGAATTAACTTCTATCTCTCGTCTAATGCCATAATTTTTTGCCTCTGTTCGCAAGCTTTCGATACTGACACTTGGTCCATTTTCAACCGACGTTCGCGGTCAGGACACTATCGTCTGCTACCTTGGTTTCTCTACCCGCACACCTGCATTTTGCTATATATCGCAATAAGACGAAAGATAATCCTAATATCACTTTTAAAAACGAAAAAAAAAGCGAAAGGATGATCTCGTCAACTTTCTTTGTAATAAGTGTTTGTTTATTTCTCGTTTCTGCGACTTCTGCAGATGACATCGGCAAGGTTGATTCGTATACCGCGCTTGTACTATCTTTTCCATTGGTGGATGCATCGACCGACCGTCGCGGTCAGAACCAGACGCAGCGGCACTGCTTCAGCGTAAAGCTAAGGTTTTCGTCACCGTTGAATTGCTGGCCACCGGGGATATGTAGAAACCTCGATGCTGTCGACATGCTGTCGGCGCACTGCGAACAGAAAAAAAAACGGTACAATGTCTCAGCTGTTTACTCGGAACGAAGACTTTATCGAAGATAACCCCTTTCTCCGCAAAATAATCGCTGCTGGCGAGTTGGCGTGCATAGTGTAACAAATTAAACGTGTTCGTATACCAACGCTTGTCCGCAAAACATTTTTTACTCACCATAAAAACACTTGCAAGGCTGATGTACCGTCATATGTCCTGGGTCCCGGACTGGTGAAGAGTGATGCGTTCGCGGAACGCTGCCGTCGGTTAGCTTAGTTGTCCCTCTGAACTACCGCTTTGCTTGACGTGCTAATAGGTTGATAACGCGTCATTAATATAACAGCCGGATCGAAATGAATGTTCGGCAGAACCAAGCAGAACTATTAGCCCTCATTAAGCGACGTCGCGGCCATTTTGCTTGTAGGTACTGCTTCTCCCTCGGCGCCCCTGCTCGCCCAGTCACGTGACCTAAAATTCCCCGTTCTAGGGATAATAGTTAACTTTAAACGACGGTTTGCGTTCGAGAAAACGGGCCCTGGGGGTCACGTGACCTTGGGGTGACCTTGGTTACGCCGACGCCGCTCAAGCCGGAAACGGGCGCCTAAGAGCTGCGCTCTAAAAAGAGCGACGATTGGCTAGAGATAGAAAGGAAAGGTCGGCTTCGTTTGGCACGGCCGAATGTCGTTGTTTAAACTAGAAGCCGACAAGCTACGAGAAGCAGGGCACACATTTTCAGGGGTTTGTGCCGGGTGACTTTTACTTCCAAGTACTTAATGTTATGATGGTGCTAGCGGCGCCATGATTTGGTAGCGCCAAAATAAAAAAAAGTGTCTGCAGTGGCGCACCAACTTGTTTTTGATTGGGGAGGGGGGGGGGGCAAACCAGACCCCCCGCCCCCTCCCCCAAGGGCCGGGGGGCGGTGCCCTTGGTATCCCCTGCTGCTGCCGTCCAATGTTTGCCCTACCCATGCGCGGCTGTCTCAAGGGGGGGGGGGGGGGCAAACCGCATACCTTGCCCCCCATTCTGAGAACTGCGGGGGCAAGCGCCCCCCTTACCCCGCCCTCCCCCCCCCCCCCCCCCCCACCCGGTTGGTACGCCCATGGTGTCTGGCATCTCAGCCGCACGTACTACACGCGTCGAACAATACTTGCCTTTCTTTTTCTACTCCCAATTTAGTACTTCATAATTCATAACAAATTAGCAACGAGGGTAAAACCTGAACTGGCTTCTTCCAGCACAAGTAGTCACCATATTCAGCTTCGCCATGCCAAAATGCGCGACCTTGGAAACCTGAAGACTGGTCAGTCTACAGGGAAACCAAAAGATTTGTCAGAGTACGTGGAATGCACCGCGCTGTTCTTTGAAGCCAGCAGCCTTCCCTCAGCAAAAAGGCGGTCAGCCTTTCCTACGACCTGTGGTGCTAAGACGTACACAATCCTTCGAAGCATTCTGACCCCCGAAGCTCCTAATGAAGAGACCATAAAGAAGATATTGTCACGAAGGACGATTGTGGAGGCAAAAATAATTGAAGAAACTCAACGTTTAATGAGGCGACCTTGTGCCCAAAACAAAAAGGAAACAGGAGAAAACAGCAGAGCGTCGCGGGCGTCGATGTCGGCGAAACCGCAAGATCGAGCGCAGGGGCGAGACTGACTGCATATCAGCACGCGGAGTCCCTTATGTACGCGCGTTGAATTCTGGAACAATCGGCCTAGATTGTTCGGCGACTGGAACATTCGCAACTCGATTAGACGAGAATGTTCTTGAACTCACGAGAACGCAATGTTGAAAGAACAAATAAAAGAGCATTCCACTGACGGGAATCGAACCCAGACTTTCCGCGCGACAGTCAAGCGCGGTAACCCCTCGGCCACGCGCGCGGTCGCTCGCCGACAAGCGTGGCATTACTCCCCCCTTTGAAAAGGCATCGTAAACGTAAACGGCAACAAAACAGAGCAAAACAATCAAAAGAATGGGAACATACGGAGGCTCGCGAAACACAATCCTATCAAGTGGTGCACAAGATCACAGTTCGCAGTCTTATCGCGCGTAGTACGGCTTGAGGCGCACGACGTGGACGACTTCCGGACGTGGACGACCTCCTGTCGTGGAGCGCGGCGTGGTGAAGTCGTTGTTCCGTCAGGCATCACCTCGTAGTTCCGATCCCCGAGTCGACGAAGTACTTTGCAGGGTCCGAAGTAGCGCTTTAGGAGTTTCTCACTGAGACCAAGGCGGCGGATCGGTGTCCACACCCACACCCTATATCCGGGCTGGAAGTGGACGCCCCGACGACGAAGGTTGTAGCGGCCAGTGTCGACACGTTGTTGGGCTTGAATACGGTGTCTGGCGAGCTGGCGGACTTCTGCCAGTTGGGCAACCACCTGGGCGTCGTCGCTTCCGTCGACAGCCGGTTCGTGGGGTAACATCGCGCCCAGCATTGTCGTTACTTTGCGACCATGAACCAGTTGGAAGGGTGTCACCCCGGTGGTCTCTTGCACGGCCGTGTTGTAGGCAAATGTGACGTACGGCAACACCTCGTCCCATATCTTGTGCTCCACGTCGACGTACATGGATATCATGTCGGTGATGGTCTTGTTGAGTCTCTCCGTCAGCCCGTTGGTCTGCGGGTGGTACGCCGTTGTGCGCCGATGGCTGGTGTGGCTGAGACGAAGGATTTCTTGCGGCAGCTGGGCCATGAACGATGATCCATGGTCTGAGATCAAAACTTCGGGAGCGCCGTGTCGGAGGACGATGGACTCGATAAAGAACTTGGCGACTTCCACAGCAGTCCCTGCAGGAAGGGCTTTCGTTTCGGCGTACCGTGTGAGATAATCTGTGGCAACAATGATCCATCTGTTTCCTTGCGTCGATGGTGGGTTGATTGACTGATTGATTTTGGGTTTTAATGGCGCAGCGGCTGCTAAGGCCATAGTGCACCAGAACAATGGTAGAAGAAAAAAACTGCGGTGCTATTTAGTTAAAGATGAGGCATGATATGAGATTTTAAAATCTTTCATGAAATGCAGACAATACAAAGAAAATTCACTGACTTAAATGTGCTGTAATAGGCCAATGCTGTTTAGGAAGTTAAAAACTTGGATATGAGGAACAAGAGGCTCCTCTCCCAGCAAAAGGGCTGGGTGGAATGGGATCTGTTCTTTAAAAAACCGTGAAAAGTTGGTGCGACGCTCCTCATGATATTTCGGACATTGAATGAGAATGTGCAAGACGGAGAGTGTTTCATCACATTCTTCACACATTGGAGCATCCTCAGCTCGAAGAAGGAAGCCATGTGTGAGTTGAGTGTGACCAATTCTCAGGCGACAGAGAACAACTACATAAAAGCGCTCGTTATGTCGGCAACTGGCCCACTCAGAAAGAAGAGGTTCAACGCAATGGAGCTTATTATGGACTTCAGTGTCCCATTCCTCCTGCCACTTCTTTTTAATTGACTTTTTCAATGATGCCCTGGAATCCAGGTATGGGATGCAGGTAACGTCTGTGTCCAGGTCCTGACATGTTCTGGCGGCTTTATCGGCCTCCTCATTTTCGACTATACCGACGTGGCCAGGGACCCAACAGAAATTAATGGTGATGCTGGAGTTTGTGGCAGCTACAATTTTGTTAAGTATTTGCAGAATAAAAGCATCTTTTGATCTATCTAGGGATGCAAGTGCACGGAGTGCACTGAGAGAATCTGAGAAAATTATGGCAGCCTTGATATTTCTTTTGATGATAGTGTCCACAGCTACCGGTAGGGCATATGACTCTGCAGAAAAGATGGTGGCTTGGCTGCTGAGCTGCGTTACAATACTGCGCGACGGCCCGACTACAGCACATCCTACACTGTTGCTCCTCTTCTTTCCATCCCCGCAGGGGGCACCTGTGAAAGCAGGTGTTTGGAGAGCGGCGTCTCCACGGACCCCGAGCCATGCGGGTTCGCCCGCCCACGTCTGGCTGTGCGTGGCTTTCCCGTGTCTGGGGAAAAGGGCATCCTGGTGGTTGAGCCGAGCCCGGGGTAGGTTTGGACCCTTCGGGGCCCCCCGGGCGAGGCAATACACCACTTCGGCCCCTGCTTCTCATAGACGGGAGTCCTGGTAAGGCCCGGCCAGGATGATTCAGTCTAGTCGCCACTCCTTCTACTATCCCCTCCCTTCTTTCACCTTTGTCTTCTCCTTCTTTTCACTCTTCTCATTTCTCTTCTTTCCTTTTCAACTCCTTTGGCGGCAAGGGCTAACCTTGGTGGCAATAGATTCTCTTGTCTTGAACCACACTTGGTTATAGAGACTGGGCAGCACTAATAGAGTAACGTCTTCAGCCAAGCCCTTCTTGTTATGGAGCGTTACCTATTCCCTTGTTGGGCTCGGTGGTGGGCGGTGCACCACAGTTTCCGAAAACCCTCCCCCTTCATATGGGTTCCAAGCTTAAACCTTCTGATCGGGCCCCCAAAAGGGTCCGCACCGATGCATATCTACCACCTTTGGACAAGAACAACACTGACTACGTCACTAAGTTTTTCATTATACATTCCGAAGTTGAGACGAAATCGATGTCGAAACTCTCCCCTTTCCTTGTGGCTAAGGTCTTAAAAGACTTGGTAGGGGAAAAGTTTAATGCAAAAAAGACTTTTTCTGGAGACCTTTTGGTAGAAGTATTTGAGAAAAATCAGGCAGCAGCGTTGCTCTGCCTCAACCATATCCTTGACAGGAAAGTAAGCGTCTCTGCACACCGTACGCTCAACACCATTCGTGGTGTTATATCTGAGGATGACCTGATGGAGAGTCAGGAGGAAGAGATTCTTGAAGGCATGCGCAGCCAGGGTGTTGTTGCTGTAAAGCGCATCACCATCCGTAGGGATGACAAAGAACTTCCTACGCGACACTTGGTCCTTACCTTTGAGCTCAACAGCCTGCCTTCTTCCGTGAAAGCGGGGTACTTGAATTGTAGGGTCCGGCCTTACATACCTAACCCTGTCCGTTGCTTCCGTTGTCAGCGCTTTGGGCACGGCTCGCGGTCATGCCGTGGCCGTGAGACATGTGCCAGGTGTGGTAGCTCCGAGCACAACGCTGACGACTGTCATGAAGACATGAAATGTGTAAATTGTAAAGGCAAGCACCCTGCGTATTCTAGGTCATGTGAACATTTCAAAAGAGAAAAGGAAATTCTGACGCTGAAGGTGAAGGAAAACATCTCTTATCCCGAAGCAAAACGTCGCCTCTTGGGTTTTCAGAGAGGCTCTTTTGCCGAGGTGGTGCGCCGGGGACCTGCACCACCTATGGCGTCTGTGGGAACGCAAGTGTCTTATGGGGAACTTGCTCAACCACTTAAGTCCTCTGGTCCCAAACTAAAGGTGCAACTCCCAGGGCGCGCTATCTCAGCTGCCCGGGCAGGTGCCCTCCCCAGCCGTGCAAAAGGTTCGGATTTATCATCCGAGCAGACGGAGACCACCCCGTCGCAGAAGAAAGGCACCTCTGGAGCAGTGCACACTGCTCTACCTCGAGATGACAGGGTGGATGCCGGTCCGTCGGGATCCACCCGAGCACAGGGGTCTGCGTCCCCTGCACAGGGTTCTGCACCCCCTGCTTCTCCGTTCCAGCCACCACGAGGTCGGGGACTTGGTCCCTCTGCCCCTGGTGGATCTCGGAAACCGGGGGAGCCGTCGAGGTTATAGGCCTCCAAGGAGGAGCCCCTTTTGGCTCCAGCTGAGCCAATGGACGAGAGTGGGTCAAGGTCCGACGAGGACAGACCCCACTCGAGCTCTGAATCTCTACTTCCGGCCTCCGGTGGCACCACGGGCAGGCCGAATAACACCTCCAAAAAGAAAAATGCTCCGCGTGTAACGATAGATTTTAAGTCGTAAAAAAATTTGCTTACTCTTGAGTTAATTTTAATTTTATTTTTTATTATAAACGTTACAATGGTCCACAATTTTAGCATTATGCAGTGGAATTGTCGCGGCCTTTTTCGTAACATTGATGACATACATTTTTTTCTTGATGAGCTCCGTCCTGTGGCCTTATGCCTACAGGAGACTTATCTGAGTGACACCCACACAAAAGTGTTACGTCGTCATCAGGTTTTCCGAAAGGACCGCATTTCATCAAACCCTTCAGGTGGTGTAGCAGTGGTAGTGCAGAGTGGAGTTGCCTGTGCTCCAGTCCCTCTACAGACTCCCCTTGAGGCAGTTGCAGTTCGAATTCTTCTGGACCGCCTCATTACCCTTGTATCACTCTACTTGCCTCCCAACACTCCGCTGCATTTGCAAGAACTTCAGGGACTCGTCGGCCATCTACCCGAGCCCTTTTTAATTCTTGGCGATTTTAATTCCCACCACCCCTTGTGGGGTTGTCCTCGACAGGACTCTCGTGGTGGAGTCATTGAGCGACTTTTATTATCATCCGGGTTATGTCTTTTAAACCAAAAAGAAGCAACGTTTTTTAGTGCCGCCCATAACACTTTTACAGCTATTGATTTGTCCCTGTCATCACCATCGTTACTCCCATGTTTTTCATGGAACGTTTTAAACAACCCTTTTGGCAGCGATCATTTTCCCATTATTTTAGAAAGCGTTAAACCAATTCCATTGATTCCTACTCGCCTTCCCAGGTGGAAGTTAGAGAATGCCGATTGGTCTATTTTTGAATTAGAGGCTGTGATTGATCCATCTTTGCTTCATACTATGAGCCCCGACAATGCGACAGTTTATGTCACTGAATGTATAAGTAGTGCAGCTTCGAATTCTATTCCTCAAACATCGGGACATCTTCCTAAGAGATGCAAACCGTGGTGGACTAAGGAGTGCACAACCACTCGCAAGGACCAGAATAAAGCCTGGGGAGTTTTTCGTAGGTACCCTACCAATCAAAACCTAATTGCATTCAAGAAAAGTAGGGCTAAGGCGAATTGGACACGAAAACAGGCTAAGAGGGTCTCATGGACCAAATATGCCTCTTCTATAAATAGCCTTGTTCCAGCGAAGGAAGTGTGGGACCGCCTGCGAAAAGTCCGAGGCGACTATCAACCTTTCCGAATCCCTCTTTTTCCCTTGCCTGCCGTATCTCTCAAAGATCAGGCAAATGTTCTTGGTATGCACTTCCAACATATATCTAGTTCTTCCCACTTTAGTGTAAAGTTTCAGAAGTTTCAGTCTACTGCTGAAAAGCAATCAATCTCGATGTCACGATATGACCGGGCAGCTTACAATAGACCGTTCAGTATGTGCGAACTGGAAGTGGCGCTGGGTGTAAAAAAGCAGCCTGCACCAGGCCCAGACAGGATTCATTACGAAATGCTGAGGCACTTGTCCCCAACATAATTAAGTCATTTGCTTATGTTTTTTAATCATCTATGGAAAGTAGCTGCTTTCCCTCGATGCTGGAAAAGCGCCTACATCATTCCTCTTCTGAAGCCTGGTAAAGACCCCTCTCTTCCAGCGAGTTACCGTCCCATTGCGCTCACTAGTTGTCTTGGTAAGACTTATGAAAGGCTCATCAACCGGCGTCTGGTGTATTTTCTGGAGGAAGAAAATATTTTGGACATTAATCAGTGTGGATTTCGGGAGGGACGATCAGCCACAGACCATTTGGTTCGTTTGGAGACTTTTATCCGTGAGGCATTTGTACATCGGCAGCATTGTGTCTCGGTATTCTTCGACCTGCAAAAGGCCTATGATACCACATGAAGGTATGGGATTCTTCGGGATCTACACAACTATGGGGTACGAGGCCGCATGCTCCAGTGTATACAGAATTTTTTAAGCGACCGGACTTTTCAGGTCCGCTTGGGTTCTACACTATCCGATGTGTTCCCCCAGGAAAATGGAGTTCCTCAGGGAGGAGTTTTAAGTGTTACTCTGTTTGCTGTAAAAATTAACAGTCTTGCAAGTGTAATTCCACCGTCTGTGTTTTACTCATTGTATGTGGATGATGTGCAGATCTCCGTTTCTTCTTGCAACCTCTCTAGCTGTGAACGACAACTACAACTTACAGTCAATACGATGAGCAAATGGGCAGATGAAAACGGTTTCACTTTTTCTCCCGAAAAAAACTGTCTGCGTTCCCTTTTCGCTTCGCCGGAAATTGTCCCTTGATCCTTCTTTGCATTTAAACCACATTGACATACCTGTTCGCCAGGAACACAAATTTCTGGGCATAATCCTTGACAAGAAGCTCACTTTTGTACCTCGTTTGAAAGAATTGAAGCGCATATGCTTAAAATCATCAAACATTCTCAAGGTGTTGTCCCACAACTCGTGGGGGTCCGACAGGCGCTGCCTCCTGCGACTCTATAATTCCTTAGTTCGGTCTCGCCTCGACTATGGTGCAATTGTGTATGGATCTGCACGTCCATCTACACTAAAGATGCTGGATCCGGTTCATCACCTGGGGCTCCGACCGGCTACAGGTGCTTTTCGCACATCACCTGTGTTGAGTTTATATGCAGAAACCTTTCAGATGTCTCTCGAGAAGCGTAGACAGTACCTTAGCCTTTCTTATGCTTGCAGGGTCTATTCTGACCCGCAACATCCATCCTACACTAGCATCCGTACCTGTCGATTCTCTCAACTTTTTGAAAACAAGCCACGTATCGTGCGTCCTATTAACTTCCGCATTCAAAGCCTTTGTGCCTCCCTCCAGTTTCCACTGAATGATGCTGTCATACTAAAGCACAAAGAAAAAGTTTCTCCGTGGGACGAATTGCCGATTTTCTGCGACTGGTCGCTCACAAAGTATGATAAACGGGCTATTTCCCCTCAAGTCCTGCAGCAGGAGTTTCAGTCGATGCAGGAGACATATAGAGATTATACTGAATTCTATACTGATGGGTCGAAATCTTCATCTTTTGTTGGTTGTGCCGTATATTCTAGTTCCTTTGAGAAAGCTTTACGAATGGATGGTAAGGCAAGCATTTTCTCTGCAGAGCTTTATGGTGTCTCTCTAGCCATTGAACATATCATGAGTAACAAAATATTAAAGGCTATCCTTTTTGTCGATTCACAAAGCGTGATACAGGCTGTCTCTTCTAGACTTCCCACAAAGAATCTTCTTGTACTACATATACGGTCCAAAATAAACCGGGCTCTCAAACTCGGACACACCATAATATTCTGCTGGGTGCCCAGTCATGTTGGAATTCCAGGGAATGAGCAAGCAGATAAACTGGCTGCAGGTGCAAAGGACTCGGCAACATCTCTTGGGTTACCCTATCAGGACCTTAGGCCCCTTTGGAAGAAATCACTTTTGAAGGCATGGCAGTCGGAGTGGGACGCGGAGAGTAACAATAAACTTCATGTCATTAAGCCCATCTTGGCTCTGTGGGAGAGCTCATTCCTTAAGGAACGTCGACTGGAGGTTCTATTATGCCGCCTGAGGATTGGCCATTCACGTCTGACTCATCTACATCTTCTTTGTGGCGAAGACGAAAAGCTCTGTGCTCATTGTGGAGAAGTACTGACAGTTTTGCACATTTTATGGCATTGTAGATTTCATCACCGACATCGCCGACAAAGTTTTCCTGAGCTTTTTAGAGGTCACCTTCCATTTCATCCTATGTTTTTGCTTGGTGATCATCCTTTAGTGCCACTTAACCGTGTTATTGACTATCTTAAAAAGACCGGATATATACATCAGCTGTAACTTTTACCATGAAAACTCTATCTCTTTCCTAGTATAGCCGTTTTAAGTAATTTTGTCTGGCGCAATATAGCCAAAGTCGCTCTTGCGCCATTAAACCCCAATCATCACCAACCCCTTCTTTCCATCCGTGTAAAACTGTACAAAGTTTTTGTAGTTTTCAGAGATTTGGAAGAACTCTTGCCTAAGATCTTCTGCTGGTACATTCTTGTCATACTTGGAAAGCGAAAAATTAATCGGAATAGGTGTGATGTTCCAGGGTGCAACTGGGCTGGGCAACACTGCTACCGGGCTCGATAAGTCTATTGCAAAATTCTTGGCCTCGGATTAAGGCGCAGAGGAAAAGGAGGTATAACAGAAGGTTTGTTCTCGTACGTCCTTTCATACCGCGTGTCCAGAAACACTTCAAGTGCAGGATGTCGGGGCATAGGGCGAACTCTTAAATGATATTGAAAGCCCAAGAACAGACGTTTTTTTCCGAGTGAGTATTCATTAGATTCAGCGTAGAGACTGGAAACTGGAGAGGTCCGGAAAGCCCCCGTTGCAAGTCGTAGTCTCAGGTGGTGGACAGGATCCAAGATCCGAAGAAGAGATGGCCGTGCCGAGCCGTACACCATGCAACCGTAATCTAATTTCGATCGAACAAGGCACTGATACAAACGCAGCAGGCACCTTCTGTCACTACCCCAGGACTTGTGCGAAAGAACTTTTAAAATATTTAATGCTAACAGGCATTTCTTTTTTAGTTGCAAGATGTGACTACGCAAGCTAAGTTTCTTATCAAAAATAACCCCTAAAAATTTATGCTCAGGATGTACGTTTAGGGCCTGACCTCCCAAAGTTAGAGTGGGTTCTGTAATGATACCCCTTCGAAGAGAAAACAGAACACAGACTGTTTTTTCTGCTGAAAATCGGAAACCCTTCTCATCTGCCCAACGTGTCATTCTATTAATACCTAGTTGAACCTGGCGTTCACAGATAGCTGAATTACACGAAGAGCAGGATATTTGCACATCATCAACATAAAGTGCATAGGAGAGAGATCGGGGAAGAACCTGTCTAAGAGAGTTCATTTTGATCAGAAACAAAATAACACTCAGCACCGACCCTTAGGGAGCACTATTCTCCTGGACAAACGTTTCAGAAAGTGACGTGCCCAACCTCACCTGGAACGAGCGCTCATCGAGGAAGCTCTTGATAAGAGCTAGCATTTTCCCACGAATTCCAGCTGAAACTAAATCACTTAAAATTACGTACCGCCATCTTTTATCATATGCCTTCTCAATATCGAAAAACACAGATAGACAATGTTGTCTATTAACAAAGGCATCCCTGACTGTTTTTTCTAGGCGAACAAGGTGATCAACAGTTGATCGCCCTGTCCTATACCCACATTGAAATTTGTCGAAAAAGTTTTCCTGCTCTAAAAAATACATCAATCTAGAGGTCACCATTCGTTCAAACGTTTTTCCCAGGGAACTGGTGAGTGCGATTGGTCTGTAGCTGGAAGGTAATGATGGATCTTTTCCAAGCTTTAGCAAAGGAATCACAATTGCCCTTTTCCAGAAAATGGGATAAGTTTCACTGCTCCATACAGAGTTAAAAAACAATAGGATGGTATCTAATGTTGCAGGATGTAAATGCTGAAGCATAGTGTAATGAATAAGGTCTGGTCCCGGGGACGAGTTCTTTCCCTTGTCAAGGGCAATCATCAGTTCCACAAGGGCAAATGGTTGGTTATAAGTAGTGCCAGCAGGTGAAACCGGTTTTGAAGATAACCGGTTATCCGGTTATTCGAATTAACGAATTATTCGAAGTTGAAAACCGGATAACCGGATATTCGAATAACCGAATAAACTTCTCAGTTATTCGGTTCTGTAAATATCAGAACATTCAATTATTCAATGTTCAGTAGTGGAATCAAGATTATTCAGTCATTACAATTATTTATCAAATTAGCTTTACGCTTTGAGGGTTTCCCTGTCTTCACAGTAGGATACCTATTGTGAAAATCAACGGGACTAAAAGGAGAAAATAAGTGTTGCATTTCGGACAGGCTGGTTGTTCTCAGGTCAGTACTCAAAAGCTTAATCTTGGTCCCCGGTGAAAAAAAAAGAAAAACTTTTACACCGGAGTGGTCCGTCTCCCGGTTTCTCAATGGCGTGAGCATAAACAAAAATAAAGCTTCCCCGCTAAGTTTGACGGAAAACTTAATGTATGTGACCTGACATCACGGGACCTAAGAATTCAGGTTCCCCACTAAATTTAGCGGAATGCTTTACGTCAAGTGACCTATGCGTTATTTCAGGTTCCTCGTTAAATTTATCGGAAAATAGACATCACGTTACGTATGCCCAAATTCAGTTTCCCCGCTAAATATGGCGGAAAAATTAACGTCACGTGACCTGACGTCACGGGACTTACAAAATATTCAGGTCCCCCGCTAAATTTGGCGGAAAAATTTACGACCCGTGACCTTTGCACTAATTCTGTTTCCCCGCTAAATATGGCGGAAAAATTAACGTCACGTGACCTGACGTCACGAGACTTAAAGAATATTCAGGTCCCCCGCTAAATTTGGCGGAAAAATTGACGTCCCGTGATTTTTGCACTAATTCTGTTTCCCCGCTAAATTTGGTGGAAAAATTAATGTCACATGACATGAAATCACGTGACCTGCAGAGAAATTCAGGTTCCCAGCTAAATTTATCGGAAAAATTGTCATCGCGTGACCTATGCATCAATTCAGTTTCCCCGCTAAATTTGGCGGACATATTAATGTCGTGTGACCTGACGTCATGGGACTTACAGGATATTAAGGTCCCCGCTAAATTTGGCTAAATCAGTATCCACACTAAATTTGGCGGAAAGATCGACGTCACGTGAGCTATGCGCCAATTCAGTTTCCCCGCTAAATTTGGCGGGAAAACAGATCACGACATTAAAATCATTTATTCATCAACAACATATCGGCACTAAATCAAGGCAACATCCTTTAAATATCAGATCAACGTAGGACTCAGGATCGGCGCAATAAGAATCGATCGTCATCGACATATCTTCACATAAGCAGTACAACTGGCGTGCTGCTTATCATTCGGCTGGCCATTGGACTAAACGTTACAGCGTTGTGATGAACGAAAGTTTTCGGCACATCTACCATATTTTATTATTCCGTGGGGAATTTACGTGTAAGAATTTTTTCGTGAAGAAGTTCCTTCTGAAATACTCACCGACATGTGGATTGTGGTACCTGCACGACACTGATAATACAAACGCGACATCGGTGGTTTTTGTATCCTTAAAAACGATTTTGGATGACACTAAATATTTTGGTTTTTATTAAATCGCGAAGTCATTTCTTTTTACCACACAAGTGAATTTAATAAAAGCCTTAATAAAAAGAAGAAAAAAAGAAAATCCGGCGATTGATTGTTCGCGATTGATTGTTCGGCTTAGAGAAGCTCGTTTTAGTGAATATCCTTTTACCGACCCCAGTTTATCAAATTTGTTTATAGAGAAACCCAGTTTAGAGAAAATGTCGATGAGCCCCCTTTTAGCGGATTCGGCCGTCGCGAAGTGGCGTGTTCGGATAAGTCAGCTGAGTTAAGATTTTTGTAGTGAGCCGCCGCAGACTGCCGCCGCGAAGCGGCGGGAGCGCAGCGGGGGGCTTGGGTTAACACGAGCACCAGTGATACACGCGCGAAGTAGAAAACCCTTTTTTAAATAGCGTCCCCTTTTTTATAAACGGCATTTGTCTAAACCGAGACTCTGCTTTCTCTAAACTGTGCTTCGTTAAAACGTGCCCGTTCCCTAAAACGTGCTTCGACAAAATGGCATTTTATTAACCGTAGTAAACCGTACACTTGACATGGCAGCAGACGTGCTTGTTTCAATTCGTTTTTTTCTATGGTTGCGACTAGATTATTTACGGCCGCAAAATGACTATACATTTCCAAGGGGAGTATTGATTGTCGACCGCTTGCCAGCAAAATCGCCTATGTTCAGAGGTCGTGCTTTTGTTCGATCGGATCACCTGCAAAATTAAATTTATAAAAGACTATTTTTCTCCAATTCACTTAGCCCATTACGTGTAAGAGCTTCTCACTTATTTTTATTTTGTTTTCGTTTGCGAAATATGCATTGATGCAGACAAATCCCCGCCAGTTCTTAGCAGTGTTAGTTGACGAGCGTCCGGTCTGCCGCGTCAGCAGACGAACTTCCGTTTATTTGCTCGCGTTCGCAAACAAACCTCCATTTTTTTTCTTTGCGTTAGCAGACGAACCCCAGTTATTTTTTTTTGTCGCTTTAACAAAACAAAAACTCCGTTTTTTTTTTTATTTTTCCTCCGCATTACCAGACGAAGTGTTGCTCTTCGCTCGAGCAGACGAATGCACGTTATTCGCTATTGTTAGCAGACGAACTCCCGTTTTTCGCTCGCGTTAGCAGACAAACCCCCGCATTTTATTCGCGCACTGATCTCTATGTCTATTTGCTGGATCGCGTTTGACCAGCTCCTCCTATGGACCGGAATGCGGTCACTGGCGGCCATCTTTAGGTAGAGTTATATCATCTCTAGCCATCATAGTAATATGGCGGACAGCGCAATGGCGGCAGTCTGCCATAAAATAGCCGTAGATCTAGTACACGGTACCGTGGGTGACATTTCGTGCTTGATTGAAGTTGTTCGACGAAGCAGATTCTTGAAACCCGGCGTGAATGGTAGCCTCATCTTTGAGGACCCGGCAAAAGTTCTACGAAAGCGCAGCACCGGGGGAAAGCAGCGCAGCTCGCATCAAAAGCAGACTCCGTACCGTCGTCTGCTTTCGATGCTTCTTTCGATGCGACTTTCGATACGTGCTGTGCTGCTTTTCTCCCGGTGCTGCGATTTCGTGAAACTTTTACCAGGTCCTCAAAAACCGGACTACTGTTCACGCCGGGTTTCAAAAACATGTTTCGTCAAATAATTTTAATCAAGCACGCAATATCACCCACGCTATTTTGACCGCAGCCTGCCAACCCACCTGCCAAAACGCTATCTGCCATGGATGGATGATAGCGGCTGCAGCAGCTTACATTGGCTAGAGGTGATATAACTCTACCTAAAGATGGCCGCCAGTGACCGCATTCGCGGAGCGGGCAAACGCGATCCAGCAATTGTCATAGAGATCAGTGTATTCGCGTTATTAGACAAACCTCCGTTTTTTTGCCCGCTTTAGCAGACAAAGCCCAATTTTTTTGCTCGTATTACCAGACGAACCCCCGCTCTTCAGTCCTGTTAGCAGACGAACGCCGGTTCTTCGGTGGCGTTGTCAGACAGACATCACCTGCCATTGGCATTCCAGCTCGTTTTGAGACATCGAGTTTGAATTTTCGCTCTGACCAAAAACCAAGCTCGGTCCCTGGTAGTGATGGGCAAATTGCGAAGCTGGATATGGCAACACGCGACAAGATCTTTGGACGGCACAACGGCGCAGTGCAATATTTGTGACGAGATTTTTCAAACTAACATGTCTACGTCGTCCGTCGCAACGCACCTGTCCAAGGAGCATGGACTTCAAAAAACAACAACAAAACGTCAATGGTAAGTAACAAAACATTACTTGTGAACACAATTGTATATTGTTTCGAGGTGCATCTTTTAGGTTCTCATGAAATGCGACACGTCGAATCAGTAGCGTTAAAAAGAAACTGCTAATAAATGACTAACCGGTTTCGGGCGCGCAGTATATTAACCTACGCACCGCATAAAGCCGAAGGTCCGCGAGAGTGACCAACTGGTGGTGATAAAATGCAAAAGTTTGAAAATTTCAGCTCATCACATTATCTAGATGAAAGGATGATACTGATCATCAAATTTTATTTATGGCCGAGCCCAGCTACACCCAGTATTGCTTAAACCATAAAATGGCATTCTTGGCGCTGGCAGCATTTATTTCAGTGAGAGAAGGTCTGAGAAAGAAAGAAAACAGTATTTACTTTCTTGCTAACATTTTTTTAAAAAAAAGTGTTAGTGAAGACCATGATGTCCTTTCTTTGTTTGAAGAATAATAATAGGTGGGCGACTGCCCATAAAGAAATGTTTAACGTAATTTATGCTTCAGACAACGCCATGACCTCAAACTTTCAATATTTCTAACCAGCGCTGGAATCACATTAGGAGCAAGTTCGATCTTTATGCGGGACACAGCTTATTATTGCGGGTCGAAAAACAATGTATCGATTTCTCGATCAGACTCAGTAGCTGCAATACTTAATAAGCGAAACTACGCGGCGGGCTAATAAAAAGAGGAGGGGAGAAAATCTGTCTACTTCTTGAACGCAGGATGCGGTGATGTCAGAGAGCTGAGCTCTCATTAAAAAGTAATGAGTGTGGACATGAAGGATGGCGGGCTTTATATCTAGTATCGTCCGCTTCTCGTGCAGAGTGGTGTCAGGGTCAGGCGTTTGGGCGCCGAATGCCAGCTTCATCTGCTAGTCTTAACAATGGTTGCCTTAATTATTTTTGGCTTTCCGAGATCGCCGGCTCTTAACGGACGAAGACCTAGTCTTCAAGAAAAGGAAGAAGAAATGCCGCGGAGAGTACGCTGCTTGCGTTGGCTAACAATTAACGGCCAGACCGCGCTGTACAACGATGAACCCACCGCGTAGTAAATGTCCTCTGGAGGCCGAGAAGCAGCTGGTAGGCCGGAGCTTCGCCGCGCACGTGATTACTAACTCTAACCGTACCTTCTTTGCTACTCTGCTTTACTTTCGCCGTGTAACTAACTTTTATTATCCGCAAGCTGAGTTGTTTCTGAAGTAGGCTCTTGATTAACTATGTTTTGTTCGTCATCGGTAGTTAAATATGGGCCTTACTTTTGATAGCATTAAGTTTACTATTAATAGGTGTGCACCACTTCTTGTAGATTTTTGGTAGTTTATCAAATGAGACAAACATTCAAACAAGATAGTCATAAAACAAGATTTGCATAAAACAAAATTACTTCTCGATGAGGCGTTTATGACAGCTACGAGCATCTCGAAGCTTGACTTTTTAGTCAAGCTTCGGTTCTGTGGTTCTATCGGCGCTTGGTTCACTCCAAAGCAACTCGGTGACAACTTTAAAAAAGTTTGACGTGACGTGTTCATGCGAGTACTGTAATTTTGAGCCGAATATTCTTTTTTTTTAATTTGCTTTTATTATTACCATAAGCGAAGTAATTTTCGGTTATTGAGCATTAAAAAAATGAACTGCTCGAAAAGTGCTGTACATGGCAGTAGACATGCGATCTCACTTCATAATTGCCAAGAAGAAGGTAATTGTCAATTCCTGATTCAGGTTCAAGTGAATGTGCTTAAAATACCCACCTGTCTCTATTAAGTATAAAATGCCACTGTGTAAATAAAGATCTTGCAAAACTGTGTACACAGGCACGACTTGACATGCTGACTTTGTTTCTTATAGCCAGCCTACCCTGGATGAGAGAGACACCGACGAGTCTACTACTGATGACCCTCCTGGCAGCACCGAGGACACCAGACCTGCAACGTCTCAGTCATCAATCATGCATAAACCAAGAAGAAAGCGAACAAGATGCACAGAGAGGCAGGAGAAGATTGACCAGGCGCTAGCAAAAATGATAGCTGTCAACCTGTTGCCCCTGTCATTCACAACAAGTTCCGGATTCAGGAACTTTATGGAGCTGGTCGAGCCAAGTTACAAAGCACCTTCGATAACTACGTTAAAAAGCCGTATGAGCCTGCTGCATGAGCAACTAAAAGAGAAGGTGACGTTTCAACTCAACTCTGCATCTGCCGTAGCACTCACCTCTGACTGTTGGACGTCTAGGGCGCAGGACTCCTACATTACAGTGACTGCGCACACCTTGAACTATAACTGGAAACCGCAATCCTTTGCATTGGCAACAGAGGAGATGGATCAGCGACACACAGCAGAAAACCTTATGATGCGCATGCAACAAGTAATCTCGTATTGGAACCTGGACTGCAAGGTTACAGCTGTAGTCACAGATAACGCAGTCAATGGAACGAACGCGGTAGAAGGCCTTCCGAGCCTTTTAGAGTCGAGGGATTTGACTTGTTCAGCACACAGTCTTCATCTAAGCGTGAACAAGGGCATGAATATCCACGAAATTGAATCCCTCTGCAGAAAGGCTGGGAAATTGGTGGCTCACTTCAAGCACTCAACAATAGCCAGTGACGGGCTCAGTAGAAGGCAGGAGCAGCTTGGATTACTCCCAGAGCGCTTAACACAAAGCTGCCCTACGAGATGGAACTCGACGTACCAAATGCTCACAAAACTGATCAAAAATAGACCAGCAATTGAGAGCGTGCTTGTTGATCGCACAGTCGTAACAGCGAAAGTAGCACAGAATCTTGAGATATGTGAGCAGGAGTGGGACACCATCC
The DNA here is from genome assembly GCF_016920785.2 of Ixodes scapularis. Classification (NCBI taxonomy): domain Eukaryota; kingdom Metazoa; phylum Arthropoda; class Arachnida; order Ixodida; family Ixodidae; genus Ixodes; species Ixodes scapularis. Next base: position 1,786,857 of record NW_024609870.1, read on the forward strand.
GCGAACTGTGTGACGTTCTCGAGCCACTTCACTTAGCTACTACAGTACTGTGCAGCGACACCGCATCCCCAGTGTCCATGGTTCGCCCTGTGATGAGGGCGCTCATGGTGAAACTCGAGCCCCAATTTACAGATGACCCCCTGGTAGGAAGGTTCAAGGAAGTTGTTCGGTTAGAGACCGTTCGCCCATTTTCCATGGAGTGGGACCCACGGGAAAGCGCAGTGAGCGCACGTCAGAGGGCTTCGTTTTTAGATCCCAGGTATAAAGACCTGCAGTGTGAGGAGCCCAGTGCCAGGCAAGAAATCCGTACTAACATAATGAACTTGTTGAGAGACACGACACCTTCGGTCGGCGAAGACGGGGCGAGCACGAGTCAACCGCAAGCAACTGCGCTCGACAGACTCTTTAACACCCAGTCGTCTTCCAGCGACCTTTCGGCCCAGTTCGAAGCTTACCTGTCCGAGCCACAGCTGGGGCACAACTTGGACGCTCTCAAATGGTGGAGAGACCACGAGTCCAAGTTCCCAGCAGTCGCGCAACTTGCGATGAAGTACATGTGCATCCCTGCCTCGTCCGCGAGCTCCGAGCGCGTATTTTCTACAGCCGGAAATATAGTTACGGCTAAGAGAAGCTGCCTTCTGCCAGAAAACGTCAGTTCGCTGGTGTTTCTGTATCAAAATAGGTCGTACTTTGACAGCTAAAATGACGTATGGCTCTTAAAAATCTACAACATTGATGAAGAACCGCTACGACAGTTTGAATACGTTTTTAATCATTTTTGTCGTAATATTCACGCAAGAAGATTTGCGTCCTTTTTAATAATTTTGTAAAATGCACAAGACATTTCATGAACGAAATAATTTGTTAAACGAGTAAGATAAAGATGGCGTTATAAACTTTTGCTTACGACAAATCGGCACAGCTCATTCCGCATTCAGTCTAGCTATAAAGATGCAGGCGACTTCCAGCCGCTCTATGAGAGAAAGTACCCCATGTACGTTTTTTTTTTTTATCAAAGGGATACTAATATTCAGCATTACGGAAAAAAAAACCTAGGAACCCACAAAGGACAGAAAAGGGTGACACAGAATGTGTTCTCTTCTCTGTCCTTTGTCGTGTTTTAGCGGTGTTTTTTTTTTTTTTTTTTGTCATTTATAAATTATAACCAACTCGCGCATCTTTCAACAGTGATTCAACTTAAACTGGTACTTGTGCATCAAGCTTGTTTTTTTTTTACATATCCTAATTAACGCGATAATTACACAAGCTATATTCGTAGTATATTTATGTTCATCTTAAGAGGTTGGATATCTAATTTTGTGTGTGTGTACGATATTGGGTTGATATTAAAAATTGAGAAAACACTGAAATGACGTACTGGGTGAATGTATAAAAAATGGATGTTTTGTTTTCTATTTGAGCTGACCAAAAAGTTGTGTCAATAAATTTCCATCGGAATATCACCGTTCTCTCCAGGAACCTGAATGGTGTATTAGAGATATTTGTTTCAGGTAGGCATGATTTTTTTCAGAACTGGTGCAGAAAACGCGGCTGAAATACTGTTAGCACGTTTTTTTTTGTTTTTTTTTATTGAACGGCACTGGGTAAACCGGAATATTATACAAACAAAATATAGCTCTTACTTGTTTTTTCTTGTGCAATTTTGAACGTCATGGAACAAAACTGGCGGTTAGCTCTACGGCCCGCTACCTGTATAATAGCCACGCCTTCGCAACTAATCTCTGAAAGGCCATTTTGTAATCCCCAAAAGAGTTATGCAACCTCTAAGTTTTTTCAATGAACGGACGAACTTAAGGGCGATTTCTAGGACAACCTTCAGGGACTTGAACCATAGAGGTTGATGTGGGATCACGTGATGTCAATTTTCTACTAAATTAATCGGGGAAACTGAATTAGTGTGTAGGTCCCGTGACGTCAGGTCACGTTGCATCAAATTTCCCGCTAAATTTAGCGGGGAAACTGAATTAGTACTTAGGTCATGTGACGTCAATTTTTCCGCTAGATTTAGCGGGGAAACTGAATTGGTGTGTAGGTCCCGTGGCGTCAGGTCCCGTAGCATCAAATTTCCCGCTAAATTTAGCGGGGAAACTGAATTAGTACTTAGGTCATGTGACGTCAATTTTTCCGCTAGATTTAGCGGGGAAACTGAATTGGTGTGTAGGTCCCGTGGCGTCAGGTCCCGTTTCATCGAATTTCCCGCTAAATTTAGCGGGGAAACTGAATTAGTACTTAGGTCATGTAACGTCAATTTTTCCGCTAGATTTAGCGGGGAAACTGAATTGGTGTGTAGGTCCCGTGGCGTCAGGTCCCGTTTCATCAAATTTCCCGCTAAATTTAGCGGGGAAACTGAATTAGTACTTAGGTCATGTAACGTCAATTTTTCCGCTAGATTTAGCGGGGAAACTGAATTGGTGTGTAGGTCCCGTGGCGTCAGGTCCCGTTTCATCAAATTTCCCGGTAAATTTAGCGGGGAAACTGAATTAGTACTTAGGTCATGTAACGTCAATTTTTCCGCTAGATTTAGCGGGGAAACTAAATTGGTGTGTAGGTCCCGTGGCGTCAGGTCCCGTTTCATCAAATTTCCCGCTAAATTTAGCGGGGAAACTGAATTAGTACTTAGGTCATGTAACGTCAATTTTTCCGCTAGATTTAGCGGGGAAACTGAATTGGTGTGTAGGTCCCGTGGCGTCAGGTCCCGTTTCATCAAATTTCCCGCTAAATTTAGCGGGGAAACTGAATTAGTACTTAGGTCATGTAACGTCAATTTTTCCCCTAGATTTAGCGGGGAAACTGAATTGGTGTGTAGGTCCCGTGGCGTCAGGTCCCGTTGCATCAAATTTAACGCTAAATTTAGCGGGGAAACTGAATTAGTACTTAGGTCATGTAACGTCAATTTTTCCGCTAGATTTAGCGGGGAAACTGAATTGGTGTGTAGGTCCCGTGGCGTCAGGTCCCGTCGCATCAAATTTAACGCTAAATTTAGCGGGGAAACTGAATTAGTACTTAGGTCATGTAACGTCAATTTTTCCGCTAGATTTAGCGGGGAAACTGAATTGGTGTGTAGGTCCCGTGGCGTCAGGTCCCGTTGCATCAAATTTCCCGCTAAATTTAGCGGGGAAACTAAATTATTACTTAGGTCATGTGACGTCCATTTTTCCGCTAGATTTAGCGGGGAAACTGAATTGGTGTGTAGGTCCCGTGGCGTCAGGTCCTGTTGCATCAAATTTCCCGGTAAATTTAGCGGGGAAACTGAATTAGTACTTAGGTCATGTGACGTCAATTTTTCCGCTAGATTTAGCGGGGAAACTGAATTGGTGTGTAGGTCCCGTGGCGTCAGGTCCCGTTGCATCAAATTTCCCGCTAAATTTAGCGGGGAAACTGAATTAGTACTTAGGTCATGTAACGTCAATTTTTCCACTAAATTTAGCAGGGAAATTGAATTGGTTCGTTGGTCCTTTAACGTCAGGTCACGTGAAATAAAATTTGCCGCTAAATTTGGTGGGGAAACTAGATTAATATATAAATCACGCGGCTTCAAATTTTCCGCTAATTCTAGCGGGGAAACTGAATTCGTGCATGGGACTACAATTTTCCCCCTAAATTTAACGGGGAAACTGCGAATTAGGAGGCCGGAAAGGTCGGCCAGAAAGGTTCACGATATCGGGGGGTGGGGGGGGAAGCTGAAAAATGTTATCGCATTAAAAAAATCCATCTGCTGGGTTTTCATTTACGAAAAATACAGGGCACGAAATGCTGTTTCATGTACTGGTCATCAGGATACATGAAATAAAACCGAATAACCGATTAACCGAACAACCGGTTTGCCAAACCGGATATTCGAATTCGAAAATCCGGTTAACCGAATAACCGGCTTTGGTAACCGGATTCGCTCTCCTCCGGTTTAGCCGGATAACCGGTTTGACGGATATTTTCATGCACTAGTTATAAGCCTCGTTAGAACCACCGGGGTCTAGGACTTTTCGGTGTAGGGCGTTTCGGTGTAGGACGTTTCGGTGCGGACTTTTCGGTGTACGGACTTTTCGGTGCACGGACTTTTCGGTGCACGGATTTTTTGGTGCACAGACTTTTCGGTGCACGGACTTTTCGGTGTGGGACTTTTCGATGCGCGGGCTTTTTGGTGTACAGACATTTCGGTGCACGGGCATTTCGGTGCACAAAAAATCAAAATCACGTTTTTTTTTGGTTTTTTTTCTCTAAACGGTAATAAGCACTATTTTAGCTAGAAATGTATTCCTTCGCACTTTATAATTTTGTAGAGTTGGTCATCCGTTTACGGCCACTTGCTGATAAACCACCTAAATGACTTTGTTAGGCGCAGTAGCATCCTGCGTGAGGATTGGAGACGTTGGGCGTTATGGTTCGTTTGTTGGCGTCTCTTTTCCAATGTACGCACTAGTCGCATCACATGTCTCGGGTAATTTTCAACAATCTCAAGCTTCTTGCTGTTGGGGCCTTTCCTACACAGATTACCAATAATAAAGCCCACACCTGTACAGAAGTCGCCAAGAGTGCCTGTATCGATCCAACGCGTAAACACGATGCGATGCGTCTAGTGCGTACGTCGGAAAAGAGACATCGGCTAGCTTGGAAATTGGCACCAAGCGAGTTGAAGCAAACCGAAACTATGCGTTATCGTGACAAGTATATTTTACAAAAATAACCGTAGCTACTTTAAAATATGAGTTAAGCTATACGCACGAGCTCCTGCACCTCAACCGTAAATTGTTACAACGCGTTTCAGTTCATAAAAAGAAAAAAAAAGTAGTTCGTTTCACGGCACTCGTGCCCACGCGCCCCCACTCGCAGTGTGGAGCGGGTTCGTTTCAGCCGGCACTCCACGAGTGGTTGCACACTCCGAGTTCGTTTCAGCGCTTGCACCCCACGCGTGCATGCACTCGCTGCACCGAGAAAATCGGGAGTGCGCCAAAATGATATCCCGTCATGCCTCGCTCCGGCGAGGAGCGGGAGCAGACGACGAGGGTTCGTCTGCTACGATGTGTCGCGGAACCGAAAGGAAAAAAAAGTAGATTTTCTGATAGAAATCGCGTCCCGCGGCAACAGAATTAAATGCGAGCATGAATTGTGAGCGTCTGCTGTTTCGTGAAGAAAGCAATTGACACACCGTGCTTTATTTGCAGGTTTTAAGTCGCTCTGTTGCCGTACAGACGCTGAAATATACCAGTGTGTGAAGAAATGCTCAGAACAGACGCACCAGCGGCCCCCGAGATGTTTATCACCATCCGTGTGCGGGTGAAAATTGAACATTTGTCGACAAAACTTTTCCAGTAGAAACCTGTGACTGCTCAATAAGCATCAGAGAAAGCTAAACATAATGACTTTACCCGTGGCTTGGGCAATATCATCATGTTTAAGATTTACCTACGTCAGCTAACTTTCCCTGTCGTATTTTGTTCGAGAAAGCTCGTTCTCGACGCCCTCACAAAGGCTGATATCTGATCCACCTGTAATGACGATCGAAATCGAAAGCCCCACAAAAAGTATTGCTGGATATTCCACCAGATTAGCTTTAAGCTGTACCCTTTCAGTGGTTCACGCATTATATACCATGCTCAAACGGATCAAGCTTCTGCTCGGACAGCATCATCAGTTTTCTCTAGTGTAAGCGGCTATAAAGAGATCGCCGTCTGTACTATCTCTACGACAGCCGAGACCAGCTGCTTTGTAGACAGCTGGTTGCGGAAATTTATGCCGTCTGTAGCTATCTCCACGACAGCCGAGTTGCTTGAAGTCATCGCAACTATAAACTACAGGCTGGAGCGACCAACGTTTGTAGATAAACGTTGGCAGCCGACTGCATTCTCGCATTCCCACCCATCACTGTGAACAGAAAGGCGCTATAGTTTCGGTTTGAGGTTGGTACCTTTTCTACAACGTAGATGGCGGCAGCATCAGTTGGTGCATCTGACGAGTTCGTTTGAGTCCAGTTCTTCGTGCAACACTCTTCGAGTGCGATGCATTCTGGGAGAGAACTCGAACGGTGCCAGTGTGTGTGAAACGAACTCGCTATTAGGAAAGGTACCTGCTACATACGCAGCGGACCCAGTTTCGATCCACAGAGAATACTTACTTTTTTGTTCTCTTACCTTTTTTCTTACTTTTTTTCTTTTTTGTGTAACATTTGGCGATATTTAAATTTCTTTTTTATAATCAACACTGAAAAAATAAATAAAAGACTAATGTTGTCGACGAAACTTTGGTAAAACTAAATTGTATGGGACTCCCTTTCCGGACTCTTGGGTTAGCTTGGGTTGCCGGCTGGACGCTCCGAAGCGGCGTGTACGGTGGGGCCAAGTGGGTTAACAGTTTTGTAATGAGCAGCCGCATACTGTAGCCGAGAAGTGGTGTAAACGTAGGCGGGGGATATTTTCCCAGAGAGTAAAATTTAGTGCAGTACCGTGACGTTTTGGAATAACAGCAGTTATCTTACAAAATATTTTTCTCCCAATCTCAATCTTTAATATAATGCCCCCCCCCCCCCCCCCCCCGTCTTCCGCAGGGATGTCCCGTTTTCTACCTTGAGGGATATGATTACCCTACCGTTGATGGATGACCAAGTCTACAAATTTATAAAGTGCGAAAAACTAAATTTCTAGCTAGAATAGTGCTTACTACGTTAAAAAAAAAAAAGAAACTTGTGATTTTGATTTTTCGTGCACCGAAATGTCCGTGCACTGAAAAGTCCGTGCACCGAAAAGTCCGTGCACCGAGAAGACCGCACCGAAACGCCCTACACCGAAACGTCCTACACCGAAATGTCCGGATCCCAGAACCACCGGTACATTTTATTGGTACTTTCTCTTTGGCAGCCTTGTATTTTAGAAAGGTGTCTGAATAATGCTCAGATCCCGAGACAGACTTGAAGTGTTCATTTGGAATATTTGCCTGCTGTTTTAGTGTGAGAACACTGCTGCCATCCAATGTGAAGAGAGGGATAGTAAATGCACGGTAATCCCCTCTAATTCTATGAACCCTGTCCCATACGACTTTTATGCCTGTGGAACTGTTGACTGAAGAAGCATACGACATCCACGTGTCTTTTTTTTAGATTGGCGTCTTACATTGCGGGCCTTAGCACGTAGCTTTTTAAACTTAATGACATTTTCAACTGTTGGGTAACGGCGCACTATTGTCCATGCACAGTTTTGCTGCTTACGAGCTAGGCTACACCCCTCATTCCACCAAGGCTTCGGTTTTGATGGTAAGCGTCCTGACGTTTTTGGAATAGAGCACTGTGCTGCTTGGACAATTCACAACTTCACAGGCTTCATTACCATCTAAGCTAGCTAATGTATCTGGATGCAACCCTGACTCTTTTTTAAAAGTGGCCCAGTCAGCCTTTTCCAACTTCCAACGCGGAGTTCGAGTTTGTAATGGCTTAAAAGAGACTGTGCTTTTTAAAACAATGGGAAAGTGATCGCTACCATAGGGATTCTGATCTACACTCCATGAGAGGTCAAGCAGCAACGAGGCACTACCAATGGAGAGGTCGATGGAACTCGATGATAAGGATGAGGCGCTAAAATAAGTTGAAGTACCAGTATTAAAAAGGCAAAGGCTTCGAGAAGTTAAAACCGATTCGATTATTTTCCCGCGAACATCAGCTAGATTCCCACCACAAAGGGTATTGTGGGCATTAAAATCCCCCATCAAAAGAAAGGGCTTTGGAAGTTGATCTAAAAGAGAGTGAAGTTCTGCACTTGTTACAGCTTGTGAGGGTGATAAATATGTTGAACAAACAGAAATGGCTTGATGTACTAGAACACGCACTGCCACTGCTTCTAAAGGAGTGTGCAAGGGTATGACCATACAAGCAGCCAGCCTTGGAACTACTATCGCTACTCCTCCAGATGAAATGGTAGCATTTAGGCGGTCCTTCCGAAACACAGTAAAATTTCGGAGGAAGTTGGTATGTGTGGTATTTAAATGTGTTTCTTGTAAACACATTTAAATGTATGGTATTTAAATGTGTGGTATTTAAATGTGTTTCTTGTAAACACTTACTGCAGGTTTGTGTTCCTGCAGAAGATATTCAACATCGTCGAGGTTAGTAAGTAATCCCCTGCAATTCGATTGGAGAAATGTTGCACCCATGTGTTGGAGATTCTTACTTCGGGGGTGTTACTTGTTTTTTACTTTTATGGCGGCCCTTGGGAATCTGCCACTCCATGTCGTCTGTGTCAGACGCATGAGAGGAGGCTCGGGTACATTCATCCATAGGTTCTGGGTCCTGTGGCGAGACCTTCCCAGATGGTATGGAAAGGCTCTGGCCACGAGGAGCCAGCCGTCGACCACGTCCACCTCCAGCCAAAGAGGCGGCGGTGGTGCCAGGCAGGGAGGCGCCAGAGACCTCCTGTTCCTGCCCTTTGGGTGTTGGAGTGGCACAGGAACTATGTCGCTCCTTGGATGAGGATGTCTTCTCGTGAGAGCGTGGGCCCCTCTCCCTTGAAGGGGATCGCGGGCTACGGACAGGCTTGGCCGTTGCCGACCCAACCTGTGAAGGGGATGCCGTCTGTGCTCCCTCCCCACTAACTGGGACAGACTGCTGTCCCGTGAGAGCGGGAGGGGTGGTCGTCTGGCTGGAGGAGGCAGTAGACCCCCCCCAGCCGATACTGCACGCCCGGGCAGCTCGAATTTAAGCTTGGGCGTGGGGGACTGCAGTGGCTTCCGGTAGTCCAGAAAGGACATCTGGGTAGCCACTGCAACCTTCAGTGGTGCATGTCCCCGCTGCACCATCTGCGCGTAGCCGCCCTTTCGCAAGAAAGCAAAACGACGGCGTGCCTCCAGGTATGACAAGTTTTCTTTTACTTTTAGAGTCAGTATTTCTTTCTCATCTTTCCATACTCTACATGATCTGGAGTATGCCGGGTGGGCCTCGTTGCAGTTTGCGCAGTGTGCGCTGTTTGTGCAAGAGTCTGTCTTATGGTCAGTTTTACTGCATTTCGCACATGTGGCTTTCCCGCGACAGTTCTGGGAGCCATGTCCGTACCTCTGACACTGAAAGCATCTTCGGGGGTTAGGGATATACGGCCGACCCTGCAGTGGAGGTATCCGGCCTTGACAGCTTCAGGAAGTGTGGTGGCTTCAAATGTTAGAACGATGTGTTTTGTTCTTATTTCCTGCTCGTCACGTCGCATGCAGATACGTCTTGCGGCCACGACTCCTTGTTCAGAAAGACCTTCAGCAATTTCAATGTCTGTTGTCTCTAGAAGGTCCTCCTCGGAGATTACTCCCTGGATCGTGTTTAGTGTGCGATCTGGCGTGACTGACACCTTATGGTCGGACATTGTACTCAGTGCAAGGAGGGCTGCACTCTGCATGCTGGTTTAAATTTCTACCAGAAGGTCGCCAGAAGGCATTTTTTTGGCTTTGAAGCTCTTTTCCACAACAATTTCCAGTACTTTTGCAACAAGGAAGGGTGATAATTTTGAGAGCTGTTTGTCACTTTCGGAGTGAATAACCAAAAACTTTGGGTAATTGGAACGAAAACATGGAGTCTTCTCTGGGATGATAACCTCGGTGCGGCCTCTTTTCAGAGGCCGATCAGGTTGGTTTGACTTGGAACGCATAAACGTGGGGAGGTTTTCAGAAACTGTGGCGCACCGCCCACCACCGAGCCCAACAGGGGGGTAGGTAGCACCCCATAGCAAGTATGGCTTGGCTGGGTATGCTACACTACCAGTGCTACCCAGTAACTACAACCAAGTGTGGTTCAAGAACGGTATCTGTCGCCACCCAAGGTTAGCCCTTGCCGCGAAAGAAGGGAGAAAAAGGAGCAAGAGAAATGAGAAAGAAATGAAGGAAACAGGACAGGTAAAAGTGAAAGATCGGAGGGGTTAGTAGAAGAAAAGGCGACTAGACTGAATCATCCTGGCCGGGCCTTACCAGGACTCCCGTCTACGAGAAGCGGGGGCCGAAGTGGTGTATTGCCTCACCCGGGGGGCCCCGAAGGGTCCAAACCTACCCCGGGCTTGGCTCAAACACCAGGATGCCCTTTTCCCCGGACACGGGCTCGCCACGCACAGCCAGACGTGGGTGGGTCTTAGCCACTTTTTACTCAGGGTCTGTGGTGTCGTCTATGTGGCTGGGCTCCGTGGTGACGCTACTCACCAAGCACCTAGCACCTAAGGTGCAGGCGCCCCCTGCGGGGCTCGGGGTCCGTGGAGACGCCACTCTCCAAACACCTGCTTTCACAGGTGCCCCCTGCGGGGTCGATGGTGGGAAAGGACCAAGTAGATCCATTCCGATCTGCTGGAACGGTACGGTCAAGGGAGCGATCGGATGCAGGAGACCTGCCGGCTTCGTCGGCGATTTCTTGCGTCGGTAGCACTCGTGGCAGGACCGTGTGTAGAAGTGAACGGTTTTCGGCAGCTTGGGCCAGTAATACCTTTCACGAATTCGGGCCAGCGTACGGCTGTAACCAAGGTGTCCGGACGTCGGGTCGTCGTGGCAGGCTTGGAAGATCTCCGCTCTAAGGTTGGTAGGGATTACCAGCAGCCATGGTGTGCTGTTGTCTCCGAAGTTCTCCTTGTAAAGTACACCTTGTCGGAGGACGAAAGTCGGCAGGGCTCTCGAGAAGACACGGGGGACAGTACCCCCTCGTCCTTCGAGGTGCTCGATTAGCGCGCGCAACTCAGGATCGTCTCTTTGGAGTGCTTCCATGTCGCTGACATCGAGAGCGCCGAGGAAGCACTCATCGTCGTCCTCTTTGGTGCAGGCAGGAGTGGCCTCGACTGGGGCCCTTGACAGGCAGTCGGCGTCATTGTGCTTCCGGCCGGACTTGTACACCCCGGTCATGTCGAACTCCTGCTGTCAGAGGCTCCACCGGGCGAGGCGTCCGGAGGGGTCCTTCAGATTCGCCAGCGCGCAGAGCGGGTGGTGGTCTGTGACCACGCGAAAAGGACTTCCATACAAATATGGGCGAAACTTTGTTTTGGCCCAGACGACAGCGAGGCACTCCTTTTCAATAGTTGAATAGTCCTTCTCCGCGTTAGACCGCGTCCGACTTGCGTATGCGATGACTCGCTCTGCGCCGTTCTGCATTTGGACTAGAACCGCACCCACTCCGCTGTTACTGGCGTTGGTGTGGATCTCGGTTTCAGCAAACTGGTCGAAATGGCCAAGAATCGGGGGCGTCTGTAGTCTTCGTTTGAGCTCGTCGAATGAACTCTGGTGTTCTTCTGTCCACTCGAACTTTACGGCGTCCTTCGTGAGGTGTGTCAGCGGTGCGGACAGCTTGGCGAAGTCTCAAACAAAGCGCCCGTAGTAGGCACAGAGTCCGAGAAATCTTCTCACGGCCTTCTTGTCAGCCGGCGGCGTAAATGCAGCTATGGCGCGGGTCCTCTCTGCGTCAGGTAGAACACCTTTGTTGTTCCCGACGTGGCCGAGGAACTTTAGTTCCCCATAGGCGAACCGACACTTTGTTGGCTTGAGTGACAGGTTGGCGGTCTTGATGGCTTGAAGCACGGCTCGAAGTCGTCTGAGGTGTTCGTCGAAATCTCGTGAGAATACCACAAAATCGCCCAGGTAGACAAGGTACCTCTGCCATTTTAGACCTGCCAGCACGGTGTCCATGACGCGCTGGAATGTGGCTGGTGCTGTACTAAGTCCGAACGGCATCACTTTGAATTCGTACGGTCCGTCGGGAGTGACGAAGGCAGTTTTCTCCCGGTCACGTTCGTCGACTTCAATCTGCCAGTAACCACTCTTCAGGTCCATTGACGAAAAATATCGGGAGTGGCGCAGTCGGTCTAACGTATTGTCGAAGCGGGGGAGCGGATAAACATCCTTCTTCGTCACAACGTTCAGTCGACGATAATCCACGCAGAACCGCAAGGTTCCGTCCTTCTTCTTTACAAGGACGACTGGGGACGCCCATGGACTTCTTGAGGGTTGGATGATGTCGTCCTCAAGCATCTCCTGGACTTGATCTTGTATCACTTTCCTTTCCTTTAAGAAGACTCGATACGGCGACTGGTGGACAGGGAGTGCGTCATCGTCGGTAATAATGCGATGTTTCGCCATTGGTGTTTGGCGAACTTTCGATGTCGTGCAAAACAGTCACTGTATTCGGCAAGGAGATCAACCAGTTGCCGACGCTTCGGAGCTGGGAGTTCGGGGTCGATGTCGAGCGGCGGCGGCGTCGTGCTCTTCTGCTGTGGCGACGAGGTTTCCTCGGAGATGGTGGTAACCACGGCTGGCGCCTGAAGCTCTTCGACGTGGCCCACGGTGGTACCCCTCGTTAGGTGCTGCGGCTCCTCTCGAAAGTTGGTCACAAAAACAGTTTTACGTCCTTCTTGGAGATCCGTTACGTCTCGTGCGACACCAATTCCTTTGTGGAGGAGCAGTTAAGTTGGACGCTACCTTCCAGAAGAGCTTCACCGTGCATCGCTGCGTCTGTTATAACGGTGACGAAAACACTCGACCGCGGCGGTAGGTTCACATAATCGGCGATAACTCGGATAGCGGTTGACGTCGTGTTGGTCTCCGCCGGCGGCAGGACAGGCTTTCGCAGCGTCAACTGGTTTGCCGCGATGTTGATGACGGCGCCATACACGCACAGAAAGCCCATTCCGTGGATAACGTCCCTCGAACAGTTTTGCAGAACGACGAACTTCATAGGGCACGTCTCACCGTGGATCTCGACGCGAGCAGTGGATCTCCCGACTATTGTGATGAGGTGCCCTCTGGCGGTTCGTATTTGAGGTCCATCCCACGGCGTCGTGACTTTTCGAAGGCGGCGGGCGAGCTTCCCACTCAAGACTGAGTAGTCTGCTCCGGTGTCCACGAGTGCCGATGCGTCGAGGCCGTCGATAACAGCATTTAGGTTGTTGGACACCGATGCAGGAGCGTCGTTGTGATGCGTATGGTCGGGAGAGTAAAAGCGCTCCGGTCGTTCTTGGAGGCTCTTTGCGTCGGTCGTCTTCGGCAACTCCACCTCCAGGGGTTGCCGCGCCTAGTTTCCCTGACGGGGAGCGAGGGGCGACAGGCTTTCACGTCAGGGTCGGTGCATCGGCGAAGCTGGACGTCGTGACGAAGGCGATCGGAACTCTCGGCGGGACGCAGGCTCGGGGGACTGAGGTCGTCGCAGGTACTCGTCGATCTCCCGAGGTCGTTCACCATACCGGGGGCGCGGGTCGTTTGGGTGGAATCCGCGCAGCCCGAGTCGTCGGTATGGGCATCGGCGGTACACATGGTCAGCTTCCCCGCAGTCGTAACACAGCGGGCGTCGGTCGGCCGTCCTCCAGACGTCTGTCTTCCTCGGCGCAGGTCGCTCTGGGTGAACGTACGCCTGATCTTCCTGTCGTCGGGAGTACTGCGGCGTTGGGGCGTTTCTTCGGGGCGGCGCTGTGGCTTGGCGGGAGGCTTGCGGCGGTCGTCGGGCCATGGCGGCGTAGCTCAACGTCGGTTCCTCCGGTGCCACCGTGGTGACAGGAACCTCTGGTTGGAGCGCCCGATGCACTTCTCCGACAGCCTCGGCGATGGAAAGGGTTGGCGGACGGCTGGTGGTTGGCAGCAACCTTCGGAGTTCCTCCCGGACGACCTTCCAGATAATTTCGCGGATGTCCGTATCAGAGCGTTTTCGCCGCTAAGCAGCGCAGTTGCAGTGACGCTTGGCTGCCGCTGGTAGTGGGAAGCGCGCGCTTGGAGTGCGCGCTCGATGTTTGTCGCCTCGGTGACGAATGTGTCGACGGTTGCTGGTGGGTTGCGGACGAGGCCTCCGAAGACGTCGTCTCTTACCCCGCGCATGAGGATTCGTAGCTTCTTCTCTTCTGTAGCCCGAGGGTCGGCGCGTGCGCACAGGTGCAGAACGTCCTCTACGAAGCCGGTGACGCTCTCGTGGGGCCCTGGGTCCTGGTTCGCAGTAGGTCCTCGGCTCTCTCCCGGCGGTGGTGGTTCACGAATGCAGCCTTCAGGTCGGTCTTGAAATTGTCCCACGACGTTAAAGAGGACTCATGGTTCTCGTACGAGTGCTTGGCGGTCCCCTCAAGCGAAAAGTACACGTTGTGCAGGCGCTGCTCGTCGGTCCAGCCATTGTGGCGGGCAACGCGTTCATATTGGTCAATTCAGTCTTCGACGTCTTCGTAGAGTTCACCGTGGAAGGGGGCAGCCGTCCGCGGTGCGACGGGCATGTAGATGACGGTAGAAGCGGCGGGGGCTTGCGACTGGTTGGCCATCGTCGTCTTCTTCGGCTTGGGCTTGTCCAGCAGCAAACCGAACTCAGGATCCTCTCCCTTGGAGCGGCGGCTGGTCCGAGTTTCAGGTTCCGCGTTGCATGGTCTTCTCACCGAGCCGAGAATCGGACTAGCACTGCGGGCCCTTGGAGGGGTACGCTACACGGGCATGTGGTACCCCGCACCTCCTCCAAAATCTCACGAATGACCATTGAGGGGCAAAAATAACTGAAGAAACTTAACGTTTAATGGGGCGAACTTGCGTCCAAAACAAAAAGAAAGCAGGAGAAAACAGCAGAGCGTCGCGGGCGTCGATGTCGGCGAAACCGCATGATCGAGCGCAGGGGCGAGACTGACTGCAGATCAGCACGCGGAGTCCCTTATGTACGCGCGTTGGGTTCTGGAACAATCGGCCAAGATTGTTCGGCGACTGGAACATTTGGAACTCGATCAGACGAGAATGTTCTCGAACTCACGAGAACGCGATGTTGAAGAAACAAATAAAAGAGCATTCCACTGACTGGAATCGAACTGAGACTTTCCGCGCGACAGTCAAGCACGGTAACCACTCGGCCACGCGCGCGGTCGCGCGTCGACGAGCGTGGCAATATGCAGTGCTCTCAGCAACCATTTCGCTCCGAAACCTTCCGTGGTAGTAAGCCTTTGCAAGTTCAACAGCCGATGTTGACACACGGGAGAATCTGGCAGCGACATTGTTTCCGCACTAAGGAAGCTCACTGAGCATTGTGACTATGGAGGCTTTTTGAAATATATGCTTTGCGACAGACTTGTCTGTAAAATTAATGACTCCCAAATGCAGACACGGTTGCTTGACGAGCCCAGTTTGACGTTCGAGACCGCGATCCAGTTTTTACATGAGGTGGAAACTGCGAAGAACAATTCAAGGTTATTGATGAAACAAGAGGGATGGTCAAGTGGCGGTCGATGCTCTTAACGGAGCCAAACGATCGACTTTAAAAACGTCACATAATATCGTTGTGGACGGCCTCATTATGCGTCTGTTTGCATGCACTTGAAAACAAAAATGCGGCGCTTGACACAGGGCTCGCAAGCGTGTGTAAATTCAAGGTGCAACAAGGCGAATCCAACGATCCTGGACAGAGATAAGATCACCATTAACACCCTGTTAACACCATTGACAGTTCCGAACAGCCGTTCACGAGTAAAGCACCCGTGACGTAGGACATGTGGTCCTTAGAATAAGCCTTAGAATAAGCCAATACTTTACCTCGTTTCCTTGCGATTGTGGAAGTGGCAGGAAAACCACTTCTAGTGGGAATCGACACAAAAGCCAGCATTTTTATTATCGGACAAAGGACGTTTCAAGACTTCACCGGGCTTCAGCGTGAGCCTTCTGACGTCGTCTTAATGCCTCATCGCCGTAAACTTTCTAACGTCCAAGGAAAGATCGTCATGTCCGTCCGATTCCTGACCAAACAAGCTACGCTACCTTTGTATATTGCACGTGGACAGACTCCCACACTACTTGGAAGAGACTGGATCAACGTCTTTGAAATTAGTTAGTCGATTGCAAGGAACTTACTGCTGAATCCGCCGTGTAGTGAGTTCTAGAAAATCACAAAGAAATATTTTTTGACGGACCTGGTACCCTCAAAGGTGTGAAAGCAAACACCACCATTCAAGAGGGAGCACATCCCATTCTGGAGAAGCAGCCGGTACCCAGATTGGAGAATATGTTGGCAAAACTTTCGGGTGGCATCACGTTCAATGAACTGGATCTGAAAGACGCGCATCAACAAGTAAAGCTCGAACCTGAAAATATTTTTAAAAAAAGTGAAAGCCGTTTACAACTCCCTGTAACACCGAATTAGAGCGCAGCTCTTGAGGAGGAGGAGGGAAGGGTACTGGGGGGTGAAGTGACCTGGGGGGGGGTCACGTGACCTTGGGGAGTCACGTGACCATGCCGATGATATCATCAGTGACGTCACTGATGACGTCATCAGTGACGATGACGATGCGGACTCCGATGACGTCATCAGCGATGATGACGATGACGATGCGGATGTCGGTGACGTCATCAGTGACGTCATCTGTGATGATGACGATGCGGATGCCCCCCCGAAGTCACGTGACACCCCCAGGTCACGTGACCCCCCCCAGGTCACGTGACCTCCGCCGAGGTCACGTGACCTCCCCGATGACGTCATCGTCACTGATGACGTCACCGGCATCCGCATCGTCATCGTCATCATCACTGATGACGTCATCAGTGACGTCACTGATGACCTCACCGACATCCGCATCGTCATCAGTGACGTCATCGATGACGTCATCGGGGAGGTCACGTGACCTCGGCGGGGGTCACGTGACCCGGGGGGTGGTCACGTGACCTGGGGGTGTCACGTGACCGGGGGGGGTCACGTGACTTTGGGTGTCACGTGACCTTGGGGTGACCTTGGGGGCCACGTGACCTTGGGATGACCTTAATTACGCCGACGGCGACGCCGACGCCGCTCAAGCCGGGAACGGGCCCCTAAGAGCTGCGCTCTACAACATTGTGACTTTTAAAACTTTAAAAGGACTTTATCAATTCACCATACTACATTTTGCGGTGCCTTAAGCACCTGCAATTTTCCAAAAAAAAAGATAAATAAAATTTGCTGCAAGACATGCCACATGTCGCCGTATACTTTGATGATATTCTCGTGACTGGACTTGACAAAAAGGACCATCTGAAGAGTCTCGAGCAGTCTAAAATTCAAGTTAGAGAAATGCACCTTCATAACATCTGAAGGGGAATACCTGGGTCATGTAATTACAGCAGAAGAACTGAAACCAATGCCGCAGAAGGTAGCGCTGTTGTGAATGCTCCATGACCAGTTTATTTAAAGCAGCTTCAAAGCTACCTAGGGCTCATCAACTACTACCGGCGTTCTCTTCCCAACGTGACCCCAATTCTTCGACCCTCGTACGACCTTCTCGCTGCTAGTACAACATGGCGATGGCAGCAAGTAGAGGAGAATGCTTTTTAGAAGAGGAAAGAGCTTCTGACTTCTGCATAAGTGCTTCATCACTTCGATCCTAGCAAAAAGATCGTCATCAGCTGCGACGCACGTCCATATGAAGTTGGAGCCGTACTCGCCCATCGAGATTCAAAGGGAGATGAAGGTTGCGTAGCCTTCGCCTACAGGAACCTTCTACCAGCTGAAAAGAACTACAGCCAGCTCGACAAGGAAGCGTTGGCACTAGGTTTAGGAGTGACGAAGTTCCACCAATACCTTTGGGGCAACCGTTCAAAGCCGTAACCGATCACAGACCTCTCCTTAGCCTTCTAGGCTCTAACAAAGGTATTCCAAAAAGAGGGTCACCCCGAGAAATACGTTGGGTAGCTATACTAGCATAGGTAACGCAGATGCCTTGAGTCGGTTACCATTGCCAGTGGACAAATTTCAAGTTAGAGCCGACGTTTTATGTTGGGACGGGCGTACCCTGCTGTTCTCTCGGCTGCAGTCGTTGCTCAGCCCACTGGGACTGCCCCAGTATTGTCACGAGCAAGACAGGCGCTCTGGAGGAGCGCGGTGATCGCCGTTTCGAACGAAAGTGACAGCACTTAGCGTTTAAGAAGATTGTTTACTCTGGGTATCGAGAGTAATCATACCACTAAACAAACGAGACCAAGTGCTCCACTTGCTACAGAGCCATCCCGGAGTTGAGAAGATGAAGGCCATAGCATGCAGCCCCGTCCGGTGGGAGGGTCAAGACGACAGCATCGCGGCAAAGGTCCAAGAGTGTCGCGAATGCCAAGATCATCAACGTTCAGGACGAAAAATACAGTCAACTCCATTGCCATTTCATGAACGGCCATGGTAGCTTCTACATGTATACTTTGTGATCCATTACAAGGGCCCTACTTCCTTGTCTTGGCCAATGTCTATTAGAATGTCTATTGTTTTTAGAGCGCAGCTCTTAGGGGCCCGTTTCCAGCCTGAGCGGCGTCGGCGTCGCCGTCGCCGTCGGCGTAACCACGCCCCTCCCTCTCCTCCTCCTCCCCTCCTCCTCCTCCCCCTCCTCCTCCTCCCCCTCGTCCTCCTCCCCCTCCTTCTCCTTCTCCTCCTCCCCTCATTGTGTAGTATGGTCCGGGCGGGTCACGTGACCTCGAGGGGAGGGGGTCACATGACCCGTTTCCAGCCTGTGCGGCGTCGGCGTCGGCGTTGGCGTCGGCGTCGCCCCTCCCCCTCCTCCTCCTCCCCCTCCGCTCCTCCTCCTCCCCCTCCTCCCCCGCCAAGGTCACGTGACCCCGGGGGGTGACTCCCCTCCCCCCGCCGGTCACGTGACGGCCCGCCCAAGGTCATGTGATCCCGTCCCCTCGAGGTCACGTGACCCCCCGGACCTCTGCCCTCCTCCTCCTCCTCCCCCTCCTCCTCCTCCCCTCATTGTCTAATATGGTCCGGGGGGTCACGTGACCTCGGGGGGAGGGGTAAAGGAGAGGGAGGGGGAGCAGGAGGGGAGGAGGACTAGCAGGCATGATCACGAGGGAGGAGGAGGAATATACCCTCCACTCCTCCTCCTCAAGAGCTGCGCTCCAATTCGGCGTTACAGGAAGTTGTAAACGGCTTTCACTTTTTGTCTTTAAAGTCACTCACTGTACATCGCGAAAACTGGGCTTCTGACTTTGATGGTCTCTTTGTACTCAATCCTATCATATTTCCCGCTGGGAGACTGGTAGTATTATGAAATGAATGAAATAAATGATTTTCAAAGTGGTTTGAGGTCATGGCGGTATCGTCACCCTCTGTTGATGCTACGATCAAGTTCCTTGGAATCATATTTTCAACGTACCGACTACCAGACGTTGTCGTTTCGGACAACGGTCCTGCCTTTGCAAGTGTCAAGCACAGCGAGTTTCTTAACGACAATGGTATCCGTCGTATGATTGTTAACACCAAGCATCAAATGGAGTTACGGAACGCGTTGTACAAACCGTGAAAGGGATGCTAAAGAAAGCTTCTCCAGAAGATTTTCAGACTAAGATTGATCGGACGCTTCTGATATATAGAAGTATAAAACATTCACTAACTGGCCAGAATCCAGCTGAGCTGCACATGGGCAGGAAGTTAAAGACAGCCGTGAAACGTTTGCTCCCTGACATGCGGAGTGGAGTACTCTTGAAGCGGCTGAAGCAAAAGGTACGCTGCGATCAAAGAGCACGCCAACGGTTTCTTTGTCACCATCGACCAAAACATTTTGCCAGAAATTTCAGTGCAGGCCCTTCGTGAATTCCTGGGGTTGTTCTACAACCAACAACCTATGCACGAGGAACTCAGAAAAGGTATTTGCTGAAACCGCCGGGGGTATCACCTGCGAGATCGCCTTCCACATGTGTGAACAGAGAACATGGAGCACGAAGCAACTGACTCCTCCGTTGCACAAAATAGGTCAAATAGAGTTTCCGTTGGCGAAGACTTTCTAACGCCAAAAGAAGTGCATACTGGAACCGGATCTTTGCAAACGCAAAAGCGTCATGACAAATTTTTCCAGATTCCCCAAAAAGAAGCGACGATTTATGCGAACCAGAAAGCCAGTGGATCATTAAGAGTATTAAATTGCAGATATCCTAATTAACGTGCTTAGAATTAAGGACGGTGTTATTGTTTTCCGAGGGCGCCTCGATGGCTCCGAGGCGAGAGCGCCGGCCTACGGATCCCCATGTGGTGGGTTCGAATCCCGGCAGAGGTGCCCGCAATCTGACGGAGGCTTATTGCGGAGGAGGCGCCGTGTAACCGAACTTTCGGTTGCACGTCAAAAGATCCCCAGGTGGTCGAAATTAATCCTCAGTCCTCCGTTGGGGCGTGCCAGATGCCCGTTGTTGGTTTGGCACGTGAAACCCCCCAAATTTGACTTTGTTTTCCATTAAAGACTGAAGAAGTGTGATGGTGCAATCGGCGCAATGCTTTGGTATCAGGAGAACAAAAGAAGACGTGTCTGGTATCTCGGCTTCATGTACTACACGCTTAGAACGATGCTGATCTTTCTTTGCCTACGCCCGATTTACTCGGGATAATTTAAAACCCATACTTGCGTGCAAATTTCATGCTTGACTACCCTGTATGACGTTCGTTACATTGTGATTATCAAAATATAATATATATAGATTAGAAACAGCAATGTCGAATTCTGACGTAATATCTGCGAAGCACCGCAGAAAAAAATGCTTTAGACATATGTTTAGTTTTAGCGTCTTTATTTCTTGTAATTCTCCAAAAATAGCCAAGCTTACGCCAATTTAGGCCTGTCTCTGTCGTGCATCATGGATAATATATTGATCTGAAGTTTTGTACACGGGGGCTAAGAGGCATATATTTTGTGCATCAAGATTTTTTGGAATCCCGCTACCTGAATAAACAATGCAAAATTTAAGGTGTGAATGGGATTCATGCCGCGGCTGTCTGCACATAAAGTACGTGGCCGTAGTTGTTCTCACATAGACAAAACAGCCCGCCAAAGGATCTGTCTTGTCGATGTTTTGTCGTTTCAGTCAGCTTTATAAGTTATAACTACTAAATAATTAGATATACAGAGAAAGCCTGTGCCGTATCTGACACGGAAACATCGTCCGCTATCGGAGATCGGTGTCTGCGCCCTCAAATTTACCTGCCTTCGTCTGTCCACTTCGGCATCAATCAGATGTGTTTTTTTTTTGTTACAATAAGGGAAGTATGCAGGCGTGCCTGTTAAGAAACACCATGATGAAAACCATCAGACGTGGAGGAGTAAAATATATGACCCTTGTTAACAGAGGGCCACGGTACGAAACATATTTACGGTCTTAATATTTCATGTTTTACTCGGATCCTTCCATTCTTTAAAATCTCGATACACAAAAAACACAATGTTTGACGACATTTGTACAGAACGTTAGCTGAATACGTTAGAGGCCAATTCATGGGATTATTCAAACGACCACGAATTCCTTTGAGTCACGCGATAGTTTCTTCATTTTTTATAGAATATCGACCACAGCTAAACCAAGGTTGCCATTCATGCAACGAATATATTCGGGCCACTTTGAATTATGTTTCTTTGAAGCAGGCCTGACTCGCAATAACAGCAGAGATAAATATAAAAATATAGTTTTGACAACTTGTTTTTCTTTTTCTCATAGCTACCTCAGACCAAGCACCTAATTTCAATTCTGATGCATATTTCACATTTTATTTTTGTAAACATTTCGTCAAACAAACAGGTGCAATGGACTACAGAAGTTTAATGAACTATCTCAGATGTCATTTCTAGCGCCTAAGATCCCTTATGCGTGGCCAATGACCCCTTATTCTGAATGATGATTTTCCTTAAATGGGACACGCACCGCGTGAAGTCAGTGCACTCGAATGCTGTCCGTTTGGTACGGGATAGCTCGGGCTAGCGATGCTATTACTCAACCACCTTGGCAGATAAATGAAACTTTTCTTCTTCCAAATTAATCGTCACCGTTCAAAAGACTCAGCCGGGGTGCGAGTTCAACAAACCATCTCGGTCCTGGCAGGCGACGGGACCCGAACTGGATGTAACGTTTTGTCACTAACGACCAAATAAATTTGCAGTTGGTGCAGTCCAGATACGTCAAAAATTACAAATTGTGCGCGTAACTAGGCCGCGTCAAAACAGGTACTTTTTTTTTCTTGTTTTACAGTTAGGAGTCGAGTCGAAGGTGAATAACCTCTAGGCTTGAGAAGGGTATAAAATGAGTGAACAACATGTTAACACCATACCTCGACCAGGTAAGAACCTGCAAACAAGCTTCTGCCATCAGCATCCTGAGGTAAGACGAATGCTTCAGACGTGATGACTCCGTTAACTGACACTTCATGTGCAGCACGGGGTTGACCACATTTTTTTGTCATACCTCCTCCTTTCGTGAGAGATCAGAATCTTCTTGAGTAATGTTACTTTTCGTTATCAACTATGAAATGATGCTCCAACGTCAAAGATAAGTTCAGCGATACTCCCTGCTGAAGTTGCTTGATGTTGCGGAAGGATGCATTGCAGTTTCGCATATTTACTTTGGACCCGTATTAGAAGTTCTTTTCCTTTTCAAAGAAATTTCTTTTTACACTTTGTGAAATAAAAAGAAATTGCAATAACATTATAATTTATTGGGATAGCTCGTATGACTAAAATTTAAAAAAAAGAAGTGTTCTTAGCCAGGTGTCTACAAACGCTCCGGATTGAACACAAGTTATAAAAGAAGCAACAGTGTAAACTACATAATGCGTCTTTATCAGCAAAAACAAAACATATCAAAAACTGTTTCACATATTTTATACTTTGAGAGAGGAAAGATGCAAGATGAACGTTCTTGACGACTATAAGAAAATTTAAAAATCAAATTGAGCATTTAGTTGTTTTTTTACATGCTAAAATACACAAAATGAATATTCTATTTGATATGACGCGAAGTGTGACCTACAATTACCTTCCTTTTTTCGTTTTTATAGATTTTACTTCATTTTAAAAATGGAATTCGGTGCCTGCGTCCTGTCTTTGGCTCTGGCTATGCTCGTGGGTAAGATCCTTCTTTTCCCTTTATTGCGGATAAAACTTCTCCTCGATAGGGACAACATCGCGGCGCCAAGTCAACCCTCGTCTCCCTCGTAGAATGGGGGGAAGTAGGGCGCACGTGTGTTGCGCGTCTCAGCCACTAGGGAGCAGGACCGCGGGAGCGTAGGTGCGCTCCGATAAGAAACCGAAATCTATAAACGCGTCCAAATGGAACCTTTTTTACAGAACGCCGTAAAATGCTGCCCCAGCATCATATTCCTAAAAAAAAAAGTTGATTTCGTGGTTTTTGATGATGCTCAGTGCGTTTCTAATTAGAACTATATGACTATTTGCAATAATTAAGAGTTAATTAACACATATTACTTAATTAGTCGACTGATACTTGCGACTATCTCCCTATACTATGTCCTCCTGGCTGGATAACTCACCTGCACAAACCGCATAAGTGTAGCTTTCGCGGCTTTTTTTTAACAAATAATAAAAAGAACACCTCGTATATGTATATTTCTGAGTGCGTACACAGTTAACATAATACAATGTTGAATCTCACTTTATCGTCCTATCCTTCACTCCCCCAGTCGCGCCTTTTACATGCGCGAGGCGCAGAAACCCTCAGCCGTTTTACACAATAGAAAGAAAAAAACGTTTCAATTACTTAGGAGTACAATTCCACAAGGAAAATGTAAAAAGGAGTGTCACATCAGATAGATTTTAGGCAAGAAAGGAAGTTGTAGAAAACTGATACCTTCGACTTTGCAATTTATGTTATCGTGCACAAAACACTGTCACGGCTAAAAATAAAACTTATGAAAAGAAATTCTCTTGACACTTGTATGTTAAAATGAACACACTTATCTTATCACTAAACACAGAAGTGAAACAATTTCCACATTTCACAGCAACAAGACATGGTTTTGGCGCAGTTAAAAAAAGACAATATACAGGGTGTGCAAGTATTATGTGGGCGTAAAACAATTCTTAAATACAAGCCAATAAACAGAGGGCGTTGAAACGTTTCACAAAGTTGTCTTTAGGTGGTGCATTGATCACACATATAGTAATATTGGTTTTAGGAAAAGTAATTTAAGCCCAGAAACGTTTTCTTTTTTAATATCCTTTTTTTTAAGAATAAAACGACCAGATATTCTGGTTAATGCTGCTACTCTCAAAAGGCATCATATACTCTCGCATCTGCTGGATCTGCTTGAGGATGTCTACGGACAGTTAGTACCGTGTTCATTTGTAAGAAACAATCATGTTTTCGTTTTATTTTGTGTTGTCTTTGAGCAACAGCGTCAGCAAGAAGGTTTTTGTTTTTTCCCTCCACGTCCCTACCGGGAAAGAAACATTTCGAAATTTGAACGTGTTCTGAAATGGCCGGCCTATTTGGAATTCGAACAGGTTGCCAAACCGTCGATCCGCTCATGTCATGAGATTTCGGGATACGGCTACCCGTTTTCTACCGAAAACGTTTGATAAGGGTCCCAAGGAGACAGGCGCTCGTTCGATTCCGGCACACATTGAATACGATACCCTTTTGAGGGTAATCTTTAGTTAGCCCCCACTGGGTACAGTGTGAAAGGTGTAGACGTAGTACACGCAAAAAACTCCACCCTTGACGCGTCCTTCGGGGAACAAATTCATTATTGTTAAAATGTATGTATTGAAAATAAGACTATTCTATTCTATTCTATTGTATTAGAGCTCGTGACGTACCTCTGGCGAGAAGGGAAGTCACAGCACATTGATAGAGTTCGTTGTCGAAGAGAGACAGCCCTTAGCACTCCGTGGATCACAACATATAGGTTAAAAAGTCCAAAGTGCAAAATGGTACAGTTGAAGTGTGGCCGAGGCTTGAAGGTATAAATGAGATTAGAACTCCTAGACGCGGCCAATGACAACCTGCAATCTCGCTGCTTTATTGAAGCTTGCGCTGCGTCCAGGTTGGTTATCTCCCGTACACGACCGACGAACACTCACAGTTCCGCTGCTGATTCGTGGCTTGCGCCACGTCCACATTGGTTTTCTTTCTTCGTCTCCTGGGTGCTCCTCTTCCGGCAGTGATTGCCCCTCGTCGACCACACACGTCGTCTGTCTGCTTCCTTGACAAAATGACTCTTTGTCTTCCCTTCCCGAAGATCTCCTCGGAGCTCCCAAGATAAGATTCACCCAACGTTGAAAGTTCAACGAAATCAAGCCCCGCCTTCGCTCTCTCTCTCTCTCTCTCTCCAAACCAGCCCGCCACGCCGCTGTCCAGTGATAACAGGTTCGCATACCTGTACGGTCAAATATTTAAACCGTTTGACTGACAGCTTAGTAGTTTGACCAAACCTGTGAGCAGTTCCAAATCTGGCCTCCACGCCGCAGTACGATTTGAACAGGTCAGCGAGACGCTACCCCAAAACCTGTGAACTGTCTGACTAGGGCGATGGTCAGTTGGATCGAACCGGTTCGTAGTTAGGCTCTACTGCTAAAGGACGCTATGAACCTGTTTCAATTTCATATATGTTTCTTTTTCATTTGGGGTGCATAAGTCAAAACTAGGTTTTTAGAAATAATTTCCTGAAACCTACATGAATAAAATTTGAGAATGATAAACGCACTTCACAAGGACACCTTTTTGTAACGCTTTAATGTACTCTGCTCATTCATATATTTATACGCTTTTTTACGCCCGAATGGCGACTGAAATCAAGCAGTAAATTGAACTAGTTTCTGAACAGTGGTTCGGCCGAACTCTTTTTGTTTCCGATTTGGCTCACTTCTCATTTCACTCAAGAAACGCGTTTCAGTGTGTGAACAAACATTTAATCAATAGCAAGATATGACCTTGGCGGGTCTTACTTTAAATCCTTTATAGGCGTATGGACAGTTTATATTCCCATAATATAACCCTGGAGGTTGGCAGCTCCACGGAAAGGTTAGGCCCGCATCTAAGGCTTGTGGTGTCCCATTAATACAAAAAAAAAAAAGAACTCTTCTAAACTAAAAACAAAAACACTCACACATAAAATGAATATTTTTCGTGGTTCTGGGATCAAGCAATGAGACGTCCGTTTGCGGTTCGGCTTTTTAGTTCAAAACTGACCGCCACCGGCACGAGCCGGTGCTTCGTGCCCGTGGCGCCAAGACTGCACGTCGTTTTCTTCATCGTAGCAATATATGCAAAAGAAAGGAAAAAAACAAGAAGTGGGGTCCATTGTCCCTCAAGGAAGCGTGATTCTCCGCTGCACCAAGCTTTTGAGGTGTTGCTGCTCTATGGGGAGTGCACTCCGTCATGTCCTTCGGTAGAGAGCGCCAGAGCGCCGCAGTTCTCATTAAAACGAGTTCCTGTGCCACTCGGTACGCCAGAAGAGTCGCTGCAGGCCACAGGACCTGGTTTGGCGAAGATGCTGCAGTAGCGGGAGCTCGGAGTTCCTCTAAGAGACGCGTTTTTTTTTTCGAGCGGAGGGTTTCCACTACTTGACGATGTGTCGGAGAGGTCAATCCCAACACTCTCAAGAGCTCTTTTGCAGGAAGGTCACGGTAGCCTGTTAGACTGTAAGGCAAGGGGAGGCATGGTGTCTTCGATCCGCATAAGCAGAGCGTCGTTGCACACTTTCGAGGGATGCTGATAGCGAGAGTTGGTAGGGGTCCCGAACCACGGCACACAACTCCAGCCTTGGTAGGACTGCTGTAGTGAATAGGTGTCGCAGAGCAGTATCGCCAGTTCCCCGGGTAACCCGAAGCAGAAAACCAAGCATCCGCCTGACACCGAAAGCCGCCTCACCAATGTGAGCTAAGAAATTTAATTTAGGGTCTATTATCATTCAAACGAGCCTTGCGCGATCGATAGGAGGGAGTGCTGGTTCGTTGAGCTCGAGACTGCTGAACGGTAACACGGCTTCTGGACGTAATATTTAGGGTTGATGTGTACTTGCTGTAAAGTAGGGGAACATTGTTGTTTGTGAACCAAACGCGGACAACGTACAGAAGATCCTAAAGTTTTTGGTGCTGGAAGTAGTGCTGGACTGGCTGGATAATAATGAGTTCATCGGCGCACAGACGGGGCATGCAATGCTACGAGGACGTTAAGTCATTAAAAAAGGTGTCGAACAAAGGTGGCCCAAGAAAATTTCCTTGAGGGATTCCCGAAAGGAGACGTTTAGCGCTTGACACTGGTTCTCTAAAGGCAACTCTTTGGAGACGATGTTGTGGAAAGACTGATATCCAATTCTCACGACAGCCGTACTGTCAAGATGAGAGAAGTTTTTGCTGCTCGATGCGCGCCAGGAATTCGTGTTTTGTGGAGGATTCGTTTTATTGTTCTGCAGATGACGGATGTTGTCAAAATGGGCCGGTATGCGGCAGCTGATGATGTCGGGGAACTATTATCTTTATAAACCGGCGTGACCCGAGTCAGTCTACACCGGTAGGGGGCTGCCAGCCTGTAGAACGTTGGTGAAAAGACTAGGGAAAACCATGCTGAAACGTATGAGCAGGGCCAAAATAGGATGAAGGCCGTTGGGGCCGCCACTTTGGAGTGGAAAGATGAGAGATGTGCGGAGGATGCCGGGCACAGTCCCGGCAAAAAAGAATTGGTCCATAAAAGGTCCTCTCTGGCTTAGTAGCTTTGTAGGGTGTCTCAGTCAACCACAGACTACAAGGAGGACAATGAATTACCGCGATGTTTGACATACGATCAGGACACGTCCATACATTTTACCGCTTTTGCGTGATTGTGCTCACGCAGGAGCTATATGAGGTCCGTCTGGGCCTTTCATGCTTAACTAAGGTAGCGTCAGTTGTATGTATTGTTGGCTTTTTTAAACAAATTTTCTCCTGTGGGGAAAGCTGCAGGATGCTCTTGGTCATTCAAGGAGCCTCTGCTGTACACTGGGAGTTTTTAAGGGTACACAATTAATCTTAATTGCAACTTCTTTGTGTAGCGAGATGTTATACACATGAATGAATTACGAGTTCATGTTTGGTTTACATACAATAAACTATACTAAACTTAAAAGGTAGGTAGAGGTGACGCTGGCTAAAGATTTGTACCAAAAATATGTTACATGAAACAATGTCACTGTCACTCCCATCTTGCAGGTGTGGCCCAAGGCCAGTACGATGTCCAAGGTTTCGTGAAAGGTAAGTTTAACCGGTTCGGGAAAAGAGGTTGTACAAACCAAAAACTTGAAACAGAGATGGGCTCGTTCCAAGGGAGTGCGCTATCCGCCCGGCATTTTTTTTTTTGTTTTCTTCAAGTGGCATGTAATCTATATATGTTCTAACCTTGTAACCGTTCACTAGCAACGGAAACTTCTCGAACATACAAACATTTGAACCCTTTGGGATATCTCACGTATTATTCTACTCCGGAAACCACCTTGCTTAGAATTCATGGAAGATTACGTTTTCTTTTATATTTGACGAGTGCAACTTGATCGTCGTCACAGAGAGGTAAACTTGCAACAACGCACTAAGTAAAATACATCAGCAATTGTAAGTGCTGTAACATTTTTATAGAAATTTAATATATGAAAGAACATTCAGGTTTGAGTTTTGCAGTTTGGTAGCGCTTTTTGTGTCCTCGTTCATAAAATATGTTACAAATTGAACGTATTAGAAAATTAAGTGTGAAAAACTACCAGGCCGAAAATGTGGCACTCTACATGATAAAACTTGGACCGGGAACAAATAATATTTGAACAACCAGTGTAACTTTTCTACTGAAAAGCACTTACAAAATAGTTCAGCTAAGTGTTACAAACGCTACTTGTACTTTATAAAGCACCTGAATCATTTCATGGGCATCCTTGCCGCCTCTTACAGGGGCTCGTCGGAAATAGTTCGTGCTACCGAATAGAACATAACCTGTTTCTTTTTTTTTTCTTCTTTTATTTGCAAACCCTTTTTGTTCTTTAAGCCAGAACCGCGAATAACCCATAGAAGTGTAAAATTCAATTAGCGGTGATGTTTTTATATTGCGGTTAAAAATAACTCCCTCTCCAAGGAAAATATTTGAATGAGTTAGAATAGGAGGATTTAAGTAGAAAGGAAATAAATATCGCATGTTGCTGCCATTCAAAATTTAAACGTTATATGTGCATTAATGATACCTGCTATGACTTTTTCGTTTGATATATTTTTTAAGGAAATTCGATGGCCAGGTCTTTGTATATTGCGCGATCATTAAAACTAAAGCATTGAAACATTTTTTTTAATATGCCTTCCCAGATGCTGTCCCGGCCAAGAATGTTAGCGCGAAAGGTAAGCTTGCTGGTGAACACAATCGCTTAGTATCACTTCTTGAGTCTGATGCGAATCTCATTGAAATAATAATTTATACTAAATCGGTCTATGTTACAAATATAGGTTAAGACTGCCACACAAAAAAAAAATCATAAAGAGCGAGCAAACGAAAAAAAAAATGGATTGTCATCTACATTTTGACGCCAGAAAAGCAGAATGCACTGCGCGTAACTTACATATAGCGACAAAAGTGATTTGAAGTTTCAATCATAAGTGTTTTGTGCAAAGCACTGCTAAACACAAAAATATGTTTCGCTGAAGTTCGGGCAGTGTAGAGGCACGCACGAAATACAACTTATGTATTCAATTAAAATTAGATCTACGAACTCGGTCATGGTTTGATCACAAATCTTTGTTGACATCACAAATTTTGCTTTAAACGATTTCTGGTGGTTTGAAATTTAAAATTACGAATATATAATTTTTTATTTGCAGGTCAAGACCTACTCTTTCGTGTGGAATACATCAAAGGTAAGTAAGAACCAATACACAGCAGAAAAACCGTTCATAGTTGTTCGAAACTTGGTATGCTAGAACAAAGTTACCAAAGATAAGTCGCACTTGTCAGCCTTTTGCGCTGGCCTTTCTTTCGAGTCGTGTACAGACATAAAATAAGTTACTCCCGAACATGGTACAAACAAAAATACACAAATACTGCAACAACAAACGTTGGAATTTTATTTCTGGAAGTTCGTTTTCTACAAGAAAAATGATGCGTTTCAGACGCAATATTTGTAACTTGTTTTTATAAACGCATCGTTTCCTTCCTCTTTCAGGAAAACTGTATGCCGGCATTAATGACCTTGGTGAGTGACGGATTTATCATAACTTTTACTAGAATACAAATTTTACTTTTTTATTTTGTTGCTGTGTATAAATTAGTTTACCATAGTGTTAACACATTAGAATGAGCCATATCTAACCCGTTTGGCTCTGCATTTTACCGCAAATCACAAATAGTGGTGCTAATATTATGTTGCTGGACAACTAAAAAATATTGTAATTATTCTTTCGTTAATTTAGTTTCGTACATTCCTTTCGAAAATATTTTCAATCTCTACATAAAGCCTTATATTCGAGCACAGGATATGACGCTAACCAGGATCTTTATGCAGTTGCTAATAAAATGCACTATTCGAAAAATTTACAAGGTTGCATTGACACCGTACTTTCAGAGTGTAAACTACATAAATATATTGTATATTGTTTATTATCATAAATATTTTGTATTAAAACTATTACCATCGAATACTATTTGAAAGATCTTGAACTACTGTGCACACATTCTTTCAGTACCTCGAATTTGAGTAGTGCTTAATATTTGTAAAGTATGGTACTGCTGCATGAAATATTTTTGCTTCACGCAGGAGCAGATATTGCATAAAAAGGGCGAAATATTATAATGATTGAAAAAAAACACATGAGTTTTACTTGTTTGATTTGTGTCTGAAAATAAAGATGATGATTATTATTAAAAGTAATAAAATTATTATTTTTTAACAAACAAATTTATTTGATTTGAATCAAATTTACTTGATTTAAAATAGATTAATTTAAGATAAATATCAATAGCTAGAGAAAAAGTGATTCGCTAAAAGTAGATATTTCTCAACATGGCAGATATATTGATCGATTCGTCCATCACTGGAAACGATGCAGAAAAACGAATGATTGAAAATGGAATGTTCAATTTAATTAGAATTTTAATAATGTAATCCATGCAATCGAGAACAAAAATCGCTTGATATTGTTAATTATAAAACAATATTTATTGGGTTATCCTTTCGCATTCTCAAGTCATTTCAATAAAACTTTACTTTTCCGGTTTTCGCTTCTTTATTTTGCGTTTTGATTTTGTTGAAGTAGGATGGAACGTAGCTGACGAATGGAGGTGAAGTTAGAATTCAAACTTATCGCTCAATTTGCTCAGAAGAGCCCTTAATTTTGCTCGTGTTCCGCCTGATAGGAGTATCTCTGTCTTGATCATTCTTTATTTGAAACACAAAGAAATGCTCAGAGGAAGCATCAAAAGATGGAGAAGCGGTAAATTAACAATATTGGCGGAATTATTCTGGTGGCATAAGTTTGATTTATTTCATCATAGTGAAACTGCTTTGGTGGAAATCACGAATTAAATTTTACAAATTTACAAAAATATTTCAAAAAACGGGAGACGTCATAATCAAAATAAAAGCAGCGACTTGACGCATCAGAAAGAAAAAATAATTAAACGTTTCGCCTCCCATGCCGGAAGCGTTTTCATTAATTTTAAAGCAAACGCAAGGATGAACCACAAGTCGACGCTATTTATCAGGAACGCCAGGGTCGCGGTTTTTGTTGCACACGGATTTGTCCCTGCGGATGAACCACGATTCTAGAAGTTTTCGGGGCCCCCACCTTACCTCCATCGCCATTGTTGTGGCGGCCGCAAAGTCAAGGGACTGACCTATTGTCCACCCATGGTCCAATAGTTCACTTTTCAGTCGCGTCACGTGGGATGCGTACGTGACGTCAGGATTGTGTTCTTTGAGTCTGATCTCTCGTGCGTCCATTTCACCAATGTAGGTCGCCAGGCAGTCACTCACTACAAGGGATCTTGTAGATAACGTTCAGAGAGGCATTATTTACAAAGTCACCTGCAGTGACTGCCCGGCGTCCTACATTGGCGAAACCGGACGGAAGTGAGAGACTAGACTCAAAAAACACAATCGTGACGTCACGCACGCGTCCCACGCTACACGACCGAAGACTGAACTAGTGGGCAATGCCTCGACAATAGGTCATGTCTTTGATGGATCATTAAGTATTTTAATTTAATTTATTATTTTTTATGGTTCTTCCAAACGTAAGAACCGAGGTTTTCAATTTCTTTTAGAGGTAGAATGGACAGAGGTAGGTCAATGTCGATGCTTAGCGGGAAAGAAGAACACGCATGAAAATATATTTTCACAAAAACTGAAAACAAATGAACACAAAAATTAGAGTGTTTACTTGCAATAGACTACTTCCATAAAGCCCTGCATGCAACATGGCGCGCGTTGCACTCTGGGAACTAGTTGGCCAGGGAGGAGAGTGGCATGGTTTCGGTTTCGATCGACACGTCGACAAGAGATGATACACAGAGCGTGGACTATTAACGGCCGTTATCTCATGTTTTCTGGTCCCGAGAGCGTCATTTGTTGTCTCTAAACTGACCTAAATGGCCAGATCTCGAAGCTTTAGCACAAGTCCGAGGCGTATAGCTTGGCTTAACATATGCTTGTTGTATTTTTGTACATGAGCCTTTATGTTAGCGTTTCGAGGCATGTGAACGAACCAGTGCTGGGAATCTCGACGCCGCGAAGCTCGGGGATCTTGCTTGTGTACGAGCCAACAAGCTGTAGCAACCAATAAGTATGGAATAAGCTCGCGCCTTTACATTAGTGTTGTTGATCAGGAAGTTTGTTTGTTTCGTGCCTTCATAGACGAAATATAACTTTTTGCAATTACTGCTTTTCTTGATACGCCTCAAATTTAACACTTGTTATCTCTTATCTGTACTGACCCGCAGCACTGCACGAAGTGAAGTCCCCACCCGCTTGCGTTCCACTAATATTCAACATCGTGTATCCGCATAAAGTTATCCTGCACTCATATAGGCACATTCGCACATACAAACCGTTTTAAGAAAGCAAATGTCGAGCACTTGTTTGAAGAACTCGCACCGTTCGCTGGAAGTGCGCCGGACGGGCATGAACCCCTCCCTATGCAGTGCGCCAAACGAACGAAATCATTCAAAGCGCATTTGACGGTTGCTAATGGCCATAATATTTGTTATGTGTTTGCTTCCTTCCTGACTGAGTATGTCGAGATAATTTCACACACACCGTTCAGGTACAGATCTTGAGCGTCAGTAAAAGCTCGTCCAAAAAGTCTTAGCTAGGAGTAAGGGACGCTTGTTAGGGCCTCTGTCGTACTAGCCGATCTCAGCGTTTGCGAAAACTTAATCTTCTATCAGCATAAAATTGGAGTCGGAGATTTATGATGACACGAGCAAGACATCATAGTAACTTTTGTGCAGTAGTGAGGTCGAATTTATTGCGTTTTCTTAAAAGTTTATGCGTCAACGCTGGGCTCAGCTTTGATACTCCTCTGAGGATGCGGCTTGGTTTTCGCCCAATGAAGTAACAAGAAGCGGACATGTGGCAAACAAAATACGTGTAAGGCTCAAGGTGACCAAATTTCAGTTGTAGTTCACTGGTACTAGACGGGATTATTGAAATCCGAGCTCAAAGATGCACTCGTGGGGTGAGGTGACTGGGCGACGTCTTACTACGTTTGCATACGCACTCAAAATATCCGGTGTTTCGGGAACCAAGGAAAGTGCCCCGGTCTTCGTTTTGTATCGCTCGAGGATGAGTGTATTGTACATTCGTAAAAAGTCAGATAATCAAAAACGCAAGCAGCGCGTTCGGTCGCGGCGTGATAGCATGAGATGAATAAGCTGCTCAATCGAAACCAAAACTGAGTGGCCAACCAGTTCCCAGAGTGCACTGCGTGGTATTTCGCCGCGATGGGGCACGTCGGTTTTGGAAGAAGTCCATTCTTGAAGACGGCCGTGATTGGAAGTTTGCTCCCAAAAATAATATTGTTTTACTTTACCACCTCCCTATTTGCAGGGAGTTTTGAAAATATTTGAGGAAATATGTCCAATGTAATATTTTCACCCGGATAAAAAAAAATATGGCCATAATGTATATATTAAATTGCACACAAAATTGAGGTGCAACAAAACCGCATCTTCAACTTTAAATTATATATATAATTGTGTTTACTCCTTTTCATGAAGACCTTTCAAACTGCAATTGCTACGGCCTGAGCGTACTAATCAGACCAACGTAGCAAAGCATCTGACAGCGTCGTAGTAACGTCGGGTGGGTAAATTAACAAGAAAACAAGGTACCTCGTAATCACTGACATCGGTGGTTCTGACAGAAAGAAAGAAAGCGAAAAATAATGAAAAGTAGAGTTTATGAAGCGAATACGCAGCGAACACGCGGCAAACATCGCCCGTCGGCGCCTGCTCCGCGCCATGCCACTGGTATACCTGCCCGCTCACAGAACGAGCGTCCCTCAGTGCTAAGTTGGTCGGTCTTTAACTGCGTATTCACTAAAAAAAATGTACGCCTTTCTTCGTTTTCTTTTTTTTTTTTCTTTTTTGCGGCGACGCGTTGAAGTTATGTCATTAATAATGTTTGTGCTCCGTGGTCTTCGGCCTTCGTCAGATGAAGCTGTAGAAAAGTATTGTGAATCACAATACTTTTAAATTCACCTATTGTCTTGTGCTATCTGGTATATCTCCAAGCACTATATTAAGTTATAATGCATGAACATCTCTATGTTACAGGTGACGTGTACGATGAAATTAAAGCTCTTTTCACCAAGCGTAAGTTACTCTTTAAAGAAGCTCAAGTTGTTCGCTTGTATCTTCGGCTTAGCTTCAACGGCACAGCAGGCCTACATTGGTATGGGCTCCTGCCCTTCTGCTGCATCGTGGCTTTCCTGAGCCGAAATAAATAATAATATTATTATTATTGTCATTATCCTCTATCTTCATACCGAACAGCATTTTCTTTTAGATATTTTGTATGCCAGGCATGTATTGAAACAAACAAGTTTAAACTTTTAGACTATTGTTTCGAGTCTTTAATCTCTTTTTTTTTAAATGAAGAGGATCATAATTATCTTACCACGAATTGATAGAATAATCTAGATGTAGAAAATGTTCTTCAGAACGAGACGTTTATATGAAGATGTAGAAAGTCATAACCTAAAAAATGAACCTCCTTGACTTTACAGAGGGTGTTGACTTCCAGAACAGCGTCCAGAACACTGGTAAGGAATATTATATATCCTTAGAACCGAGAGCTTACGTTATATTATCTCAGCTTACTCTCAGCGAAGACAGAATGCTAGCACCTACATACCAGCATAAAGGAAAACTGAACCAATACTCGGTGTCCACAAAACAACGCTGAAACGATAGGTGGGACGCTGTGAATACTGATATTGCAACATAAATATTAAAAATATAAGGAAAAGATCTACTTTAAAAGTTTTTGCTTGATTTTTTTTCTTTACCGTAACGGTAGGCCCATCGCCTAATATCCGCTGAGCGTGTTAAATACAAATTATAAAGACGGCGCCCCTGTAACCCTCACCCGGTTGTTTTATAAAATTTTGTAAAAAAACATTAGAGAATGTTAAATAGTTTAAGAAAATGTTTCGTTACATGTAAGGTAAAACTCAATTGTAAACTAGGCCTGTCGAATCGGGCGTAGAGCAGTAATAGTATCTAAGATTGTGAAATATATTGAAAAGTAAATAGCTTTTTACCACTTTTTTACATGAATTAGTTAAAGCAAGATGGTTAATATAAGAGAACAGGTACAAGACATAAATCTGCAATCTTTATCAGCGCACCATCACAGGAGAGATAATTGAAATTTACGTTGAAAGAAAACGTGAAACGCGAAACCGATATTATACATTGAATTCAATCCTGTTGATGCTTATTGTTTTTCTTGATTTTGAAATACTTGTCACAATCATGGGTCCCTACATTTAACATTTATACTCAAAAACGTTAGGTAACAATGTTATCCGAATTGTTGTAAAGCTGACAAATAATAATATTTGTATTTTAAACCTGTTTGAGCTAATGTATCACAATATGCTGAAAAATATCTGTGTAGAGGTGTCTGATCCACCACATGAATCTAATATGATCTCCCCCACAAATATATTTGAGTGTTTTAATGGAGGTTAATAAATTACCTATAATTCAGCTCCTAATATAACTTATGCAGGGCTTGCCGCTTCGTCAAATTGCCTTCATTCTCTTTCCCCCGCACAGGAACAAAGTTGATGGAAACAGTGAAAGGCACCATCGGTATGACTCATCGTTTTATGCGCCACATATTTATGTCCGCCCACCGTTTACCCTTGCACGTGTTATAATGATACCACAATCGTGATGGGAGGACACCTATGGCGGTAATTTATACAAACAAGCCGTTACTAAGCAGGAGGTTCCAGGATGGTTATATTCATCTGCTAAATAAAGACTACACCTTAAATTTCCTCATAACCTGGTGTGCCAAAGCCAGTTTGAGAAAATCATCCCTCAACCTGCTGTTTAAGAAACAGGTAATGAAATGGGCAATCTATGCATGTAACGTGAAAATTCGAAAAGTAGATTTTTTTAAATCAAACTTTGAATTACAGTGTTACAATGATGCACATTTATTGCATTCAAAATTTTTCTCCCAAAAGTTTGTAAACGGGGCTGTACTTCTCAGATGCTCCGTTACAAAACACATCACAATTTGAATGTTTTGCTTGTCTTTTATAATGCCTATAATGTGCGCATTCAATTTCTATGAAAGAAAAACAACAAATCCCGCACATTTTATGTCCGGCTTTGTAAGGTCCACCGGCATCATTTTGGTACGTCGAGCATGGTCATGCTCAGCACGTCGCTGCTTATTTTCAGCTGTCTCCTCTTCACCCCTTTTGCTTCCGTTTGCGAGGCATTGTGCAGGCTGCACATCCAGTGAGAGCTTGATCCCATGGAACACGGGTTTAAGTGATAAGGATAGGAAGAGCGTTCCTGTGCCAAAATCTCCCGTGCATGCTCATCCGTTTTGAAGGGACGACTGGAAATTTTCAGGGGGTGACTTAGAGAAATGTACCACTGAGTTCAATACATAAGTATGAACTAACTGTTAAACCAAACTAAAGTTTTTGCAATAATGCTGTGCCCAGTATAATGTATTTGCCTTAAATGTTTCTACCTAATTACCTTAACAGCATATCAAATTGCTTGTTACTATCAGTTCTAATGGACGCATATATCTTTTTTTTTGCTTTGCAGCAAACGTCAACGTGGGAAAAAGCGATCTTGGTTAGTAATTAATATCAGAGTTTCAGCTCTTGGAAATAGTTTGCACCTTAACTTTAACAAGATCCTTTCATCAACCAACTTCCCTTCCCTTCATAACCTTGTGAAAATAGATCATGTTCTGAATATTATTTTAAATTACGATAAAAGACAATACTGTTGTGGCGTCGCCACAGAGAACTCCCTATATTCATTTTATTTTTGTGCCCATAAATCATCAAAGTATAAAAATCAAACGTTCACGGCATTATACAATCTCATCAATTTGCATGCACCATTTTGCGCCATAAATATACACACTGAAGTTATGCTTAGCAAAGCACTACGTACAGAACCCACAAAAACTACATCAAGGTTAAGCTGAGCCCCGCGCTAATTACTACACCTCATTTTTCCATTTTGGTTTATGGGCTTGAGCTGCATGAGAGCAAAAATGTTTGTTTATCTGACAAACCTATTCAGCTAACATGAAAACGCTTCGTAGATGACCGAATATATACGATGAAAATGTCGCCGCTGCAGGTTTATATCTCTCCTCATACATCAACCTAAAGTTTTATTAACCTGCAAAAAACACACATTACACAAGAAACAAAGGGATGCATCCGAATAATAGAGATTAATAAATACGCTTGTAAATTTCCGCGAGTTCGTAAGCCATAAGGTGGTGCTACTGCCTCTCCTGTAAACGACAAATTTACCTGTCATAACCAGAGGCAAATGTTTTTAACTTGAATATTAAGATTTTTATGTTTTTTTATATAAATGGGGTGCTCCGGCTCTTTATTATAGTCCCAGATTTGCCTGAAATTGTAGCCTAAAAACATTGCTGAAATTGTAGCCTAAATATTGGGCGGAAAAAAATTTTTTCCAAGTTATTTTTTGACAATTTTGGCCCTCAGCCTGTTTTTCAAAGTGAAAGTCGCTACTTGCTGCAATAAGAAAGTCAGGTTAGCGGAAGCCAGGTGTTTATGTCTTTGCAGAACAGCGGAACAAATACCGAGCATTTTTTCCGTGCTTGCAGCAGGGAACAAATGCTCGGCATCGTCCATTTTTAGTCAGCCCACTCGACCTGAAAGTATGCTTTCAACAGATATCACGGCAATGAAAAGCGCGGGTATCTTTCAATTTTGGTTTTGGTATCATTCACACTTGTTCATTTCACTGTAACTGTTTCGCGATACTAAATAGCATGCAGGAAAGATAAAGGACAGTGATTCCGAAGATTTCGTTAGTTCAGGCAGCTCAAATAATCGTTGGAAAACCTCTTTAGCGATATGTGTGATGATTTATAGAAAAGAGATAAAAAGGCCAATTAGGTATTTCGATCCATTTATTTGCGCAGTTTAAGATCACTGTTTTTAATCACTCATTTTTTGTCATCATTAAAATAACTTTCAGAGCCCTCAAATCTTGTTCAAGTCAACATTTCATAAAAAAAGTGGCATAAAGCCTTCGCATCGATTATTTCCTGACTGTCATTGCACAGGGCGTTAAAAGCATTTATAAACGCTTTTAAGGCCCTGGGCAAGCGCAGTGAAAGATTGTGAAAGTTTTACTTGGTGTGAAATAAATATAAATATTTATTTCACACGAAGCAAAACTTTCACGAATATGTTCTCTAAACGATTTGAACACCTTGTGCTGGTTAACATAAATTAGTTGAAATGAAACGGAGATAAAAATCGAGAATATGTCTATTATATTTGTGTAGTTACAAATTGAAACATTCACCTTTTTCTTTTTTATCACAGAGGTCCTTTACAATCAGCTGGGCGAAATTGTCGCCAAAGGTAAGCGACATATGTTATCAAACCTCATGGGATAACTTATGCGGGAAGGTCGGTCATTCTGGATAAAACTAAGTCAAAAATACGTCACAGAACACCGATTACAGCGCAACTGAAGCAGTTTTGTTATTGAGGAAAAATGCATAAATCGCCATTACTCGGCCCCCGGTATTACGAATGTCAAAATTATATTTCAGATTGATGCGCCAAGATAGCCACAAGAGCGCTTTCAAAATAGCGCTGAATCCCCTCCTTTCCGTCGCGTTCGGTTTAAGGAGGGAATCGTCAAGTATTATACAGAGATCTCAAAATTTCCGCGCTTTCTGCAAGCTTTACCCCAGCAGGCAAAATTGCTGCCGGCGTTACCTCCGAAGTGGCACACACAAGGCAGACGAATCTTCCGAGCACGACGTAACACAGAGTGTTTTTTTTCCGCGTCACTACACCTTTCCAAAAAACGCTCCTAGGCCGCCGCCATGTTGCTGATGCTGATGCGGTTGGTGCGACTCTCGCGCCCCCTATGAGCTAGAAATTTTCTCCCACCCTCTGGGACTGTGAAGACCCACTCAGCGCGGTTATCTACCTACGTTTTTGCGGTTTTGCATTCGACGTTTTCTCGCCCCTCTTGAAAGTTTCCACTTAATTTTTTTATGCGTGCTGCGTACCCTTTCTGCGTTAACTTCCATTGTGAGAAATAAGGCTGGTAAGTGCCTGCCATTCAAGCTTTTCTGCTCGACATTCACGGGAAACGAAGGAGGTGAAGGACGTCGAACGACCCTCGACGCGATTTTGCAAACATTGTTCTCCCCCCTCCCAGAGATAATCCGCATAGAATCCTCAGTCATCTCCAAAAATAGTTGTCCGGGGTGGGGTGAGAAACGGGTCAGTCGCGTTTGTTTCTTTGCCTTGGTGCGGTTGTGAAAAAAATAAGTTCTCCCCAAAACGTGCCCCAAAACGAAGACACCTCGGATTCCGTCCGATCGTCAAGATGTGACTGTCGTCGACTGTGACTGTGTTATTTGAGGTCTTTCTCAAATAAATTATTTTTGGATAACGCTGCATCGTGTGGTACGTACGATATATTGTTTGAATGTTCACACTTCCCCAATTGTATGTCCGTGTCCTGTCCATCGGTAAACACGTTATTTGTGAGCGTGAAAAATGCATGACTTTCGGCCCTCTTCTGTTGCAATTTATTTTTGACAGCAAAGCGCTTTGTCGTTTCACATGCGGTGAATCTCGCGGCTCCGTCAAAACTTATCGTAAGAAAAAAAAAAATAACTAGAACTATACATTCCAGTCGCATTCGTTCGGTCGCGCGCGTACCCAACAAAAATAGTTTACAGCTTGTTTTTTTTTTGTTGTTTTTTTTGTTTTTTCAAATGTGGCACAGTGCTTTCTCAATGTCCTCGGGAACATACATGTACCATGAAATACAAAATATAGCGGGAAAATACGAGAATTTAGCCGCCAGCAGCGTTTGAAACTGCGCCTACGCAGGCTGCGCCTATTGAGATCACAGTCCACTCGGTTAGGGTTAGGAGGGACGCCGGTGAGAGTCTAGCCTCAAACTCAGTGACTGGGCTCGAAAAAGGGTTTGTTGCCCCTGGGGTTGAGTGTTTTTTGGAAAGGTGTATAGATGTGTTTGGGTCAAATGCTGGCGATATTTAAAATCACGGATGCAAAAATACGTCAGAAATCACCACTAACTTGTCCTTACTCCAAACCATATTCAGCGCCCCTTTAAGACTGCATCCGCTTCATGAGTGTCTCAATTTTAAATTATTAAAATTTTGTATCCTCAGTTAAGTACGAAAAATTAGGCCGCATTCTTCTGGATAGCTTAATGCCCCTAATTGTGTCAACTGTCCACACTTTGAAAAAAAAAATTAATGCATTCATTGACAGTTATCTGCAATAGAGAGGTTTCTTTTTTTTCTTTTTTGCTTTACTTTTTTTTCTTTTCACATAAACCACAAAGCAGACACTGGTTGAGCATGGCTAAAATTGCGCGCAAATAGAAAGGAACAGAGGAGAGAGAAGAAACAACTTTATGCTTTGTTCCTTTCATTTTGCACGTAAATTTAACCATGTTCAATATCACCAACTCGCCAAACTAACCACCTTGTTACAGACAATACTTCCTTAAGGAAAAGTTATCTTTTTTATAATATTTTTAGCAATCTTTAAAATCTCGAAAGTAGAGGAAGGATCATTGCGCTCATCTTAAATTTACTTCTTCAAGATGTTTTTACGCACCGCAAGTTCACCTTCCAGAGGAGATTAAATAAATTCTTCTGGCAAACTCGCAGGCCCCAAGCCATAAATGGGACCAAAAGGGCCGCTCACGAAGACCGCTGTAAGACCCTTCCAAGATGCAGCGGTCGGTTACAGCACAGCGTGTCCACGTTCCGGGGTGCTCTAATGCTAAATAAACTTTGATAAAAAACATATTAACATCCACCTTTTTTTTTCTTTTGCGCACTTTATTTGTAATAATTAACATAAGATACATACTATTGGTTTGCAGATTAGTCCTACACCATTCCCTACATTTTAAAGATTGAGACAAAGGCACTTGAAGGAAGTTTTTCGTGCGTACCATTACGGTCAACGGTGGTCGTCCTAGTCATGTTATTATAAATGACGGCACGTTGAAGACACACAAAAAAGACTGCAAGAATGACGACAAGAAGTATGTAAACTCTTGTAGTGTTTTTTTATATCTGAAGATACTATTACAAATCGATGCAAAAATGTGCTCTACGACATCATATCTCTCTCTCTCTCTCTCTCAGAAAGTGGCCGATCATGCGACCAAAGCCACGATCTATGTTTCTAGAGAGGCGCATGCGACCGATTCAGAATAGTGACACGGGTGGTGACCAAAAACAATAAATAAACAAGAACAAATAAACGTTTAATGTGGCGAACTTGTGCCAAAAATAAAAAGGTTACAAAAGGTAATAACAGAGCGTCGCGGGCGTCGAAGTCGGCGTGACAGCAGAGTCGAACGCTGGGGCGAGACTGAATGCAGATCGCCACCCGGAGCCCCCCTTATGTACACGTGTGGGCTTCTGGAATAATCGGCGTAGAAGGTTCGGCGTGTAGAACATTCCGACCTCGAACAAGCAACACGGTTCTCGAATTTACCAGAACATTACAGAGTCAACAAAAAATGTGCCTCCGCATCCAGGAATCGAACCCTGGCTTTCAGCGTGGAAAGCAATCGCGATAACCGTTAGGCCACGCGCGCACTGCCTACTTGGCCAGCTGCGCGCGCGGCATTTAAAAAAGTGCATCGTCCCGATGCAACCCAAAAACAAAATAAAGCAAATAAAAAGAACGGTAAACTAAAGAGTCATTTGGAACACACATAAGGTCCACAGTCCTATCGAGCGTAGTACGGCTTCAGTCGCACGACGTGGACGACTTCCGGTCGTGGAGGGCGGCGTGAGGAAGTCCGTGTTCCGTCGGGCATCACCTCGTAGTTTAGATCCCCGAGTCGACGAAGCACTTTGTAGGGTCCAAAGTAGCGCTTCAGGAGTTTCTCGCTGAGACCACGGCGGCGGATTGGTGTCCACACCCACACCCTCTCTCCGGGCTGGAAGTGGACGTCCCGACGACGAAGGTTGTAGCGGCCAGTGTCGACACGTTGTTGAGCCTTAATCCGGAGTCTGGCGAGCTGACGGACTTCTTCTGCCCTTTGGGCAACCACCTGGGCGTCGTCGCTTGCGTCGACTGCCGGTTCGTGGGGAAACATAGCGTCCAGCATTGTCGTTACCTTGCGCCCATGCACCAGTTGAAAGGGTGTCACTCCGGTGGTCTCTTGTACGGCCGTGTTATAGGCAAATGTGACGTACGGCAACACCTCGTCCCATGTCTTGTGCTCCACGTCGACGTACATGGAGATCATGTCGGCGATGGTCTTGTTGAGTCTCTCCGTTAACCCGTTGGTCTGCGGGTGGTACGCCGTGGTGCGACGATGGCTGGTGTGGCTGAGACGAAGGACTTCCTGCGTCGGCTGGGCCATGAATGATGATCCACGGTCTGAGATCAGTACTTCGGGAGCACCGTGCCGGAGGACGATGGACTCGATGAAAAACTTCGCGACTTCAACAGCCGTCCCTGATGGAAGGGCTTTTGTCTCGGCGTGCCGCGTGAGATAATCGGTTGCGACGATGATCCATCGGTTTCCTTGCGTCGACGGTGGGAAAGGTCCGAGTAAATCCATACCGATTTGCTGGAATGGAGCAGATGGCGGCGCAATAGGCTGAAGAAGTCCTGCCGGTCTCGTCGGTGGCTTCTTCCGTCGTTGACACTCGCGGCAAGATCGGGTGTAGTGGTGCACTGTCTTCGCAAGCTTGGGCCAGTAGTACTTTTCGCGTATCCTGGCAAGAGTCCTGCTGTAACCAAGGTGTCCCGCCGTCGGGTCATCGTGGCAGGCTTGAAAAATTTCTTCTTGAAGACTGGAAGGGACTACCAACAGCCACGCCGTGCTGTTGTCGCTGAAGTTCTCCTTGTAAAGCACACCTTGTCGGATGGAGAAGGTTGGTAGTGTTCGTACAAAACCGCGCGGAACGGCGCTTCCTTGTCCCTCTAGGTGCTCGATGAGTGCTCGCAGCTCAGGGTCGTCTCGCTGGAGTGCTGCCATGTCGCTGACATCCAGAGCGCCGATGAAACACTCATCGTCGTCCTCTTTGGTGCAGGTAGGACCGGCCTCGACTGGGGCCCTCGACAGGCAGTCGGCATCATTGTGCTTCCGGCCGGACTTGTACACCACGGTCATGTCGAACTCCTGCAGTCGTAGGCTCCACCGAGCGAGGCGTCCGGAGGGGTCCTTCAGATTCGCCAGCCAGCAGAGCGAGTGGTGGTCTGTGACCACGCGAAAAGGACTTCCATACAAATATGGGCGAAACTTTGTTATTGCCCCGACGACAGCGAGGCACTCCTTTTCAGTCGTTGAATAGTTCGTCTCCGCGTTAGACAGCGTCCGACTTGCGTATGCGATAACTCGCTCTGCACCGTCCTGCACTTGGACTAGTGCAGCACCTAGTCCGGTGTTACTGGCGTCGGTGTGGATCTCGGTTTCAGCAAACTGGTCGAAATGGCCAAGAATCGGGGGCGTCTGGAGTCTTCGTTTGAGCTCGTCGAATGACCTTTGGTGTTCTTCTGTCCACTCGAACTTCACGGCGTCCTTCGTGAGGTGTGTCAGCGGTGCGGATAGTTTGGCGAAGTCTCGAACAAAGCGCCTGTAATAGGCACAGAGTCCGAGAAATCTTCTTACTGCCTTTTTGTCAGACGGCGGCGCAAATGCAGCTACGGCGCGGGTCTTCTCGGGGTCAGGTAGAACACCTTTGTTGTTCACGACGTGGCCGAGGAACTTTAGTTCCCCATAGGCGAACCGACACTTTGTTGGCTTGAGTGACAGGCCGGCGGTCTTGATGGCTTGAAGCACGGCTCGAAGTCGTCTGAGGTGTTCGTCGAAATCTCGTGAGAATACCACGACATCGTCCAGGTAGACGAGGCAGCTCTGCCATTTTAGACCTGCCAGCACGGTGTCCATGACGCGCTGAAGGTGGCTGGTGCTGTACAAAGTCCGAACGGCATCACTTTGAATTCGTACAGTCCGTCGGGAGTGACG
Source organism: Ixodes scapularis (assembly GCF_016920785.2). Taxonomy (NCBI): domain Eukaryota; kingdom Metazoa; phylum Arthropoda; class Arachnida; order Ixodida; family Ixodidae; genus Ixodes; species Ixodes scapularis. The sequence goes on from NW_024609870.1 coordinate 1,831,299, forward strand.
AAGGCAGTTTTCTGCCGGTCACGCTCGTCGACTAATCTGCCAGTAACCATTCTTCAGGTCCATCGAGGAAAAATATCGGGAGTGGCGCAGTCGGTCTAACGTATTGTCGATGCGGGGAAGCGGATAGACATCCTTCTTCGTCACAGCGTTCAGTCGACGATAGTCCACGCAGAACCGCAGGGTCCCATCCTTCTTCTTTACAAGGACGACTGGGGACGCCCATGGACTTCTTGAGGGTTGAATGATGTCGTCGTCGAGCATCTCCTGGACTTGATCTTGAATCACTTTCCTTTCCTTTAAGGAGACTCGATACGGCGACTGGTGGACAGGGAGTGCGTCGTCGTCAGTAATAATGCGATGTTTCGCCATTGGTGTTTGGCGAACTTTCGATGTCGTGGCAAAACAGTCACTGTATTCGGCGAGGAGGTCAACCAGTTGCCGGCGCTTCGGAGCTGGGAGCTCTGGGTCGATGTCGAGCGGCGGCGGCGTCGTGCTCTTCTGCTGTGGCGACGAGGTTTCCTCGGAGATTGCGGTGGCCACGGCTGGCGCCTGAAGCTCCTCGATGTGGCCTACGGTGGTACCCTTCGTATGGTGCTGCGGCTCCTCTCGAAAGTTCGTCACAAGAACAGTTGTACGTCTTTCTTGAAGATCCGTCACGCCTCTTGCGACACCAATTCCTTTTTCGAGGAGCAGTTGGACGCTGCCTTCCAGAAGAGCTTCACCGTGCACGGCTGCGTCGGTTATAACGGTGACGAAAACACTCGACCGCGGCGGAAGGTTCACATGGTCGGCGGTAACTCGGATCGCGGTTGACGTCGTGTTCATCTCCACCGGCGGCACGACGGGCTTTCGAAGAGTCAACTGGTTTGCAGCGAGGTCGATATCAGCGCCATACTCGCAGTGAAAGTCCATTCCGAGGATAACGTCCGTCGAACAGTCTTGCAGAAAGACAAACTTCACAGGGCACGTCTCACCGTGGATCTCGACGCGAGCAGTGCACCTCCCGACTGGTGTGATGAGGTGCCCTCCGGCGGTTCGTATTTGAGGTCCATCCCACGGTGTCGTGACTTTTCGAAGGCGGCGGGAGAGCCTCCCACTCAAGACTGAGTAGTCTGCTCCGGTATCCACGAGTGCCGACGCGTCGTGGCCGTCGATGATGACGTTTAGGTTGTTGGACACCGTTTCAGGAGCGTCGTTTCGGTCTCCGGTAGCGTTCGAGTGGGGGCCCTCCGGCGTTCGTGGAAGATCTTGGCGTCGGTCGTCTTCGGCAACTCCACCTCCAGGGGTTGCCGCGCTAGTTTCCCCGGCGAGGAGCGAGGGGTGACAGGCTTTCACGTCGGGGTCGGTGCATCGGTGAAGCTGGACGTCGCGGTGACGGCGACCGGAACTCTCGGCGGGACGCAGGCTCAGGGGACTGGGGTCGTCGCAGGTACTCGTCGATCTCCCGAGGGCGTTCACCATACCCGGGGCGCGGGTCGCTTGGGTGGAATCCACGCAGCCCGAGTTGTCGGTATGGGCATCGGCGGTACACATGGTCAGCTTCCCCGCAGTGGTAACACAGCGATCGTCGGTCGGCCGTCCTCCAGACGTCTGTCTTCCTCGGCGCAGGTCGGTCTGGGTGAACGTGCGCCTGATCTTCCTGTCGTCGGGGATACTGCGGCGTTGGGGCGTCTCTTCGGGGTGGCGCCGCGGCTTGGCGGGGAGCTTGCGGCGGTCGTCGGGCTATGGCAGCGTAGCTCAACGTCGGTTCCTCCGGTGCCACCGTGGTGACGGGAACCTTTTGGTTGGAGCGCCCGTTGTACTTCCTCGCGCACAGCCTCGGCAATGGAGAGCGTCGCTGGTCGACTTGCAGCTGGCAGCAGCTGGCGGAGTTCCTCCCGGACGACCTCCCGGATAATTTCGCGGATGTCCGTACCAGGAGCGTTCTCGCCGCCAAGCAGCGTGGTTGCAGCGACACTTGGATGTCGCTGGTAGTGGGAAGCGCGCGCTTGGAGGGCGCGCTCGATGTTTGTCGCCTCGGTGACGAAGGCTTCGACGGTGCCCGGCGGGTTGCGCACGAGGCCTCCAAAGATGTCGTCTCTCACCCCGCGCATGAGGACCCGCAGCGTCTTGTCGTCTGTGGCTCGTGGGTCGGCACGGGCGCTCAGGCGGAGGACATCTTCTACGAAGCTTGTGACGCTTTCGTCGGGGCCCTGCGTTCGAATTCGGAGGAGATCTTCTGCCTTCTCCCGTCGGTGTATTGTGGCGAACGTTCGCTGCAACTCGGCCACACGGATGTCCCACGACGAAAGCGAAGTTTCGTGATTCGCGAACCAATATCTCGCAGTACCCTCCAGCGAAAAGTAGAGGTTCTGGAGGCACTGCTCCGCAGTCCATCCGTTGTGCCGCGCCACACGCTCGTAGTGCTTGATCCAGTCTTCGACATCCTCATGGATCTCACCGTGGAAGGGAGTCGGCGTACGGGGGGCGGCGGGCAGGTAGACGACGGCAGGAGCGGCGGGGGTCGGCGACTGGTTGGCCATCGTCGGCTTCGTTGGCTGGTTGGTCCTGGGCGGCAGAAGTCCGAATTCCGGGTGTAGGCCTTGGGTGCGACGACTGTACCGGATCTCGGTAGTGCCTTCGTTGGTTCTTCGTGGGCTTGGCGTCGGACTTGCACTGCCGTCCCTCGAAGGAGTACGCGGCAGGGGCATGCGTTACCCCGCACCTCCACCAAAATGTCACGGGTGGTGACCAAAAACAATAAATAAACAAGAAGAAATAAACGTTTAATGTGGCGAACTTGTGCCAAAAATAAAAAGGGTACAAAAGGTAATAACAGAGCGTCGCGGGCGTCGAAGTCGGCGTGACAGCAGAGTCGAACGCTGGGGCGAGACTGAATGCAGATCGCCACCCGGAGCCCCTTATGTACACGTGTGGGCTTCTGGAATAATCGGCGTAGAAGGTTCGGCGTGTAGAACATTCCGACCTCGTACAAGCAACACGGTTCTCGAATTTACCAGAACATTACAGAGTCAACAAAAAATGTGCCTCCGCAGCCAGGAATCGAACCCTGGCTTCCAGCGTGGAAAGCAATCGCGATAACCGTTAGGCCACGCGCGCTGCCTACTTGGCCAGCTGCGCGCGCGGCAATATACCTTTGTGGCTTATTTTGTGTCCTGCTGTACACTAGCACGAAACACAAAATAAAAACCTTCAAGTGATCGATGTCTTCGTACGCGTCTGCGTATCATACCTCCCATGCAAACACCTCAAATTTGTGTAAAAATATTACCTTCGTATGTAAATTACCGCATGCATGGACGTGTTGTCAACGCGTGCGGCTGCCTCACGGCGGAACGGGGTTCGAACAATGCTAAGCCTGGATCTTCTTTTTTTTATCTTTCATAAATACATGTTTTTCTTGTTAGTTTCTTAAAGTTCCAACCCATTTTTTTTTTTGTTCGTTCTGCTTCAAAACATTCCTGAATGTATCGTATGTATAAGAGAAGCGGCAACACGCTGCTCCGGTCAGTCACTTTTTCGTCCCCGACGCAAGGTATTGGTACCTTTCCCTTCAGTATGTAGGCTCAAGCTCGCCTCAATAAATGTATTTTCAGTTTTACATTTGTCTAATATCTTCAATCCGTGACAATATCTTCATTGTAAAAAGTACTTCATTCGGCTTACATTCGAGTTTGAGAAACGCACTTAAAATGACAAAAAACAGCAATATGCGTAAGCAAGGCGCACTGCCAAATGTAGCGTAATTAGAAAAACTGTATAAGAAATGTCGTTTAAATGTGGCTCCTTAATACAAATGACGTTTAGCATATTCGCCACGATATATCCGATAGGACTACTGACATCTCAATGTCTTGTACAGTATCCAAATATATAAAATACCCACTCGACGAGGCAGTTTCAGGCTATTGTGCTGAATACTTTTTGGACAGGCTCACATGTATCAGTGTGAGGGGAGAAATAAAATTTTATTCTCCCTCTAAATAAAGTGTTCTTTGTCAGAGTATGCTGAGAGTCGTCGCGTAAGCTGTCTACGCGAATGGGTCTTTCATGTTGTGGGAAACTGCACGTCATGCCTGCAGGGACTTTTAAGAGAAGCTTCCAAGCCTGTACAAACCACAGCATTTTGGCCGTCTTAGAATGCACAGACGTTATTACAGAACGCTTACTTTAGATCGTGTCTCGTGCGACCAGCAGATATGGTCATTCAGAAGTCTTAGTTTGAGGTACCAGGAGGTCATCTGCCTTTCAGAAACTGTTATACCGCAAGCGCTTAAGCTCGAAAACTTCCATCTCAGTGATGACGTGACATAAAGAAATGTATGCTGCTTGGCTGATTATTAGAAAATCGTCCACATACCCACATGTGTTACATACGCCATCACTTCCTAGCAAGTCAAGTTGGAGAATAACAATCAATTCGATTTAAATCTTGATTTATATCGTCGTTTTAATCAATTTGTTTTTGCTCTGGTGATTTAAATCAGGCACGTATAATATATATATATATATATACTTGCTTTTTTGCTTTTTGATCATTTTTTTATATTTTTCATTTGTGCATAAACTTCAATAAACATTAATAAAAAGAAAAATTAGAGTTCTTTGACGGTTAGAAGTGAGATGTCCAGTTTTATGCTTATTAAACGGTTAAAACAATTATATTCGACCCCTTTAAACCCAATTGATTCACAGTGACAAAGTCTTGGAGAACACGTTTTGTCTCTGTAAGCGAGGAGGTGATAAATGAAGCTGTAATATACTTTATGCAGAGCTCCGTATGTATACCATATGTTATGACTTTAGTCAACCCTTCCATTGCTTGCATAGCTGCAAAATGGCATCAAAGACGCTCTTGCCCTAAGAAACGATTGGGCCTTAATCAGCCAATTACAAAGTTTTCTGCGATTTTTAGAGGCCTAGAACAGGATTTTTTTCAGCGCCTAAACGTCTCTCCGATCGAGCAAGGCGCAAACTTCCCCCGTAAGAAAAACAAATATGACGGTCGCGCTTTTTCCATTGGAAAAAGCGCGACCAGTTTGATTGGAAGCCAAGGAAAACGCGAAAGAAAGAAACTAACAAAATGAGAAGCGAAACCAAGAATTTGTGTGCAAACACACGCGCTCGCGCGCGCACACAGACACACACGGACACGTGCGTAAGCACCCACACACTGACACAGACACACACAAACACGAACTCACGTACACACTGCTGTACCGTGGTACACACAGCAGTAAGCGGGAAATATTAATTGTAGTCGGCTAACCCGTCAACTAAGCTCATGTTCAATGACTCCATTTTTCTTTTGTTGCTTCGCGCTTTCGGAGTAAAGGCAATGAGTAACGCTCCCCCCCCCCCCCCCCCCCCCCTCCTTCTCCTTTGCCCGAAACTGACGGGGAAACAGCTCGGAGTGAGGTGTTGGTCATTGACCTGTTGGGAGTCGCGTAAGCGGGTCGGGTCGAAACCGTTCCCCGGGAATTACCCGGTTCCCTGGGGATCCGGGGAATCGCGGAATCAAGGAGTCGAGGAAGCTTCACCATGAGAGGTACGTGGCGCATGGGAAAGCCGGTTCTCGCATGCATTGCTGCAGTAAACTAGCTTTGATCTCGCGAAAATTTAGCCCAAACCTACCTTATTTTTACGCCGAGATTGTTCAGACACAAGTTGGCTTTCATTCGGGGACGTTAGGTAGATAACTATACGGGCTGGGCGGTGATCGCGCCGTAAGCGAAAAGGTAGTGTATCGCCTCGGGTGTAGACGAACTATTGACAAGACGACATTCTTGAAAGCAAATGATGAAATTGTTTATTGAGCGATCGTTTAAGTAGATTTGTTCGCAGAAGGGAAGGGAAGAGAAAGGGAAGGCAAAACAGGAAAGGACACGCCACGTGCCGAACACAGAGGGAAGCAGCATAAACCAACGTATCGCTTATTGAAATGCGACACATCCTTTTCCTTTTAACGCAAACGACTTATAGTACAACAGAAGTAAAAGTTCTGCAAAGGTTCACAACAGTTCAGGGCACTTGCTTAAATTTATGGTCACATTGCAGACGCTGGGGCGGCCTCATTTGCCGACCAGATCTTCTCCGGGGAAGTGTAGACACATGCGCTGTTACCGGCACTGCAGTGCTTGAGAAGGCTGGAGATCATGCACCTGGTGTGTTCTGCATTGTATCGTCGTCAGTGACGTCATCTTCTATCGCGTCCGGCTTGAAAGCCTCGTCCGTTGGTTGCAGATATCGTCGATTTTGCCGAAGAACTTTGTAGTCCTCAGTCAAAACTTTGTACAACCTGGGATGTGTCTGAGCGATAACTGTGGCCAGCGGCATCGTTATACGCATCACCGGCACAAGCAGCGCCGCCAGCCCCCTGTAGTCGCAACCAAAAGCGCGCGAATGAACGTCTTCGTCTCTCAGCAATCAGCGCGTTCCGGTGTGTCCCTACCCGCGGTTTACATGGTGTCAGAAGACACAAAGAACCTGGCAAAGTAGGCTTAATCTGAAAAGGCCTAACGGTAAGCCTTCGCCGAACAGCCGCGCAACCGTGCCGCTGCAATGGCTACAGCAGCGACAGCGGGAAACGTGACATCCCTGCTACCAGCCTCGAAGCCCCTGGATACGTCGCAAGATCTTTGGGTGGCATGGAAACTAGTACAAGCTCTACGCGACTGCAACCGGGCTCGCAACGAAGCCTAAAGAAATTTAAGCGGCAACGCTTTTGGTCGTAATCGGCGAAGAGGGAGAGAGTATCTTCAGCACGTTCAATTTCGAAACGGAAGCGGATTGCGACGACGTAGATAAGCTCTTCGAAAAAGTTGAGGAACACTGCAAGCCCGTCGTTAACCTCGCGTACCACGACTTCGTTTTCGGCACGAGAGGTCAAAAGTGGGGAAAACGCTTCGATGAATGGCTGACGGAGCTTCGTACGCTCATCCGGAACTGCGAGTACGGGCAGCTCGAAGAGAGGATGTTGAAGAGCCGCATCATCCCAGGCATAAAGGACAAGCGGTTGCAAAGCCATCTGATCAACGAGGACCCCGATTTCCGCAAGGTCGTGGAAATTTGTCGCATGCGAGAGAAAAGCAAGGAGCAGGTAGAAGAGACACAGAAAACGACCCAAGTTCGCCGCGGCAACGCCGACAAGCGCGTGGACGGCACTGAAGAGGTCAACTTCGAACAGAAGGACAAAGCGTGTGCGAAATGCGGTTATGCGTGCCACAAGAACCAAGCCTGCCCCGCACAAGGCAAGAAATGCAAGAAATGGCGGCAAGCTCAACCACTTCGCGAGCGTCCGCCTATCAAAGAAGTCGAACAAGAGAGGCGCCGGACAGGTGAAGAACCGTAAAGTTGACAGCCTGGAATGCGACGAATGCTACTTTCTGCATGCCGTCTCGTCGAGCTACACGCAAAAAGGTGGCGTTTGGAAAGCCGAGATCGACATTGAGGGCAAGCCAGTGGTCTGCAACTTGGATACAGGAGCAAACTGTTCGGTGATTTCACTCACGCAACCAAAGGCGATAACACACAAGGAGTTCGAGCCTAGCAAAGCACTACTGAACACATTTTTCGGCCAGAAAAAGAAAGCGGCCGGAAAGGTGACTCTGCAAGTGTCCAGCAAACACGGAGATGCTCGGGCACAGTTTTTTGTTGTGAAAAAACCGGTTCCAGCAACCGTCAGTGGTGAGCTGTCCCAGGTGCTAGGCCCCACCAAACTTGTGGCCACAGTGACAGAAGGGTGATTCCACGTCAGTTCATGCAATGATGGTCCGGGTCATAATTTTGATATTTTTGTTAAAAATATATATGAAAGCCGTGTTCTTGGGATGAACATTAAGCTATATATGAACGCCGTAACAAATGTTTTCGTTGAGATATAAAATAGAGAAGCTCGTGGCGTGGAAATTGAGATTTCACTATGCTACTTTGCGCAGTCGTCATTTTCTTATCGAAGCTTTCACTTTACCATAACTTGTTTAATAAATTTCACGAGAGATATACAACACATACCCAAAAAAGTAAAAATATCAATAACATATTTCTATGCAAACAAAACTATCAAACATGGCATAAAAACACGTTTCAGAGACATATTCACAATCTTTTTGCAAATAAACCATTTGTCATAATACTTCGCAAAACATTTCAAAATGCGCAGCTATAAATATTCTTTACGAATGTATAGAGATAATATGCCTACCCTTAATTATCTTCTTGTTATTAACGCGGAAATGCCGCTGATTTCTCGAAATGTGGCAAGATTGGGCGTCAATATTTCAAAAACTCCATCTTTTATTTTTTTTAACTTTCCTTGGCACTTTGCAGTGACTTGAACTAACTTGTGATGGCGAAACATTGAGTAACATATGACCTCCAAACGGGAAAAGCTACGACACACCTTCACTCGGAGCGAGCCGACGTCTTCGTCATAGCGGCTTTGCCGCACAACACCAAATATTTTGAGCGTTAGTTGTGGCATGTATTTTATCTTTTTCAAATTCTTTTTTTCAGAAGGGGTCAGTATAACCGACACGAAAATGTACTTTAGGCTGGAATACCATTACTTAGCTTACAATTCACAAAAACAAAACGGCCCCACTCTGCAAAATCGCTAACTATATATGCATACCTAAGCTTAAAACTCTCAGTTGCGCAAGTGGCCTTGTATACATCCGGCATCTCGGCATATGATGACTTCCACAGATGAGATGCCTGGATTCCTCTCACAGGTTTTACGGTGGCCCACTCTACTTGCTTCACCGCACGAAACTCTCGAACCCGTTCCGCAGACAGGTGGAACATGCAGACATTTGTTACTTTTTCACGTAGCACTTCCACAAAGTCTTTAGCGGTGACAATCGTTGAGTTGAGCGAAGATCTCAAGTTGGTGAGCGTTGCGTGGTGTTTAAGAACACCACCTACTCCATCACAAGCGCTTTTTCCGTGTCCAGTGGCTGAAAAGATCCATCTTGCCAAAGAGTACGGCTTCCGAGATAATTCGTGCAATTGGAAGCGATTCTTGAAATGCGCCGCCGCTCCGTCTGATACAAAAATCATTTCAGAAAAGAGCGGGCAATGTTCATCAACATATTCTTCTATGGCTTTTGTCGCTAGGAGAGCGTGAGCTGTGTCATGTGTCGTGTCATCGCTGACAACGGCCAAGCTTTCCGTGCCCTGCGTGGACTTAACCACACATGTGAAGAGAGACACTTGAGTTTTTTGCCAATGAAAACTCTGCACTTCGGTTGGGAAGATGACTGTCCAATTTTCCGCAAAATCGAAGTGGAACATCACTGCCTTCGGTGGTAAGGCGGTTCTTGTGTCACGTATCAGGCTTTGTTGAAGGTCACGGATGTAAGAACGCCTCATATACTTTTCGCTCCATGACTCCAGTTCCTTTAGGAAAGCGGAAGTGTCCATAACCTTTTTGTCGAGTTCGCCGGCGTCCCATAACGCGTAACAGATCTCTTCGTCTTCGTCGAGATGGAGCGACTGCAGCGAGATGCTCTGCATTTTTGGGCACTTTTCGCAACGGCGCAGGAAGCAATCGTTTTGTGGAGCGCTGCAGAGGTAATTGCGCTTGAAGTCGTCTTCAGTAAATGTCTCCTGTGAGGCATTTGTTATTGCCGTTAAAAGCAACTGAAAATTGACGCAATATATGCAAGCGCACACCTCATCCTAGGGACTCTTTTTTACCCATTTTGGTCGTAGCGAATAGAACTTAGAGATGCCTAGTTCTCGATGGGGATGGTCCTTCCTAAACAGCTGGTAAGCTTCCTTAATAGAGAGGGTCATAAACCTTTTTACGACTTTGGTCTTGTCGTTGATCATGGCTTTGACGACGTCCTTTTTGTTGGGGCTTTGAATAGAGCATGCGAGGTCGTCGCGTGTGTAGTACTCAAGTGCAACTCTCACGTCTTCGGTATTCGCCTTTTTCCCCATGTAGGGATCAGGGGTTGCCCATACACCACCTTTACGCTTCAGTTTTCTTGTTTGATCAATCATGGAGGCAGTCACTTCTGGCACCAGACGCAATATTTCTTTTTTCGAGATGCTTGGTGGCAGAAGCGTGTACAAACTCTTGCGTTCCTGGTGGGAACTGCATGCCTTCAGCGCCTTCGCGGAACGCGTCAAACCACTCCGCGCAGTGCTCACCACTGTCTTCGCCGGTTTTCATGCCATAAACGCCTGACAGCTTTCTTCCAATCGAAGAACTCACTTCAGCTTGTTTTTTCTTCAAATATGCTTCGCGCCTTTTTTTTTTAATGGTTTTACGTGGTTTCAATGGAGTTACCGACGGACTAGCAGCACACAATTCTTGACTCACTTCAGCCAGAACTTCATCAGAGTCCCGAAAAGAAGAGTCTAATGTACTCACGTTGTGAGGAGAAGCAATCTCATTCTGGAGGTATGTGTAGCAATCTTGGCATAAAAGGTCAGATTCGTTCACTGTCCGTGGAGCCAGTAGCTTTTCCAACCGCACTTTGTTGAGTCTCCCTACCGATACGAGGTGCTTATCGCTATACACTTTCTTCTCGTGTCTCCGTAGATAGTCCACACAGAACAATCGCATGGTGCTGAATCGTTGGGTCGTGGCTGTTCGATTTGACACTAGACTTACTCGCTTCGTAAATGACAGAACTTCAAACGTCCTCGCAAACGCCTATTTGAGAGGTTCTGAATTCCTCTCTCCCGGCTCCGAATATCCGGTCAGAGTTCGGAAAGAAAATGTCCTTGTGGTTATCAACTTCTGTCTTCCATTGTAGATATAATCGGTGCGTCGCGCATGGTTAAGCTGGTGTTGTTTGTTTGTAGTACCACTTATTGAGCACCAAAGACACCGAGTCTCCTGCAAGCATAGCGATAGTCAGCCGTATTTTTTTCTTTTTTTTTACCTTCTAAAAGTTTTTTATATTGTAATGTTTTTGGGGTTTTCGGTGGTTGGAGTGTAGTTTGTGTGTGTGTGTGTGTGTGTTGGGGAAGGGGGTTACGGCAGTAAAATAGAAGAGGGGGTTAGGGGTTCGGTCTCGGTCGGTTCGCATAGCGTGGTGCAAACCATCTGTTCAGGTCCTTGGGAGAGGTGCCCGTTCCCGTTGCTGTCCTTAACCTTGGAGTGATTTAGTTTGTCTGGTTAGGTTCGGTCAAGTCTTTGCGGTCGCATGTCTTGATCTTCCCTATTTTATTTCTTTCCGCGTGGACATGCATTTATTGTCGTTCTTCTTGTGAATAAGTTCAGCTGCGTTTGAGAGTTCGTTTCGCACTGTCCGTTATTTTTGTTTTTCCTCGTCTCTGGGTTTAGATTGAAATGTTTCCTGACCAACTGACATACATATTTTCCCTTACAACTACTCTCGCCTTATTTTGCCGTAAATGACTCTTCACAGCTTTGGGTTTCAAGGCAATGTGATGTGCTTACGATTACTAACTACCGCAAGCAGAAGAAGAGGGCAGAGCGGGGAAAGGGGGGGGGGGGGTATAGTCACACAACGATAAAGCAATGCTTGGAACAGCGCGACTTTCCGCTCTTTACGACAGAGTCCCGCTTTCCAGCTTTTGACGCTTCCATGAAGGGGACGTTATGCGGCAAAGCATAACGTCCCCTTCATCACGTCGGCTAGCTCCGAGCGAAGGTTTGACGCAGCTTTTCCCGTTCGGAGGTCATATGTTACTCAATGTTTTGCCATCACAGGTTAGTTCATGTCACTGCAAACTGCCAAGGGGAGTTTAAAAAAAATAAAAGATGGAGTGTTTTAAATATCGACGCCCAATTTTGACACATTTTTTTTTAAATCAGCCGCATTTTCGCGTTAATAACAAGAAGACAATTAAGGGTCTTTATACATTCGTAAAGATAATTCATTATCATTATACATTCGTAAAGACAATTCAAAGGAGCGCATTTTGATATGTTTTGTGAAGTATTATAGCAGATAGTTTATTTGCAAAAAAATTGTGAATATGTCTCTAAAACGTGTTTTTACGCCATGTTTGACTTTTTCGTTTGCATAGAAATATGTTATTGATATTTTTACTTTTTTGGGGATGTGTTCCATATCTCTCGTGAAATTTATTAAACAAGTTATGGTAAAGTGAAAGCTTCGATAAGAAAATGACGACTGCGCAAAGTAGCATAGTGAAATCTTCTCAATTTCCACGCCTCGAGCTTCTCTATTTTATATCTCAGCGAAAAAAAACAAAAAAAAAACGTTACGGCGTTTTTATATAGCGGAATGTTCCTCCCAATAACATGGCTTTTATATATATTTTTAACAAAAATATCAAAATTATGGCCCGGACCACCATTGCATGAACTGACGTGGAATCACCCAGAAGAGGGCCAACTCTACGAAGCGGCACGACCGTTCGAAGAGACTTTCAAGGGCCTAGGTGACTTGCGTGGGGTGGTGTATCACATGGAACTGCACCAAGGATCGCAATGTGTAGTTAAGCCAGCCTGCAGCGTCGCACTGGCCCTCCGTGACAAGGTCGAGGCTAAACTCGACCGAATGGAAGCAATTGAAGTGATAACCCCCATCACCGAACCGACTGAATGGGCCAGCCAGATGGTAGTTGAGGTCAAAAAAGACAATATAAAAATATGCTTGGACCCAGTTGACCTCAAAAAAGCGTTCAAGAGAGAGCACTACCACATGCCGACGCTGGAGGACATCGTCACAAACATCGAGGGTGCCAAGTACTTTTCTACATTGGACGCTGCCACAGGATTTTGGCAGATTCGACTTGACAAGCCCAGATCGTATTTGTGCACCATGAGCACGCCGTACGGAAGATATAGATTTCTCCGGAGGCCGTTCGGAATCATCACTGCCCCAGAAGTCTTCCAGAGAGCAGTGCACCAGGTGCTCCAGAGTCTTGACGGCGTCGAGGTGGTCATGGACGACATACTGGTGTGGGGTTCCACAAAAGAAAAGCACGACAGACGTCTACAAAAAGCCTCGGAACGGTGCCAAGAGGTGAACCTCAAGCTGAACCTGGCCAAGTGCCACTTCTTCAAAGCGGAGTGCGCTACTTCGGCTTCGTGCTAACCGAGAAGGACTCTCGATCGACTCGAACAAAGCAGAGGACATCTTTGCAGTTCAGGTCCCAGAGAACGCAAAGGAACAGAAGACATTCCTGGGAATGGTGAACTTCGTTGCCAGGTTTATCCCGAACATGTCGGAGTTAAGCGCACCTCTACGAGACCTGCTGAAGAAGGTCCAGACCCAAGAAGGACTCTCGGGTCTGGACCGACTTTCAACAAGAAAGCTTTGAGCGTCTTCGGACAGCCCTATCACAGGCACCGGTCCTGGCATACTACGACAAGACGCAGCCCCCTGTGTTGCAGGTAGATGCTAGCCAAAGAGGAGTAGGAGCTGTCATCCTGCAGAATGGACACCCCCTGGCCTACTCTTCTCGCTCACTGACTGAAGTGCAAGAGAGATATGCACAAATTGAAAAGGAGATGCTAGCCATTGTGCATGGCTGCACCCACTTTCACTACTACGTCTTCGCTCAGCTGTACATCCTGGTGGAAAGTGACCACCGCCGTATCGGGGCGGTCTTCAGGAAACCACTTCACGAGTGTCCGCTACGTCTGCAAAGAATGTGCCTGACTCTCCAGAAGTACTCACTTGAGATAAAGTACAAGCCGGGAAACGAAATGTTCATTGCAGACGCCCTGTCTCGGTTGCCATCGAAAAAGAAGGTGCCAGAGGAAGAAAACTTTCAAGTGAACGTCATCCAAGAGCTGACAGTCTTTGCAGAAAGACTACAGCAGATCAAGCGGGCAACGAACCAATATGAGAATCTCCGTACCCTGAGGAAGTATGCAAGCACGAAGTGGCCAGAAGACAAAAATGCGGTCCCCGAACTAATCCAGGCCTACTGGCCGTACCGTGATGAGATCCATTCGGAAGACGACCTCATCTTCCGATCAAACAGGCTGATCATTCCCAGCACCACGAGGAACGAAATCCTAGACCTCCTGCATGCAGCCCATGGGGGTACAGAGAAGATGAAACAACGTGCCAGAGACGTCATGTTTTGGCCTGGAATGTCAGCAGACATCCAAGAGAAAGCGGAAAGATGTGCGCTCTGCAGACAACAGAAGCCCAGGAACCAACGGTTGCCGATGATGAGCCATGATGTCCCGGAACTGCCCTGGCAGACAGTTGGCATGGACCTTTTCCACCAAGCAGGAGGAGAGTATGTGATCATCGTGGACTTTTATTCGTTTTATTTCGAACTTCGACGCTTGAAACACACAACGGCAGATGCTGTCATAAAGTTCTGCCAAGAGGTCTTTGTTACGCTTGGTCTTCCCCACAAGCTGATAAGTGACACTGGGCCACCGTTTAACAGCCACAAGTTTGCCGAATTCATGGAGCGCTGTGACATCATCCACGCGACATCAAGTCCACACTTGATGTCGCGGACCTTCCGTTCAAACGGAATGGCCAAGCGAGCCGTACAAGAGGCAAAGAAGCTTCTGAGCAAGACTCGATACGACACGGCAGGATTCCACAGCGCCATGTTGGAATGGAGGCACATGCCAAGAGACAGGCTCTTGCAGTCCCCAGTCCAGCGTCTGATGAGAAGAAGGACAAGGACACTGCTGCCTACGCACCGCAAGCTTTTAGAGCCTGAGATAGTGCCACCCCAGCAGGTGACTGCAAGGCTTAAGGAGATACGCCAGCGCCAACAGACCTACTACAATTAAGGTACAAGAAGTCTGGAGCATCTGCACCCTTGGTCGACGGTCTCAGTGTTCGACAGTCGGACCTCTCAGTGGTCGCCAGCAGTCGTAGTCACAGACGACCCGGCCTGCACCCAGATCGTGCATAGTGGCAAACGAAGATGGACAACAGCTTCGTCACAACAAAGAGCATATCCGCTCCCACAGCCCCACAACGACGATGCCACAGCCTTCGGGACCCCAACCCGTGGCACTACGGAGAAGCCCAAGGCAGCCCCGCCAGCCACGTCGCTACATAGAGTGTGACTGAGCAAAGCGTTAGCTCCAGATTTGTTTTCTTTTATTAAAGAAAGGGAGATGTGGCCAGCGGCATCATTATACGCATCACTGGCACAAGCAGCGCCGGCAGCCCTCTGTAGTCGCAACCCAAAGCGCGCGAATAAACGTCTTCGTCTCTCAGCATTCACCGCGTTTGGGTGTGTCCCTACCAGCGGTTTACAATAACCTTCGCTTTCTTGGACCAAAACTTCTTCTTGACCCGTATGACTTGACCATGTTCGAGTGGCTGAAGCGTGCCTCTCGGATGATCGGTCTGTGCGTGCTTTTGCACCTTTAATTCCGGCTGACTACTGAAGTCGGGAAGAGTGGATCTTAGCCGTCTTCCTTGCGGTAGTTCTCCTGGTGACCGTCCGTCTTCTAAAGGAGTTGACCTGTAGCCGTGCAGACCGAGCCAAAAGTCTTCGTGCGCTTCCTTGGTTTTCTTTAAAATGCGCTTCACTTTCTGCACTCCCTTTTCCGCGGGTCCGATTGACTGGGGTACTCCGGGCTCGATGTTACATGTCTGAAGTCGTACTTCTTCGCGAAGAGACCGAACTCCCGACTTAAACATTGAAGTCCTTTGTCCGTGCATACTTCTATAAAAAGAATAGCGGGATTCCGTACCTCACAAATATGGCTCCCACCTTGTCAATGACTGCTGCTGATGATGTATCGCAAGTTTAAAAAGATACAGGATGACCCAAAGAAGACATGGGCAAGGGTAAACAAAGTTGTAAGACTGAAGCCTTGTAACTGCCTGCCAGATTTGCGCTTTCATCTCCGTAGCGCCGTCTTTCCTGCACGGCATATTGATCCCGCTCGTCACGTGACTGAATTCGGCGAATAGCGGCGCCGCGCGTTCGAGGCGCGCGGCGCGCTCGAAAGCAGGGGAACGTACGGCGGGGTGCGTGCAACGTCTACTTTCCTGCACGGCACTTGATCCGGCTTCTCACGTGATCGGATCTCGGGGAATAGCAGCGCGGCGGCACGTGGAAAACAGACGCGCAACTCTGGCTCCCGTAGCCCATTAGAGTAAAGCGCTGGACATAAAACATTTATCCAGTGCTGGCGGATCGGTGGCCGAGTGGTCTAGCGCACACCAGCTCGGAGCACGTGGAGCGAAAGCTCGCGCTGCAGAACCCAGGGATCCTGGGTTTGAGCCCCACCCCTGCCCGTTTCGATTTGGATGAGCATCGTACCGGTGTGCGGTCGTGTACCACTACTGCGTGATGCACGTTAAAGACCCCAGGCTAGCGGTTGTACCGCACTGGCTAAATTTCTCATCTACAGCTGGGAGACTCGTCGCCCCTGTGAGGCAGACCAAGTTCTAGGCTGTATAAACATACGCACAACCCAATTATTTATCCAGTGCTTTAGTGCTAAATA
This sequence comes from Ixodes scapularis, assembly GCF_016920785.2. Taxonomy (NCBI): domain Eukaryota; kingdom Metazoa; phylum Arthropoda; class Arachnida; order Ixodida; family Ixodidae; genus Ixodes; species Ixodes scapularis. The sequence goes on from NW_024609870.1 coordinate 1,847,701, forward strand.
AAATTTATCCAGTGCCAGTGCTAAACAAAATTTATCCAGTAGATTAAAGCCCCTTGATAAAGACGTTTTTTACAAGTACCGCCAACCATTGTTGTGGAACCGCGCGAGACACGTGCCACGAGCGGGTGCTGCGCCGCCATTCGCTTCCTAGGGCCGCTCATTTCAGTGCTGCGCCGCCATTCGCTTCCAAGGGCAGCTCAAGACGCGAGTCTCGTGCACTCGCGCATTTGACGCTACTTGCACGACAAACGCAAACATATTGAGGGGCTTTACAGTAGATTAAAGCCCCTTGATAAAGGCCTTTTTTACAAGTACCCGCCAACCATTGTTGTGGAAACGCACGAGACACGTGCCGCGAGCGCGTGCTCCGCCGCCAAGGGCCGCTCATTTCAGTGCTGCACCGCCATTTGCTTCCCAGGGCCGCTCGAGACATGGGCCTCGTGCGCTCGCGTATTTGGCGCTACTTGCAAGACACGTAAACACATCGAGGGGATTTACAGTAGATAACCTTCTGGCTCCATCTGTCGGCCCGTCAGTCAGCCATTTATTTTAGTTTCAGTTTCAGTTTCAGTTTCTAACGTCGCAGCGCCTTGCAGCGCTCCTACCTTCTAGCCCCCACCCGATCTCTCGCGGATTTCCACGATGGGATCAAGTGGCACTGCACAGGCTCCAGACTCTGACTATCGTGATTCCCTTTTGGCGTGCCAAGCTCTACAAGCCAACAGGTGAGAATGACACAGGTCCTGTCCCTGGATGTCCACACGGTGGCGTCCCGAAGTTGCTACCATCTTGTATGGTCCTGTGCAGGGACGTCACTGAATCTTAGACTAATGACCCCTGGGGAATGGACGTAACCGAGAACCTCAGCCCTCGCAGAACGAATCCTCATCTTCGTTTAATCCATCATCACGACTCAGGCACGTAGCCAAAAGAGGGGGGGGGGGGGGGGGGCTAATGGGGCCCGGTCTCCCCCCCCCCCCCGAAATCTTCCATTTTGCTGGGACCTCCTCTCCCCCTCCCTCTCATACAGCATATTGTCATGGGCGCCCCCCCCCCCCCCCCCCCCCCCCCCTCGAAACAAACTTCTGGCTACGTGCCTGTCATCACTACCCCTCTTCTACTTCCCCTTACCCCATGCCCCGCGAGGTTCCACAGACCAGAGGCATGGAAATTAAATAAACGTTTCAATCAATCAATCAAGGCGGTGTACGGCCTCAGCTACCTCCGACTTCCTAGCCTGCCAACCGGATATATGTCCCCTCGCCCGCGGACCGCTTTGACTGAGGAATGTGGGGAGCGGAGAAGGCAGGGGAAACGACGAAGTGTGGCCGAGGAGGGAGAGCTGCCCGGGAACGGGTGCTTGGAAATAAGAGACACAGTTGAGTTTGGGTCGCTTATGTGATTACTTCGCCCACGCTGCGTCCCAACACCCTCAACGCACTCAACACAAGCGCCATGAGAGTCATCGCCAAGCTGGAAAAGTCAGCGTAAATCAGCAAGACCCGAGAAATCGCCAACGAAATGGTGCTGGGGCAGCTCAAAAGGCCATATCGCGGGGACCATGGCAGAGCCATCTTGCAGAAATTAGAAAACACCACGGACCTTGACACAACAACTTTTGTAACACATCTGCCGCCTCCATGGGAAACGAAGGATGTTTCTAGAAGTAGGCCAATCCCCCAAAACCAACGAGAAGATC